>NC_066581.1:283425297-283750057 GCF_024323335.1 Lathyrus oleraceus
GCAGTCTATGCCTTTTGTCCCTAATTTTTGCCTTGATTGCCCTTTCGGGTTTTCAATCCACCGGGACACTCTTTTTTGCCTAAGTCGCCCTTTCAGGTTTTCGACTTAGCGAGCTACCATTTTTTTTATATCCCTAACTTTTGCCTAGACCGCCCTTTCGGGTTTTCAGTCCACCGGGATTTGTTAGGCATAGTATCTTTTGACTGCATCAGAGTTCACAGGGTGAACGAGCTCTTCGCCATCCATAGTTGTGAGAAATAGAGCACCTCCAGAGTACGCTCTCTTTACAACGTATGAGCCTTCATAGTTAGGAGTCCACTTCCCACGTGAATCTTTATGTACTGGCAAGATCTTCTTGAGCACGAGATCTCCTTCCTTGAACTCTCGAGGACGGACCTTTTTGTCAAATGCCTTCTTGATTCGTTGCTGGTACAATTGTCCATGGCACAGAGCGGTCATACGTTTCTCATCAATGAGATTAAGTTGATCATAGTTGTTTTGGATCCATTCAGCTTCGTCCAACTTGGCTTCCATCAATATTCTCGTTGAAGGTATCTTTACTTCGACTGGGAGAACTGCGTCCATCCCATACACTAAGGAGAATGGGGTTGCCCCTGTTGAAGTGCGGACTGAGGTCCGGTATCCATGCAAAGCAAAGGGTAGCATCTCGTGCCAATCCTTATAATTTTTCACCATCTTTTGCAGGATCTTCTTGATATTTTTGTTGGCAGCTTCAACAGCACCATTCATCTTTGGACGGTATGGAGAGGAATTATGGTGGTTAATCTTGAAACTCTCACATAATTCTGTCATTGTCTTGTTGTTCAAGTTTGAACCGTTGTCGGTGATGATCTTGCTTGGGATTCCATAGCGGCAAATAATCTCCTTCTTGATGAAGCGAGCAACCACATGTCTCGTCACATTGGTGTAGGAAGCAGCCTCTACCCATTTAGTAAAGTAATCGATGGCAACCAGGATGAAGCGGTGACCATTGGAAGCTTTAGGCTCTATAGCACCAATCATGTCGATGCCCCACATTGACAAAGGCCAAGGTAATGTCAAAACATTCAATAGTGTTGGCGGTACATGCACCTTATCAGCATAAATTTGGCATTTATGACATTTTCTTGCATAGCTGAAACAATCAGACTCCATGGTCAACCAGTAATAGCCAACTCTCAAAATCTTTTTGGCCATGGCATGTCCATTGGCATGGGCCCCAAAGGATCCTTCATGAATCTCCTTGATTAACATGTCTGCTTCGTGTCTATCCACGCATCTGAGCAGAACCATGTCATTGCTCAAAAAGAATTTGGATGATAACCTCCTCAGAGTTTTCTTATCCAACAACGTAGCATCTTCTGGATACTCTTGACTTAAAATATATCGCTTGATGTCATGAAACCATGGTTTATCATCAGTTTCTTCTTCGATCAGCTGACAGTAGGCAGGCTCATCTCTTCGTTCGATTCGAATAAGTGGAGCTTCATTATGGAATCTGACTTGGTACATTGATGCTAATGTTGCCAAAGCGTTAGCCACTTGATTTTCTACTCTTGGGATGTGATGGAAAGTGATATCGTCGAAGTATTCTATCATCTTCACAACATGAGCGCGATACGGAATCAACTTCGCATCACGGGTCTCCCATTCACCTTTGACTTGATAGATCACCAAGGCTGAATCTCCATACACCTCAAGGATCTTGATTCGGAGATCAATTGCGGCTTCCAGACCAAGGATACAAGCTTCATACTCTGCGACATTATTCGTACAATCAAAGCATAACCTTGCTGTAAAAGGGGTAAAGCCACCATTTGGATTCATCAAAACAGCTCCCACACCATGACCACCGTAATTGGAAGAACCATCGAACGTGAGCTTCCATCGAAATCCTGGTTCTG
Organism: Lathyrus oleraceus; assembly: GCF_024323335.1. NCBI lineage: Eukaryota > Viridiplantae > Streptophyta > Magnoliopsida > Fabales > Fabaceae > Lathyrus > Lathyrus oleraceus. Next base: position 283,427,202 of record NC_066581.1, read on the forward strand.
GTCCTTCATCTGGGCCTGGGGTCTCACAATCTTTTATCACCATGATATCCTCATCGGGGAAATCAAACTTCAATGGCTGGTAGTCTTCAACTGGTTGATGAGCAAGATACTCTGCTAACACACTTCCCTTAATCGCCTTCTGGGTTACGTACTGGATGTCGTACTCTGACAAAAGCATCTGCCAACGGGCAAGTCTTCCAGTCAAGGCAGGTTTCTCAAAGATGTACTTTATTGGATCCATTTTCGAGATCAACAAAGTAGTATGGCAAATCAGGTACTGCCTCAAACGACGAGCGGCCCATGCTAGCGCACAATAAGTTTTCTCCAAAAGCGAATATCGACTTTCACAATCGGTAAACTTTTTACTCAGATAGTAAATAGCATGTTCTTTCCGACCAGTTTCGTCATGTTGCCCCAGCACGCATCCCATTGATCCTTCAAGCACAGTCATATACATGATTAATGGCTTTCCTGGGACAGGTGGAATCAAAATAGGAGGCTCTTGCAAGTATTGACGGATCTTCTCAAAAGCATTTTGACAATCAGAATTCCATTCAACATCTTGGTCTTTTCGAAGCAATTTGAAGATAGGCTCACACGTGGCCGTCATGTGTGAGATAAACCTTGAGATGTAATTCAAACGTCCAAGGAAACCTCTGACTTCTCGCTCGGTGCGTGGAGCAGGCATTTCTTGTATAGCTCGGACCTTGTCAGGGTCCACTTCAATTCCTCGTTGACTAACGATGAAACCAAGCAACTTCCCTGAATGGACACCAAATGTGCATTTTGCAGGGTTTAATCGTAATCTAAACTTTCTGAGGCGTTCAAACAGCTTCTTTAGATGGCTCATATGATCTTCTTCATTATGAGATTTAGCGATCATGTCGTCAACATAGACCTCTGTCTCCTTGTGCATCATATCATGGAAAAGAGTGACCATAGCTCTTTGGTAAGTTTCCCCAGCATTTTTGAGACCGAAAGGCATTACCTTGTAGCAAAAAGTGCCCCAAGGGGTGATAAAAGTGGTCTTCTCCATGTCATCTGGAGCCATCTTGATTTGATTGTATCCAGAAAAACCATCCATAAAGGAGAAGACAGCAAATCTTGCGGTGTTGTTTACCAAAGTATCAATGTGTGGTAAAGGGAAATCGTCTTTTGGACTAGCTCTGTTTAGATCCCTATAGTCAACACACATCCTCACCTTTCCATCCTTTTTGGGCACAGGTACAATATTAGCTACCCATTGTGGGTACTTCACCACTGCGAGAAAACCGGCGTCAAATTTTCGTTTGACTTCTTCACGAATCTTTAGAGCCATATTTGGTCTTGTTCTTCGGAGTTTCTGTTTTACTGGCGGGCAGTCCGGCTGAAGCGGAAGCTTGTGCTCAACGATGTCGGTGTCTAGACCTGGCATATCCTGGTATGACCACGCAAACACATCCACATATTCTTGTAGCAGCTTAACTAATCTCTCTTTGATTCTTGCTTCAAGCGTGGTGTCGATTTTGACTTCTTTCTTCTCTTCCTCTGTGCCAAGGTTGATTGTTTCCACCGGTTCTTCATGTGGCTGAAGAGCTTTGGACTCGTGCTCGAGCAGTCTTGCCAATTCGTCGGGGATGTAACAATCTTCTTCACCCTCTTCTTCCGCTTGGTAGATAGGGGAGTCAAAGTTATGAGAGGTAGTAAAGTCATTGGATTCAACGGGGTTATCGTTTATTCTGCATGTTTGAATGATTGATTTCTTTTAGAAAAGTAAAAATAAAAGATGCATAAATGATTTTTTTTTGTTTTTGAAAAGATTGCCATTTTCTTAAGAGAAAGTCAAGTAAATGAATAATAAGAATTTAACAAAATGCCTTTCATTCATTGATAATGATTATTTGAATATGAAAAAGGGCCCTACAACATGATCCATTAGCCTTGGGTAGAGCTAAGGATTTGAAAGGAAAAAGACAACAATTATTACTTTGACAAAGGAAAAATTTCGGGGATCTCAACCGCCTTCCAGTTGTTCAAAGCTGTCTCACACCGGTAAACCAAACATGGCTCATCTTCATTTTCGGTGCTGTCTTCAATGGCATTGACCTGATCTCCATGGATGAATCCTGTGCTAAGGAACACTTCCTGGATGCTTCGGGTGTTATCCTTTACAGGGACTCGGGCTCCTTTCGTAGCGGAAGGCACATATCCCAGACCAAAGCGATCATGCTTCTCACGAATATCAATAAGTTGACCCCAACCTTCAGGGTTTCCTCCTTCAATACTAGACTTTGCGCTTTTCAGAGAAGCGAAAGATGAACAAGCTTTCCCAATAGGGTCCTTCATCTCCACCAAAGTGGCATTGGCTATTTCAAGAGCTTGGAAAGAAGTTTCCAAAGCATCCTCATCAGCCTCGATATATCTGAAGGATGAAAGGTGACTGACCACAAAGTCCTCCTCTCCAGAAATGATGATTAATTGATTGTCCACTACAAACTTCATTTTTTGATGCAAAGTGGAGGTGACTACCCCTGCAGCATGAATCCAGGGACACCCCAATAAGCAGCTATATGCTGGATTAATATCCATGACTTGGAAATTAATCAGGAATATATGAGGTCCAATCAAAATGGGCAATTCAACCTCTCCAATCACTGTTCTCCTGGAACCATCAAAAGCTTTCACTACCAAGGCACTAGGCTTCATAGCTGGTCCTTGATAAGATAATTTGGCGAGTGTTCTCTTTGGCATAACATTCAAAGAAGATCCAGTATCAACCAACACTCTTGCCAAAGCATCATCTTTGCATTTTACCGAGATATGGAGGGCACGATTATGATTTTGTCCATCCTCAGGTAATTCCTCTCCACTGAAGCTCAAAGTATTGCAAGCTGTGATATTTGCCACAACTCCATCAAATTGGTCAACTGTTATGCTTTGTGTTACATGAGCTTGAGCAAGCACCTTCAACAAAGCCTCCCTATGGGCTTGGGAGTTCAGTAACAAGGACAGAATAGAGATCTTAGATGGTGTTTGATGCAACTGGTCCACAACCTTGTAGTCACCTTTCTTGATCAACTTCAAGAATTCAACAGCATCTTCGGATTGAAACACTTTGGGTTCTTTAGTGGGAGCTACAACTATTGATTCCTTGGTCGGCCCTTGAGGAGTCACATTGAATTCAGGCGTATAGATTCGACCACTACGGGTCCTTCTGCTCATTCCTGCAATATTGGTGACGTCTTCACTTACAGCTTCTGTCACTTCAGCGTCTGCACTTCCTTCAACAACCTTATCCACAGCAGTAATCTCATATTTCCAAGGCACAGCCTTGGTGCTCTCGTAGGGAAAAGGCGTGGGCATACATATTTCGACAGGCGACGACTTACTGTTCACCGGGACCACTCCACCACTATAATATGGGATTTCAATTGGTTCAGGTAAATTGAAACAAGGTTCAATCACCAACACATCCTCGTTCTTCACAGCACTGGATATTTGAAGCACTCCCTTATCCATTAAATTTTGAATGTTGTCTCGTACCACCTGACATCCCTTTGGGTGTGTGGCACACTCTTCACAATTGTCGTGATCAACATTAATCAGGCCAGCTTCCACCAATCGGGCATGGAATGCTGCCAAAGGAGTCTTAACATCCTCCACCTTCTCAATCATAACAACAGTAGATGCATCTTCAATGGCGTTCACCGCAGGATCTCCATGGGGAGGAAGAGGATTGTTCTTCACATTTGGTCCCATGTCCTTAAAAGACAAGATCTTGCTTTCAATTAGCTCACGAACCCTATGCTTCAGAGCGTAACAACCCTCTAAGTCATGCCCGGGGGAACCTTCATGAAAAGGACAGTGTGCATTAGGGTTGTACCATGGAGGAAGACGACCAGGTGGAGGTCCCAAAGGTCTGGGAACCACCAACCCCTTTTGCAATAGGGAGGGATACAACTCAGTGTATGACATTGGGATTGGATTGAAGGTCGCCCTCTCCGCTTGCCTTCTGTTCTGGTTTTGAGCATTTTGCCTCGGCGCTTGAGCTCTCGGTTGTTGATAAACAGGAGCTGCTGGTGCTTGTTGATAAGCTGGCAGAGCCGCAGCACGTTGTTGAACTGGAGCTGGTCGATAAGCTGGAGGCGCTTGATAAGCCTGAGCAGGTTGTTGATTGAATGCGAGCGTCACGGCAGCCACGTATGGTTGCGGAGCATACTGGACGGGATACATGGGTTATTGATAGGGAATTGGTTGTTGAATATATTGCTGAGGTGGATATTGTTGTGGTCTCCTTCTTGGAGGAGCTCTTCCTTGACCAGCAGTCACGGCATTTGTTTCCCCTTCCTTCTTTCTAGGAAACCCTCCAGAGAACTTCTTTGGATTAGCATTTGAAGTTCCAGCTACAGCCGCCAGTTTGCCATTCCTTACACCATATTCCACCCGAGCTCCTATAGCAACAAGCTCGGAGAATCCCAAAGAAGCACTTCCAACCATCTTCTCATAGAATTGAGGCTGGACAGTGTCGATAAATAGTTCGGCCAATTCTTTCTCAGCAAGAGGTGGTTCAACCTGAGAAGCTAGTTCCCTCCATCTTTGAGCATACTTCTTGAAGGACTCCTTGTCATGTTGGAACATGCTCTACAACTGTCTTCTGTCAGGCGCCATGTCCATATTATATTTGTAATGTTTTATGAACGCGTCTAACAGGTCTTGGAAACACCTGATCCTGTTCTGATCCAGACTTAGATACCATTTGGAAGGAGCCCCACTCAAACTGTCTTGAAAGCAATGGATCATCAGCTTGTCGTCTTCCACGTGTGCAGCCATTTTTCGATAATACATGATGAGATGGCTCTTTGGACAAGTATGCCCCTTGTATTTGTCGAAGTCTGGAGTTTTGAATTTGGCTGGAATCACCAACCCGGACACCAGGCACATTTCTTTGGCAGCCAATCCAAAGACGTGGTCTCCTTCTAGATCTCGGAACTTCTTCTCAAGGAGCTGCATGTTCTCCTTTACCTCTCTGAAATCCTCAAGCCTTACTTCGTCACCGGCAACTGTTGAATCGACAGTCTGATACATGTGGTTTTGATCTTCATAATGAGGAACATGCCTAGCATAGGCGGCTGGTGGAACCACAGTATGGATGACTGGACGTGCGTCGGTGTAAACTGGTAATGGCACAGCTTGTTGGACAAATTGCCCCATTTCGTGCACCACCTCCGCTCGGGGGACGAAGTCATAAGGTAGCCCATACGGAGGAAGGGTTGAGGGTAACGTCCTCTGAGGCGGGACTTCTACTGCTGGGCCCGTGGTCTCTGAAATCACGGTCGCTTGTGGAATCTCAAACCTGAAGGTTAAAGCTTGCAGCATCTCTCGCATCTGGGACATGCCTCCCTTGATCTCGTCCAACTCGGCTCTAACTCGGGCGCTCTCTTGTTCTTGTTCAGCCATTCTCTGTCTTACTCTGGCGCGAGTATTATACCGGTGTTGAAAATTCAGCTTGAAACTAGAGGAAGAAAGGGCGGAGTGAGACTCTTTTTTTTTGAAAATGTATGAATGCATGTATGGATGCATTTTGTTTGATAAAAACCAAGAGTTTTGCTTTTTATGCATATGCAATGAATGGATGGATGCAATGTTTTTTTTTGGATAGGTTCAAAGGTCCGAGGTATGGATAAATTTGATTTCTTTCCAAAACGGGGTTCTCACCGGGTATGATCTAGGGCTTTGTTACAAAGGATCCCCAAAGTCATTGATTCACAAGAATGTTTGACGCTTACGGGAAATACTTTCCGGTCGTCAACTCCATCAAGGGAATCTATTCTGGGTGAGGTTCTCGTACCAACTCTTACGAAGTATTCACCTTGGGAGTCCGCACTACGCAACCATCGACTAGATTCTAGACAGGGTACTCAGAGTCATGGATTCAAAAGACTGTTTGACGCTTACGGAAAATACTTTCCGATCATCAACTCCATCTAGGGAATTTAATCTGAGCGAGGTTCTCGTATTGATTCTTACGAAGTATTCACCTCGGGAATCCATACTACGCAACCATCATTTCTAGTTGGCCAAAGGTTCAATGTTCTAAACGGTTCTTAGAGTCATGGACCCCTTTGAAACATCGACGCTTACGAGGTATACACCTCGGGCGACAATATTTGCAAAAGAATCTACTCTAAGTGAGGTTCTCGTACCGACTCTTACGAAGTATTCACCTCGGGAGTCCGTACTACTCAACCATCGTCCTATCTTATGTTTTTTCACTCTAGACTCAGGTGTAGACTCTTTCCCACATGGTTTGCAATCAAATACCCAAGTACCAACAATCACAATAGAACCAATATTCAACAGATATATCAATATAATAATAAAGATAATAAAAACAATAAATAAGGAAAAGCCACACAATTAAACAAACAAAGGCACACAAACGTCCTAACTAGGCCTGACTCGCTTAGGAAATCTTATATCCCCAGCAGAGTCGCCATCTGTCGCACCTCGAAAAAATGGGGATACGACCTAGCGAAACGCGATCGCACGCTCGCAATGATGGATTGAACAGAGTCGCCACCGAACTTTATTTATTCCTAAAAAGGAAAGGGGAAATATCTATAAAACCCAAGACAAAAGAAAGGATAAGATATGGTCATTGCAACCAATATCAGGGTTCGGGAGTCGATTACGCAAGGGGAAGATATTAGCACCCCTCACGTCCGTTGTACTCAACGGGAACCATTAGGTTAGTTGTGTGCGTTAGTTGAAATATTAGGCTTTTCAAATTATTGGGTGGGAAAGAAAGAAAGAATGTTTTTGGATTTTTTTAACGAAGGACTAAACCTAAGTTTTTTATTAGTGGGCCTGACAAGATTTAAAAATCCTGCTCCTACATATCTCAAAAGAGAAATCAAGGCTTACGTAGTTCTGGGTAGAAAAATGTTTGTTTGTTGGTCGATTTTAGCGAAAGCTATATTGTATTAATCGAAGAAAACATTGTTTTACCCAAAACAGATGAGGAGTGGACGCATACCACACATCGAACGGATTTATAAATCTACATTCGGAAAAGCGTCACTTATCTCGACTCAACAATTGTGGCCGAAACATTGTTTTGTATCACTTAAGACAATATATCTTTCATTTATGAAAAGGTTTTTGATTAGTCGCACGGCGGCGAGAAAAGAGTTTGATCGGTTGGATGTATTTTGAGTGATGGCGAGGACTTGGATGAGCGAGATATACATTTCGAATCCTAGCCTCAGGAGTGCACGGTATACACCATGTTCCATTTCCATCTTTATTGAAAGAGGTTAAGATGGGAATTAAGTATTTTGGAATTTGATTGAGAAAGGGTTTGAAGAAACCGCATTGACAATTTTAGATGATGGCGAGAACTTGGATGAGCGAGATATACATCTCGAATCCTAGCCTCAGGAGTGGGCGGTATACACCATGTTCCATTTCCATCTTTATTGAAAGAGGTTAAGATAGGAATTAAGTATTTTGGAATTTGATTGAGAAAGGGTTTTGAAGAAACCGCATTGACAATTTTAGATGATGGCGAGAACTTGGATGAGCGAGATATACATCTCGAATCCTAGCCTCAGGAGTGCACGGTATACACCATGTTCCATTTCCATCTTTATTGAAAAAGTGTTAAATAAGAATTAGGTATTTTGAGTTTTATTGTGAAAATGACTTGACCCTAGATCAAGTATTGATGGACGTTTATAAGAAATTTGAATGAGTGTTTGAGAGAAAACAAAGTGGATAAATTTGGATGATGGCGAGAACTAGGATTGGCGAGATATACATCTCGAATCCTAGTCTCAGGAGTGCGCGGTATACACCACGTTCCATTTCCATCTTTATTGAAAAAGGTCTCAATTATGAATTAAGTTTTTTGATTTTTTGATTATGAAAAATGGCTTGACGTTGAAATCAAGCGTTTGATGAAAGTTTGAAAGAAATGGAATAGAATAGGAGAGGGAAATGAATTGATTTGTTTATTGAGAAAATACTCAACGTTGGATCGAGTCATTATTTTTGCATTTTTGGAAATGGTTGATTTTATTCTTGTGTTAGTATCTAACTAAACAGTCAAACAAATAAAGAAATAAAACAGTACAAGATTATTACACATCGGGGGAGTGGGGTACATTTTGTCAAATGGGGATTCAAAATCATGAAATAATTAAATCGGGCCCAAACAACAAATGATGCAAAGTACGAGTGTAAGGGCAAGAGAACCGGCTCATTGTAAGAAAGCCCAAGTGTAAGCTATGTGAGGTTGATGGCGATGCTTAAAAGCAATCGACTTACAAGGGTATGAAAATGGGCTCGACATTGAATCGAGAAAAATGTGATTTTTAATAGTTCAAAATGGTTTTGAAAGGATGATGAAATTAAAAGAAATCGAATTTGTGCTATTAAACAATAATGAAACTATGAGTATAATAAAGCATAAACATAAAGAACAAAATGAATGCTAAAAGAAATAAAATGCTTCATATAGGTATCAAACCCACTCCACTAAAGACCACGAAAACCACCCCCTCTCCACCAGGCCATTTATGATTAGTTGTCATCTTAATGCTAATTTGGATAAATAAACCAAGATAGATTAAAAATTAGAATTAAAATAAAAACTAATATAAAAAACAGTCTGTTGAACTACCAAGAAAAACAGAAAATTAAACCCAGCCGCTTGGCTGTTGGGTTTTTCAATGGAATATGAATTGAAAATGTAAAAACATTTATTAACTAAAACCTAGGAATTTTAAACGTGTTCCAAAGATTTATTCTGTTTAAAATAAATTAAAAGAAGAAAATGGGAATAGTGTAACAGAATCGCCCTCAACCTCACTTCTGTCTCACGCTCTCAACATCACATTTCTCAGAACGAACCTCTCTCTTGCTCTCACGAATCTCTCTCACACTCTCAACCGCACGTTTCTATCATCCTCTATCATTCATCCTCTCTCACGACCTCAACCCAAAAGCGAAATAGAACAGAGATTTAAAGGAAACCAAACTGGTGCTCACCCTTGACGGTGATTCGGCGGTTCAGGTAACGATTCAATCCTCTCCTTTCGCCTCTTTCAATCGGTTTCTTTTCTGATTTGGGGATTAGGGTTCTTGGTGGAATTGTTGTCCGCCTCCAATTTTTCGTCTGCCTCTGAATTTTTAGGGTTTCGTTTTTTGAGTTTTCTCCTTGCCTCCTCAATTTTTTTCGTGCCTCTCACTGATTTCTTTCTCTCTATTTATCCTCCACGCATTTTAGGGTTTGGGATTTGGTCTAGAGATTCAATAGAGAAAATTTTCAGAAGTGCTTTTTGTGCTCAGAATCGGATTGTCCTGTTTTATGCTACAATCCGGAAACGGTAATTTTACCTATGCACTTTTCGCCCTAACTTTGTCTCAATGCCCATTTGGGATTCTTTTTTTGAAATTTTAACAGCTTTGACTAATTTTGTGTTACTGCAGTGAAATGGTGAAAACGTGAGGAGCTCAACCACGGTTTTGTTGACGTCGGATCTGAATTGCATCTCATGGTGGCGTGGCTGCTGATAGTACACCTTTAACCAGTCCAAGAATCAGTACCAAGGAAATTCTGGAATTCTTGAAAAAGCTTATTTCTGAGCAGGCTGGAATCTCGGTAAGCAAAATCTCTGTCACAGACAACATGTCAACCTATGGAATTGAATCAATTGGTGTGGTGAAAGCAACTCAAAAACTCTCAGGTTTCCTCGGAGTTCCAGTTGCAACTATAGACGTTTTCAGTGCATCCTGCATTCAAGAATTGGCCAACTTCTCAGAGAATCTTCTGTTGAAGTCTCAACCTCACCATATGAACAATCCATCCTATGCTCTAGAAGATGAAACCGAATCTACTGAATTTGTCGTGGATGTGTACAAGTCTCATCAATGGAGTATATATGCACTTCAACCCTTAGCACTTGTTTTCATTTCTATCCTTTTGGTTTCTCCTGCTTATCTATCCATCACTACTTTTCAAAGTCTCATTGCAAGGGTTGATAAGTCAGCGTACGAAATTCCTTGGTCAAACTATCTAGTTTCACTTGCTTTGGCTCCACTTTCTTGGATCCTTTGCATTGCTTAACATTGGTTCTATTTGATGGCAGGTTAGAGGCTTTGGCCAGGTGACATGATGGACCGGGAACAAAGAAATTGGTTGTAGTTTCCAAGAGCACACTCTTATGATGTTGGTGCAGTTGGTAGCATTTTAAACATGTCTTGTTTTACTGCAGGAACATGTGTCGAAGTGAGTGCGAAAACCAAAATTCATGTGCATTACTTTGTCAAATTCACCATGTATGTGCCATGTTTGATCATGATTAGGGTGTCTGGTTTTGGTTCAAATGAGGCTATTGGCTTTTTGTTGGAAGCCGTACAGTGATAGTCTTAATGGACTTCAATTCTTCTGTTTTATTCTGTTATGGTGTTGATTGTTTTAGGTATTTTTTTGCAGGGTCACCGTGGTGTCTGTTGTAGTGACCAAGCCTAGACAGTTCCACTTAAGAGTTCAGGCTCAGCATCATGTGGAAGGAAATATTGAAAGATTATCCAAGTCGGGAAAGCGCTGAAGTTTCAATCCATTCTCATTTGCCAAATGGAGTAGACATATAAAGCACAAGTGAGGGAAAATGCCACTGATGCTTGCAGCGGCATTGCATTTGACAGGAAACTTGGCCAACAAACCCTTGAAATACATTGTTTCTTCTTCGTCTTGAACAAAAGAAAATTTAGTAGTGCTTGAACTTTGTTGTTGACTGCTTGTAGGTTCCTTGGACCACCAATTCAGAGGCATAGCTTAGATTATCAGTTTAGTGTAGACATTAGCATAACTTTGCTTGGTTTGTTTGCTGCTGTTATGCTATGTACAACATGCATGTTTGATGACTGTGGATGCTATTGGTTTAGACATGATGTTGTTGTTATGGAATTCTTATGGGATTGGAATTGGGATTTGTTTTTGTTGGATAATTGTTTTGGGTTAATGAACTTTGGGTTAATTGGTTAATTGTTATGATTGAATGGATTTTGGATATGAAATGGTTTAAATTGGTTCCAAATGGATAATGAAAATGGATATGGATTTTGGATATAGTTTGAAAAAAATGGATTTAAAAAATAGAGTTGGGTTATTGGATTGGAAAAAATGGATTTAATTGTGGGTTTAAGGAATTTGGATATGGGCTGAAATTTGTAAACTCATGCAGAATTTTTTATGATAAAAAAAAGTGGTTAAATGGCCTACCAACAAATAATACAACCATGGCTAATTAATTGAAACTTCTAAAATTAAATCGACAAAAGGTATTGAAATAATTTCCAAAATTAATCTAATCCTCAAAATCAATTTGAATCTCTAAAGTCAATTTTGGATCAAAATCAAATTGAACTTAGTTTGCTACTCCTAGAATTAATTCGAAAATGATGAAATGATTATGGATACATGATTAAGGATTTGGAAATGGATGGTTGCCTTTGGTCATGAATGTATGCAAATGAACTTTAGGCCAAGTGCCAAAATAAAAATAAAAAATGAAAAACAATCAGGACCAAAATCGGGGTATGACAGTTACTAAAAATAAAGCAAGATTAGTAGCACAAGGATACACTCAAGTTGAAGGAGTTGATTTTGATGAAACATTTGCCCCTGTAGCTCGCCTTGAGTCCATTAGACTGTTGCTTGGAGTGGCATGTATTCTGAAGTTTAAACTATTCCAAATGGATGTAAAAAGTGCCTTCTTGAATGGCTACTTAAATGAGGAAGTTTATGTTGAACAACCTAAAGGATTTACAGATCCAAATCTTCCAAAGCATGTGTACAAGTTGAGGAAAGCCCTCTATGGTTTGAAGCAAGCTCCTAGGGCTTGGTATGATAGACTCACAGTGTTCCTCACTAACAATGGATACAGGAAGGAAGGCATTGACAAGACCTTATTTGTTAAGAATAAAGGAGGAAAACTCATGGTGGCTCAAATATATGTGGATGATATTGTGTTTGGTGGGATGTCAGATCAGATGGTCGAACATTTTGTTAAACAAATGCAGTCTGAATTTGAAATGAGCCTTGTTGGAGAGCTGACCTATTTTCTTGGGCTACAAGTCCAGCAGATGGAAGATTCTATCTTTCTATCTCAAAGCAAATATGCCAAAAACATTGTTAAGAAGTTTGACATGGAGAATGCAAGTCATAAAAGGACACCTGCTCCTACACATCTGAAAGTCTCCAAAGATGAAAATGGTTTAGTGTAGATCAAAGTCTCTACAGAAGCATGATAGGAAGTCTGTTATATCTCACAGCAAGCAGACCTGACATTGCTTTTGTTGTAGGTGTTTGTGCTAGATATCAAGCTGAACCAAAAGTCAGTCACATAAACCAAGTGAAAAGGATACTGAAATATGTCAATGGCACCAATGACTATGGGATGTTGTATACTCATGGATCAGGATCTATGCTGATTGGATACTGTGATGTTGACTGGGCTGGAAGTGCTGATGATAAGAAAAGCGCATCAGGAGGATGTTTCTTCTTGGGGAATAAATTAATATCATGGTTTAGTAAGAAACAAAATTGTGTGTCCCTGTCCACTGCTGAAGCTGAATACATAGCAGCTGGAAGTAGTTGTTCTCAACTGGTTTAGATGAAACAGATGCTGATTGAATACAATGTCACGCAAGATGTCATGACATTGTACTGTGACAACCTGAGTGCTATAAATATTTCTAAGAATCCTATTCAGCACAGTAGGACAAAACATATTGATATACGTCATCATTTTATTAGAGAACTAGTGGAAGAGAAAATCATAGCCCTGGAGCATGTTACTACTGAAATTCAATTAGCGGATATATTTACAAAGGCTTTGGATGCTAATCAATTTGAATGTCTAAGAGGGAAATTAGGGATTTGTATCCATGAGAATTTATAGCAATTAATTTGGAGTGGAAAAGGTAATAAAAATATTGTCTGCCCACTTAAAAGAAAGTGCCCCATTTATGGTAAATCATTACCTAGTATTGGAACTTCCATCTATAGCATTTTCACACGCAACCACAACTCAAACATTTCCAACTTCCTCAAACTTCATCAACCTTCTCTGCTAGGGCAATAGAAATCCTTTCACAAGCTCAACAATATGTCACAACATCCTTCACCTCCTGGTTCTAAAAACACCAAATCTACGCACAAAGCTAGAACGCCCTCTATGGATTTTCTTAATGAAGACATTTTAGAAGTGATTCCCCTACCAGTCATCCCAGGTGACGCTCCTGGTCCATCCTCCACTGTAGGACATACTCAAGGTAACAGTTCTGATAACCCTAGCTCTAAGGATGACATGCATCATACTGATCGTGTCATTAGAAATCTTGTCACGAGGATCCTTAATGAAGGACACTTAGTAAAGGGAGTTTCTACTCCTCTATCGAGAAGGGACCCCTCTCCTGAGGTTGGACCTCTCAATGAGAAAAATGATGAGTCATCTAAGTCTGAAAAAGATATAGCTGATGAGGGACTATGCTCTCTAGGGAAAAACTTACCTTGTAAGAAATCTGTAGATGCTTCTCAGTCTAAGAAGCATGACTCTACTAAGAAGGTGATTGACTTGGAAAAAGAGAGCTCAGATGATGAAGATGACAGCTTGCTTCGTCACTTGAAGCCAAGTGTTGCAAAGAGGATGAAGACCAGAAAGGGTAGGTCTGTGGCTGAGATGATGACAGCCAAAACTGGTAAGAAGGCTACTGCTGTAGGCCCTTCAAAGTCTTGGAGTAAAGTGGAGGTAAAGAAGAGAAAAGTAAGAGAAAGTTTTGATTCAGAGGAAGATGTTGAAGACGATGTCCCTGACATCTCTCCTGTCAAAAGGTCAACTGTCAGAAAATCCCCTACAAAGGTTGTTGTTGTACACTTGGATAACATTTCCTTCCATCTTGAAGATGGTTCAGCAAAGTGGAAATTTGTAATCCAAAGGAGAGTGGCTGTGGAAAGAGAACTGGGAAAGGATGTTGTGGAGGTTAAGGAGGTCATGGACCTAATTAAGTGTGTTGGATTAATGAAAACTGTTAGTGGGTCATCTCAGTGTTTTGAAGGTCTTGTTAAAGAGTTTATGGTGAACATCCCTGAGGACATTGCTGATAAGAACGACAAAGAGTTTTGTAAGGTGTTAGTTAGAGGAAAGTGTGTGAAGTTTTCTCCAACTGTGATTAATAAGTTCCTAGGAAGAGGAACAGAAGGTGCTGGTGAACTAGAGGCCACAGACAATGAGGTCTGTAGGGAAATAACTGTTGGACAGGTCAAGGAGTGGTCAAGCAAGAAGCATCTCTCTGCTGGAAAACTAACTGTGAAATATGCTATCTTGCACAAGATAGGGCCAGCAAATTGGGTACCAACAAATCACATATCTACAATCTCAAATGCTCTTGGAAGGCTCATATTTGCTATATGAACCAAGCTTAATTTTGATTATGGTAGATTCATGTTTGAACAAATTGTCAAACATGCTTCTACAAATGCAGTGAAGCTGCAAATAGCTTTTCCCTCATTAATTTGTGGGATAATCCTGAGCCAGCAACCTAGAATTCTGAGCACAAGTGATATCCCTAGTAGAAGAAAACCTCCCTTATCAGTTCATTAAAAATTATTTGAAGGCAGTCATGTCAATGACATTGTCATGACATCTGTTGTGAAGAAGCCAGCCTCTTAGGGTGGTCTGATTGTTGAATTGAAAGAAACTTGTAAGGAATTGGAGATTGGGATAAGGGTAGCTAAAGCCAGGAAAGAAGCTTTGGAGGTTCTGATTAATAGCTTGGAGCAAGGTGATAGAGAAAATGTTGGTCAAGCCAAGGAAACAGAAGCCCACACCTCTAGTGAGAGGTCTGAATCTCAAGATAAATCAAGTGGCAGTTATGGGTCTGAAGCTGATGAAGATGCAAGCTCCTCTAACTGAGTTTTGGTGAAGATTGTTCCCCTTTTATGATGATGTGTTGTTCTGGATGGTCTGGATATTCTTATGGTGTTTTTTTTGCAGTCTTGTTTTGATGCCTTCATGTAATTTTTGGGTTCTTTTTTATTTCTCTGGATTTTATCACAACTTATATAGTTGTGTTTGTTTGTGGTTCTGTAACACCTAACTATATGTTATGACATTCTATGTGACATTCTGTTGGACTAATAGACATTTATTTTGTCTCATTGGTCTCTTTGGTCTCTTTTGGCTAAAAAGGGGGAGAAGTAGCTAAAGGAGTTGCAGCTAAAGTAGCTATGTTATAAGCAGATGACAGATGATATTGAAGATGATGCATGTTGGAGATAATCTGTGTAGCACAGGTGATGTTAAAGGTGATGTCAGATGGGGTGATCGATGTGTTACATGTGTTGTTGAAGGAGATGTCTGTGTTGAACAGACTTAGGGGGAGAAGAAGCACATATGTGTTTAATGTGTTTACTAGTTGCTATTATAGCTAGTAAATGTGTGTTTTACTACTTCTGCTGCTAAACTGCTAATATGTTTTTTTTACTCTTGTAAACAAATGGTCTGATGTATGTTTTAGCCAAAATTTGCCAAAGGGGGAGTTTGTTGGTTCTATGTGTTGGCAGCAATTTTGGTAAAACCTAGAGTGTTCACAAGTTGTCACAAGTGTTGTCTTGACATAAGATAACATGTACCTGCAGGATGTTTAAAATGTGAATCTGCATGATTTTACTGAGATGTCAGACCCGATGTCATGACATCTGTATATAGAACATTCAGTCTGAATGTTATGTATTATGTGATTGCGTTTTTAATGTTAATATATGTGTGATTGATGTAATGATTGAACGCTCCCTCAATCAGTAATTACAACCGGATTGACTTATTTTCCAACAAGACATAATCAGCTGTCATGAGAAGATATGAATGGAAAATAGTTTTAGGGTTTTATGATGTCCAAGCCCAGCCAAATGCTTCTATATAATAGACATGGAAAACCTGGTTTTATACACAATAAATAACAAACGAAATATTGAGAGAGAATAAGGGTTTTAGTCTTGTGTGGTCATGTGTATTGTAAGCCATTCATTTATCCATAGATGATTGAATTGGACTGATTTTTGAGTTGTAATTTGTCCATTCTAAGCTTTGAAGCATGAGTGTATGTTTACTTGATTGAAGCTTTTAAGCAAGATCAAGTATGTGTCTTTGAAGAGTGTTTTCTTTTCATTGTAATTCTTGTTTTATATCACTGCTGTGATTGAGGGGGAGTGAGTAGGATCTCATATCTAAGAGTTCTTAGGTAGAAGTCACACGGGTAGAAATTAGGTGAAAAGACTGTAACTTGAAGTTGTTTACTGAGAGTCTTTGAACTGATTCTGTTTAGTGGATTTCCTTCCTGGCTTGGTAGCCCCCAAACGTAGGTGAGTTTGCACCGAACTGGGTTAACAATTGCTTGTGTCTCTTGCATTACTGTTCTTTATCTTTTATCCTGTGTTTATTGTTCAGATATTAGTGTTGTGACATTACCTTCGACATCTCATATCTGATACCAGAATTTCAATAAATACTCCCTTGGTGAAAAGACCTAATTTCCTTTATGTTTATCATTCATTCATATAAGTTGATAAATCTTAAGTCTAAATGATAAAGCCAAATTTTCTTAAGTCAAGGTAAGGTATAAAGACATCATGGGTGTTATAGATAACATTAAAGCATTGAGACTATTATATGGATAAACTAATGATTACATCTAACGAATCATGGATAGAGAGTTACCAAGTCTTCATATAGGTATAAATACTATGAGTAATACTGATATTGGATTCGTCCTCCATGAGAATACTACATAAATTGTTATGCAAGTTTCATAAGTTATTCTCATTGTGATAGTGGTGTATATTGTCCTTCGATCTGAAACCACTAAGGATCAGCGAAAGGTATACTTAAGTAAAATATGGAAAACTGTAAGGTACGATAGTGGAATTCACAACACTGTAATGTATGATGCACTTAAGTGAAATACAATACACTATAAGGTATAATATTCTTATTGGGCTTGTTCAACTTGTAGCCCATACAAGCAATTATATGAATAGAACCCTTGTCCTAAAGTATTAGTTTCGTAACCAAAATTGGTTTGGGAAACCCTATTTGTACTTATCTCTCTCGAATTATTCATTAATAACAAATAGCATTGAGATTGGAGGCACTATGTTTTGTGGATTGAGTATATGTGTTTTATTTTGTTCAAAAGTCGCAGCCATTCTCTGGTTCTGTATCAATGGTTAATTTCCACAAGAGGTAACCATTATATCATTGATCATGTACATTCGTAAGGACTACGTTGATTTGATTCTAATTTGGCACTCTATGGTGTGTTCTAATTGGAAATTCTAAAATGATTCTATTTCTTGATGCACGACAATGACCTTGGAGGAAATTATGGGTTTGATCATTTTATCTTTTGGAAAATGATTTTTAAGGAAGACCTTATTTTATTCTTGCACTTTTTAAAACTAGATGTCATAATCTATTCTCTTCCTAAATCAGTAGAGTCGAGATGGTTGGTCAATTTTTGCTTTAAGAGGTGTTTTGTAAGTTTTTGTTGATTTATGCTTATGATATTCTTTTAGTATTTCCATATTCCTTTTTCATATGCTTTTTCTTAGGGGTCGGGGTCTTTTCTCCAATAATTTTATCAATTGTTTAGGAGGTTCCTTTTGGTTGGTGGTTTTTTAGGATTGTAGTGCACCTCTAGTCCTTTTTACTTTCTTTTTGTTTTTTCATATTTTGGTGGATACATTTTGTAATTTGTTCCTTTATTTTTCTTCCTATTTATCTATATTATATTTGTTTTTAAAAAAACATTTGTGCAAATAGTTTATAATATATTCATAAGTTGTTTTTAAAAATTTACACGTAAAATTCACCTACTATAAGCGTGAAATTCAAACAATCATCCCCATATCCATCATCTTATACACAACACACACAGACAATGCATAACACAATTGAGAGAAAAAAAAAGGGAAAATGTTGAGTCATTTTTTTATGTTTAAATAGTCTTTTCGTCTCTATAAGTTAGCGTGTTTTTGGTTTTTGACCCTAAACTGTTTTTTATTGAAAATAATCCCTGAATATTAAAATATTTTTGATTTTAGTCCCTAAAGTAAAAAATCCGCAAGAATCCTGCAAATTTTCCTGCGGATTTTAATTTTAAGGTCTAAAAACAAAAAGATTTAGCATTTAAGGATTATTTCCCAAAAAAAGTTTAGGGATTAAAACCAAAAACACCCCAACTTACAGGGATTAATAGACTACTTAAGCCATTTTTTTATCCTTCTAACCCTCACTCTTCTATATTTCTATCATCTTCCCATATTTTTATTTAATTATGTGCATTAGGTAATAGTCAGGTCTGGCCATATATATTATGAGGCCAAAGGTAAACTTAAATTTGAAACCTTTTAATGAAAAAAAGAGACATTTTAAAAGTTCATAATAAATTTTTAGTAAAACTACTTAATTTTAGCCTAAATTTTATTCTCCTTATATTTTAGAATTCAATATCGCTTATTAAATAAATGTAATTGTAACACCCCATATACGATAGTGTCTAAAATCATCAAATTCAGAATATTAAACATTGGTATTGATACTTCCAATAGTACATAACTAGCATAAGTACATGGAAACACATAGCCTACAACATTGTGAATGCATATACAACATGTCTAAATATAAAATTCTAATAACAAAAAATAGCAACAAAAAAAACATAAGGAAAGTCTTCACGTGATCCTCAAGCCATCTTGCCATTTCCTTTACCAAAAACCTGCTCATATGAAAATATATTCAACAATGTGGGGTGAGATAATACCATCTCAGTGGAGTCCTTCTAAAATCACCATTCCACTAGGATATTAAGTCATCTAGAACTACTCAAGTTTCTACTAGATTTCAACACTCGTGCGACATAAAATTAAACCAAGGGGTTCGAGGCATAATTAATCTCATGCAATGTAGGAATGCTAACATACTCCCTCTCACATCCATGTATGCCATCAAGAGACGGCCAGCCTCGTAAAATGTCAACTACCTACTAACAATTCTAAAGCCTAGTTCTACTATCTTTGTGACAGGATTTTTTATCCTTACTATCATTTTACAGTGTGACCTACCTTTCGGATCAAATTACCCTCCTAGATACATGAAACAATTCAGGAACACGCATAAATTCTCGACATTCCTCACATGTATTTCAATATATCCCTTTTGGAACCAATCTCAAGATACACCTAAGTATCAAAAACTCCCTATTAAATTATTTTGATTTATGGCTTTGTTTACCTATGATCCTTAGGTTACCTCATAATTAGTTACTTTCACAAACAACAAACATAAATAGAAACACTATAATACTTTACTATAGGATATACTTTTGAATTAGATTTCCAACATAAATGATTGCGTCTCAATCAAAGTTATCGAACTCAAGATACGTCTATTACGATTTGACTCTAATTTCCAAACAATGGGGATTATGGGTCAGCAACAGTTTGGCTTACGGGCATAAGCGACCCAATATTTTTCACCATTTTGAGGCAGCCAGCTTTATAGTTGAGCCGTATGCTTTATTACAACCATAAGGAATCTGTAAGCATGGCTTACAACCGTAAAAGGCTTAGACACCCTTAAATATTTCAATTTCACTTGTTTTAGTCATGTATTTCCATCTATAACCCAATACAATACATATACAATCATGAAGAAACACATGGAACACATATATTAACAATAAATTCACATGTAACACAATAATAAAGTAAGAACAAGCATAAATTTCATTAAACCAACCCTAACATCACATGCAAGGAGCTTAGTTGGATCTACCTAATTCAAAGCTTAAAGGAACCACCTTTGAGTAGGAGCTTTCTGAAATGAGGAGGATGAAGATGATGGTTGAATGATCCTTGATGAAATTCTTTGAGTCAAGGAAAGTTTGAGAGTGAAATGGAAATGAGAATGGCTTTTTTCTCTTCTTCTTCTCCTTTCCAATATTCGAGACATTAACTCCACATGCAAGCTTGAAAGGAGCCCATCAATAGGCTCTTTCATACTCTCTCTCTCTCTCTCTCTCTCTCTCTCTCTCTCTCTCTCTCTCACACACACACACACACACACTCTCTCTCTCTCTCTAATTGAAAATCTGGCTTTCTTTTGAATGGAAATGAAAGAATTAATGATAAATGGTGAGTTTTCTACACCAAAGGCCGTTGCATAATATTTAAATTCACTAACCATTCCATTCATTCAATTAGGTTCACAAAATCCTAATTGCTTTGCTATAATTTTTCTCTAATCTCTATTAATTATGGTTTCGGATGGGGGATATTACATCCCCACTAATTAAAATTTCACCTTCGCAATCTGATAACACTGAAACACACTGCGTATTTGGCTCGCATTGCACATGATTATTATAGTTTTATTGCTACTTTCTTGCGTTATGCTTGTATTTTGTCTTGTTTTTAGGTACATTGCCTAAATAAAGCCTTTCGCTTAAAAAGGAAGCGAAAAGAGCAAGAATCAAAGATTTTCACTGAAAATAAACACATGGCATTCCACATGGCGTTGGCCATGTGGGAAGCCATGATGTGTAAGCTCCCACCCAGGTTTCAACGGTCACAAGACCACGTCTTCCACACTTGGTACACATGGTGGACGCCATGCCTAGATGGCGGGCGTCATCTTCCTATTCCACGCCCAGTCAAGAGCGGTTGTTAGGAAGAGGCCATGACTAGAGATTTTTTCTTCACACGAATTTTGAAAGTGTTATGTAGCCTCTGAGGCATTATTACACTATAAATAGGACTTAGGTCTTTAGTTGTAGGCATTCAAGTCTAGTTACAGCATAGACCATAGAATCACACTGTTAAAGCAATAATTCTTCACATCGGAGGATTATTGTACCATTGTTGTAATCAGGTATGGAGCACCATAGAGTAGAAGTTAATCTTGCCATCATTTTACTTTCAAGTCAAATTTATTTCAAGTTTGTACTAGATTCAAGTATCGATTTGGAGAAGGTTTTTAATTCAATTCGCATTACTATTATTTTATTTCTCGCTTCACCTTTAATTTGTTTATTACTCACTTCTCCTTTAATTTGTTTATTTCTTGCTTCGCCTTTAAATTGTTTATTTCTCGCACTGCCTTTAATTTGTTTATTTTCCTTGCACGTTTACTTGTCAGATTTATTTTATTATCACAAAATATTCGTTTTTAAACCATACTTTCAATGTATCATTCTTGTGGTTCACTTTTAAAACCATTTGTACACTTAACACTTTATTTACCTAAATGACGTATTCCATGAATCAATTATATGCTATGTTGTTTAACGTAACCATGTCCAGCTAAATCCTTAGTGTTGGAATGTGAGGACCCTCGTTTCGACGGGTACTCCGCATGTTGTATCTGTAGGAATACATTAGGGGCCGTTTTGATTTTAATACATGTTTTCTGTGTTTAATTTGATCAGTTACTACGAAAGTAGATCCTTGATTAAGTCGGGCAAGATCGGAAGTCGTCCGACATTTAAGATAAAACTTGGTTAGTTTTTAATTGATAAAAATAGCAAAAGCGCTTTGTTAAATTAATTAGGTGATTTTAATATTATTAGAAAGTGATTTTAAAACTATTTTCGAACACATTTATAGGTTTAGGATCCGGTTGGCCGAGCATATGTCGAAACCCCTTTTATGTTAAAAGTTTCCAATCAAAAGCACTTCTCAACTGAGTCTTAGAGGTAATTATATAAAAAAATATTTGAGATGGTGCTTCGTATAAGATGATGCTTTGTTGGTTATATCATATAAGAAGCTGCTTCGTTGATTCAGAGAATCTCATTTCTATGTTTGGGATACTGCTTCATTTATCTAAAGAATCTCATTTACCTGTTTAAGATGTTGCTTCATTGATATGAAGAATCTCATTTGTTTTTAGATATTGCTCTAAGTATCCTCGGAGAATCTTAGATGCGATTGAGGTATCATTCCTTTGTTGAATATCTCGATTATATCATGTAAGATACTACTTCGTTGATCCTCAGGAAATCTCATATGTTTGATTCAAGACAATGTTCTGCTAATTTTCAGAAAGTCTTAGATTCAGTCGAGGTATCATTCCATTATTGGAATGTCTCGATCCTAGCATCCAAGATACTGTTCTAATGATTCTCGGAGAGTCTTGCTTGTTTCATTTTACCTTCTTATAACTTCTCATACTGTATTTCTCACTACATTTTCTTTTATGAATTTCTTCCTTGAATTTCAAAGGACAAAATTTGGGTCTTTTCGTATTTAATTATCTTCCATCACGAATGTACGAAGACTGTTGTCATTCTTACCTTCTAGTTCAAGGTAATTAAATAGGGGCAGCTGTCATACCCCAATTTTGTCTGGGCCATTTCAAAATTATCATAAGTTTGATTTTATTTTCAATTTGCATAAGTTGTATAGCATAACATGCATTTCATTGGGAATAATACCTAAAATATCAGTCGGAATAAATTCTCGAATATATAGACAAATTGGTTAAATCATTCCTCAAGTACGTGCAAAATCAGCGGGTAAAAAGCTTCGAAATCAAGCTTGCAGACGTCAGTATTATTAATCTACGGTTCGTGTAGTTTAATCTGGTGTGCTCGTTATATTTTCGACGAATTTTTTCGATTGCATTTTGATCCGTTTGAGCCTTTTACCGATCAAAAATTATTTTAGAATTAAAAGAAACGCTGTATTTTTCCAATAAGTTTATTTCGCACTGATCATTTTAATGCATTCAATTTAATTTTTTGAGAAAATTTTCGGCCGACTTTTATTCATTTTTAGTCGTTTTAATTTTGTTCTTTTGTCAAAATAATCAGGATATTTAATCCCCTTCGTCGCGATTTTCGTTCACACACCCTTCTCCGATCTGTCCCAGACACCATCAAATTGTTCAACTCGTGTAATCGCCGCCTCCATGACAATGCAACGAAGCCTTGTTTGTTCCTGTTTTTTATATATATAAGTCAGAAGCAGCACATTCCATCTGCTTTTGGTTCGATATTATCTTGTAAGGAGGGTTGAAGGAACACCATTTGAAGTTCATCATAATCGTTTGTTAAGCTTCGTGTACAAGGGTAACATGGCGGGATGTGTTGGTTTGGTCAATCGATTGTTGTTGTGTTTGATTCGCGTCGGCTACACGAAGTTTCGATAGTATTACGGATCATGTTTTCTCTCTGAAGTAAGAAATTAGTGATAACCATTTGAATTTGATACTAATAATTTTGAGATTACTTCCTTAATTTTGTTGATCTGTAGAGAATATATCATGCTAAAAATTGTTTTGAATATGCTAGGTGTCTTGTTAAAACTGATGTTAATATCTTATTATTTTTGGTTTAAAGAAGGTGTACTACTTTGAGGGAGTTTTGGCTTTTGTTATGTCTCAAGTATTATTTGGATGAAGTTTAGTTTTATGTTGTCTGAATATTAAGCTTGTTGGCACCTGGGTATTGTAGAAACGTAATATATTCTAGACTTTTTGGTTGGATGTATATTGGTCATACTGAACAGAAATTAGCAAAAATGAAATACGTGCATTACCATTTACTTTCTTCTGGTTGTTTAGTTATGTGAATCATGTGTTTACAATATAAGGTATTGGAATTGATTATATAATATGTCATTTCTAAATGATTATTACTACCCATTAGTTTCAATTATGATTGGATTTTGTTGATTAGTTTGGATCATTAATTTTGATCATTATAGATTATAAATGGTATAAACATTGTGTTGTAAATATAAGTTTGTTGTTGGTTTCTATTTCATTCCATTTTAATTGGATTAAATTCATGGATTCGGCAATTTTATACCGTTATGCCGTCCAAATTTCAATACATTAACATAATATTTCACCGTGTTATGATCTTACGAATGATATTAATTGTGTTGTCATTTCGTACAAATCGGTTTTGAGCACACCGATTCAAATTCCATTAAATAATCGACATCATCACATATATCTTTTAATTACAATTATAATTAATTAATTAAATTTTGATTAGTTAGTTAATTTGGATTAATTAATTTTAATTAACTTAGTTATTTGATTTAATTCAATAATTTTGATAATTAATCTTAATTAGTTCAATTAATCGACTTAACCATATGTTAATAAATTAATTTTAAGGATTAAAGGTTGATCTATTTTCCTCCACTATCATTTCAAAATACAAATTCGATTCCACTCAATTTCATCAACAATACAAAACCATGATAAAATCATTTAAAAATCACACAATTTTCGATTCAATGTCGAGTCCAGTTTCGTATACCTTGGTAAGACGATTGCTTTTAGCATCGCCATCAACCTCACATAGCTTACTCTTGTACGTTCTTACAATGATACCTACTCGATTATAATTAAATCGATTAGATGATTGATACACCAAGTATTTCTACCTAAATCCGATTAACCGTGCAAATTCAAATCATCTTTCAAATCAATATAACTTTTAAAGATTTCCTTTTAAATTCTAAACTTTGGTTGAAAAAGAGTATAGAAGGCGTTCGCTTCACTATCTCTCGAGTACTCGAATGATTGGCGCTCGCCATATTGCTCGAATTCTTGTCGTTCGATTAAAACACTTTAAACAAACTTTGGATGAAAAGGAGTATATGAGGCATTCACTTCACTATCTCTTGACTATTTGAATAATTGGCGCTCGCCATATTGCTCAAATTTTCATCCTCCGATTAAAAACACTCTAAGCAAACTTGGATAAAGGAATAGTTGGCGCACGCCTCACTATTCCTTGAACAAGCAAGTGGGAGGCCCTCGCCTCACTACCGCGCATATTCGATTTCCGCAAACAGCTTTCAATAATAATTTGAACGAAAAGGGAATAAGAGGCGGTCGCCTTATTATTCCTCAAATAATTGAACGATTGGTGTGCACCATATTGCTCAATCTTTTGTCGTTCTTCTTCAAAATACCAAATAAATTTCTCGCCCCCGTGCGACCAACAACTTAATTCTTTTTAGAAAGATCATTATTTAACCCTTTTTAGTGCATACACAAACTAGTGCTTACGTCTCCACCTCGAGCATGCAAGCCAATGTTTAACCGCTAGAATGCGATCTAAGCATTTGTTCATTAAAACACACTCAACTTATAAAACCTCTTTCATCGCCCCCGTGCGATCGAAGCTCTTTTCAAAAAGAACATTGTTCAATCCTTTCTAACGCACAGAACAAACTAGTGTTTAAGCCTCCGCCGAGAGTAGACAAGCCAGTGTTTAGCCTTTAGAACATGATCTAAACAGTCGTTCACTAAAAGACACCAACCAACCGTAGTTCCTCGAACTACGAATGCTCTGATTTCCTTATTGCACTATAAGGATACATAGGCACGAGATTGCGAGATCTTGGCGAGCACACTACTAAAAACCCTCCCTTTTCCCCCTTTCTCAGGTTTCCATCATCTCTCTTTTAAATCTTTTTATCTCTTGAAGAAAACAAATAACATTCAGCTAACATTTAAATCGCAAATTAGACTAAAAGGTTCCCGTTGAGTACAACGGACATGAGGGGTGCTAATACCTTCCCCTTGCATAATCGACTCCCGAACCCGAATATGGTTGCGACGATCATTATTCTATATTTTTTAAAGGTTTTATCTATATTTTCCTATTCCTTCATTGGGATAAATAAAGTTCGGTGGCGACTCTGTTCGAACTAATTTTTTCCGCGACCATCACGAGGAATCGTATTTTTCGAGATACGACAGATGGCGACTCTGTTGGGGAAATAGGCTCCAAGCAAAACAGAGTCAAGCCTAATTTAGTTTAATTTGCAATGAATGTTAAAATGTTGTTTCTTTCTTCCGTGTTTCTTCTCTGTATCTTATTGTATTATTTATGATATATGTGATTTAGTCTGATACTGTGATGGGTGGTCTATGGTGCTTGATGCATGTTGTGAGATAAGCCCGGTACCCGAGCTTAGAGAAGAACTTAGAACCGGGAGTTGTATAGTATTGAACCAAGGGGTATACACCTCGTTGGAAAAATATGAAGACTCCACCTAGAGTAGATCTGTTCAGAATTTCCATCACAATATGGCTAGCACACTATTGCGAGGAAACTTTGAACATGGTCCGTGACTCTAGGAACCTCACCTTAACCCAAAGTCTGTTTTCATGGTTGGCAATTGTGTAGTATTGAACTGAGGGGTCTACACCTTGTTCGAACAATGCGAAGATCCCACTTAGATTAGATCGATTCAAAACTTTCATCATGATGTGTCCAGCCCACTATTGCGAGGAAACTTTGAACATGGTCCGTGACTCTAGGAACCTCACCTTAACCCAAAGTTTGTTTTCATGGTTGGCAATTGTGTAGTATTAAACTGAGGGGTCTACACCTTGTTCGAACAATGCGAAGATCCCACTTAGATTAGATTGATTCAAAACTTTCATCATGATGTGTCCAGCCCACTATTGCGAGGAAGTTTTGAACATGATCTGTGACCCTAAGTTTTTTCCTTGAAAACGCAACCTTAAAGCCTACCCTTGGGAATTTCAGTAATCAGAGACACATATACTTCCTCCTATTACCCTGACTTACACAACATACATGTGCTCATGAGTATTGCATTGTATTCCCTTGCATATAAAAAAACATGGAAAAATTTCATGCATTCGCATATCATCATCATGGATTGCGTATCATTTTCATAAACCAAAAAAACTCATCCCTCCTTTTTCCCATTACCAGCAGGCTGATTTCCCGACACTTGTATTGAACCCTTGAGAGCTACTAAAATACAAGGGAGAACTTGGAACATAATAAAGTTGAGCTGAGAAAGGATATGAACAACATGAAAGGCAAGATAGAACGAATGTTGGAAGCTACACTAGCTCAGATGAAGGATAATCTTCAACATGTCGTCTGAGAGAATGTTGGTTCCTCATCAGGCTTTATTGTAACTACCAACCCAATGCATGCCCCTTTGCCTGCCTATGATCCTCCACAAGTGAACATTCCTACTCAACACCGGTTGATGTCGTTGACCAATGCTGATGTTTAACCTGGGGCAGAGTAGTGTTCAGTTAATCTAACTCCACATTTGAATTACAAGAGAATACATCCCATATGGAGATCAACCACATGATGTTCTTCACACACATCCTAAAGTGTCAAAGGAACCATACAAAATCCAAAATTTATGTCGGTTGTTCTTCAATGACCAATGACTTGGCAGTCACAACCTCTCAAAAAAAGAATCAATAAAAAAGCCCGCTAAGTCGATACCCCCAAAAGGCGACTTAGGCAAAAAAACTGGGGCAATCCCGATGGACTAAAGCTTCAAAAAGTGGTCCAGGCAAAAGTTAGGGATCAAGACAAAAAATCCAAAGAGGTCATGGAAACCCTCAACAAAACAAAACAAGATTCAGTGACCACCATACAAAAATCAAAGGGTTACCGACATCCAAAAAATGAAATAAGGTGGCTACTATTTCAAGAAAGTCTTGAATCTTCATCTTTATCCTTACACCTTCAAAACTCTCTTAAAAGAAGAATGTGTATGTTGAATTAACTGAGCACAGGATTGGAGTTTCTCAAAAAGAAGGGTGGGTACAAAAACAATTTAAAGCCTTATATCCTTTGTTTCAAAAATCATGAACCAAGCCACGTTACAACCCTTAAAAGACCTAATTGAAGCAGGGTTATTTCTGAAAGCATATTACAGTAAAGTTGCATAAACTGACTCCCAAAGATTTGCTAATCTTTTACTTTGGTATAATCTTCTTGTTGTATCCTTCGCATAGATAAATTAGCATTGCGCTTGGACTCATGGTCCATTCGCCACACACTATCACATCATTCAAATAAATGATTTTTCAAAACCTGCATGAGTATCGCATTAAAATTACCATTTCTGAACGAACAACTTTAATTGCAATTCAGCATTTGACGTCATGGAAATTTCAACAAAGAGCAATCAAAGAAACTTGGTCATTTACCAGAAACAAGACTACCTCATAACCCATGAATCAGGGGCATGTTACCCAAAAACATCAGTTGATCGGGGGAAGATTACTCCAGAAATCAGTCATTCTGAAACCGTCTCCAAACATTTGTTCATCAAAGGGAAAATTGTTTAAAGAATTTGTTGATCCAGAGCAGAGCATCTTGGGACTTTATCAACCAGGGGCAGATCACCTTGAGGTTCTTTGACCAAGGGAAACCCTCTTTCAATGTCCATTCAATGTGAGTTAAGTCGTTTCAATGCTCATACTGGGGCAAGCTACCTCAAGAGCACAGTAAAGTCAACCATTCAAAGAGTCGGTTAACCAAGGATAAATCCTTTCATGACTTAAAATTATGGGGCAAGCCATCTCCAAATTATGGTACAATTGCTTTCAAAATCCTTTAGAGGTAAACATTCTGCAAAGACCCAACAAACTGGAGCAAGATGGGACACATAGGAGAAAGTCTTCTCCATGATTTCAAGTTGTTCAAGCAAAAGCTTTTTCACACGTCATCAACTACAGAGTTCAAGATAGGTGTCGGGGAATCATGCTATCACCCCATAAAATAACCTTTTGATAGACAAGAAGCCTTTCTACCAAGAACCTTCTCTTCCAATACCCATACAGGGGCATTTTTGAAACCTTCATTGCATAAATAATCCTCATGCATTAGTCATGTTGCTTTGCTCTATCATGAAGTCACGTATATCATATCATTCATCGGGTCTAACCCCATAACATGAACTTGACATCAAAAAGCCTTGAAACACAAAATTTGACACCAAAGCCCAACATTGCTTGGCAATTCAAAGTCCAATTCTCATTTGGCATTTTATTTCAAAGCCTAGTTCCCGTTTGGAAAACCTTTTCAAAGTTCAATTCTCGTCTGGCAGTTTATTTCGAAGTCCAGTTCTCGTCTGAAAAACTTATTTCAAAGTCCAATTCTCGTCTGGCAATTTATTTTAAAGTCCAGTTCTCGTTTGGCAATTTATTTCAAAGTCCAGTTCTCGTATGGCAATTTATTTCAATGTCCAATTCTCGTTTGGCATTTTATTTTAAAGCCCAATTCCCGTCTGGCAAACCTTTTCAAATTCCAATTCTCGTTTGGAATTTTATTTCAAAGCTCAGTTCCCGTATGGCAAACCTTTTCAAAGTCCAGTTCTCGTCTGGAAATTTATGACAAAATCCAGTTCTCGTCTGGCAATTCATTTCAAATCCCAGTTCTCGTATGGAAATTTATTCCAAAGTCTAGTTCTCGTGTGGCAATTTATTTCAAAGCCCAGTTCCCGTCTGGAAATTTATTTCAAAGCCCAGTTCCTGTCTGGACATTTATTTCAAAGTCCAGTTCCCGTCTGGAAAATTATTTCAAAGTCTAGTTCTCGTCTGACAACTTATTTCAAAGTCTAGTTCCCGTCTGGCGAACTATTTCAAAAATCAGTTCTTGTACAACAAATCATTTACCAAACACTAGTTCTCGTCTGGTAAATTATCTCTTAATACCAGTTCTCGTCTGGTAGGTCACCTATTTCAATACCAGTTCCCGCCTGGTAGTCTAATTTTTGTAACTAGTTATCGTCTGGTAGCCTACTTTAAAAGTCAGTTCCCGTCTGATAAACAAAAACAAAGTCAGTCCCGTCTAACATTACAATTATTTTCACCAGTTCTCATCTGGTAACATATCCCTTAAGTTCTGTTCTCATCTGGCAATTCAATTTTCTTCACCAATTCTCATCTGGAAGTTCCCATTTAAAGTCTAACCTCATTAGAAATCAAGAATCAAACCCTATAAAAATTCCAATTACCCCGTTGCATTCCCACATGCATCGCATGTAAAAACCAGTATAATATATATCTAGAATAATATCATACAAGTGTTAAATTTTGGTACTGTCACAACATAAGTGCCTAATGGCATCAATATATATACATGTCCAAACTAAAAACATCAATGGAACATGTTATACAATAATGCCTAAACAATAAAATCTAAGAACTATGTGCAATATCTTCATTGCACACCACTCCACAGCGGAAGATCATAATGAACAGCAACCCTTGAAACATCCATAACGGTTTCTCAAGATTCAACCTGTAAGGATACCTAGAAAATAACAACAATAATGGGATGAGATAATAATCTCAGTGAGTTCTCCTATCCTATGGGTCCACTCAGCTCTACATGGTTTTCTAATCAATATTCAACTCATATCCAACTCAAGTCAACAAGGGAACGAAGACCTGAGCGATGGGGGAACTATCTCGCAATTGTATGGCAACATGCACCTGAGTTCTCATAACTCAACCACGATCATTATTCAGATCACGACGCATCAATTCCCGGACGGACTTACGTCTAAGCCAGGCCCGGTTCATGCATGCTCGTATGATTCGACTTTCGCGGTGGATATCGGGTCCTCTATGAGGCTTAATCCCCAGTTCAAGCGATCGTCACCCGTATGGGACTCTAACCCACCTAGGGTATCTTTCACCGTATGGGACTCTAACCCACATAGGTGTCCACCTTTCCCCCATGTCCGCCATGGTTGGGGCTCAAACCCAATTGAGGCTCGAATCATTGGTCCCACATCCCAATGCTTACTCATCTAAGCATACCAATAGAGATGTGTACCATCACAGAAAAACACACATTCTGAATACATGATCGGTTTCACAAATCATTGGTTCCACGAACCATAACAAATTCATAAATCACAAGTGACTTCATTCACCATAATACACAAATAATAACATGGCATGTTCCATACAATGCGTCTCATTCTCAATCATGGCAACAATTCGTCCACGACCTCACATAAGTGTCGTACGAATGAATACCGTATTCTCATACATGTATCTCACATGTTCCATAACCTAGATTATCTTTCTAAGTTATTAATCAAGTTATTCTCCTAGGTTTCCTCACTCATCTTTGTAAGGTTTTTAATCATGTTATTTCACCTTCCACATAATAACAATATTTAATTTTCATCATAATAAAATTCATGGCATTTATAAATCACATAATATTTTATAACATGGAACAATAATAATAGCCCTTTACGTTATCTTTCTAACGCATCTATTCGTATCGAAAACAGAGACATACCACTCAATTAATTCATTAATCTATCTTAATCAAGATTTAGATTAATATTTATTCATTGCATAAGCATTCAACAACAACCTCTCTAGCCTAGTGGTAAGGCATGTACAGTTTCAAGGAGGTCCTAGGTTCGAACCCCCCCTGGTGACAAATTCTGTACAAAAATTAAATTCTGTTTCCACGTTAACCTAACCTAAAACGTTAACTTCTCACGAAACTGCCCAGAAGTGGATTTTGCTACGTGTTAACCGGTTAACACTGAAAAAAAAGGGAAACTGCCCAGAAAGTGGATTTTGCTACGTGTTAATTTCCATTAATTCTCAGTAACTTCTTTCCTTAAATAACTCCTCTTTTATTTTCCTTTCCATCTACCACTTTTACCTACCATTTTCACATAACATGATTTTTCAACAACAACCAACATGATATCAGCACATAGCATGGATAGGGAGTATGAACACAACAAGTTCATCACAATTTACACAAACCCTAACCCCACAAATATAGATTATTTTCCCCGAAATGCTAAAACTATCTAAGAACTCACCTAGTAGAAGAAGATGAAGTTGGTGATGATGAAGATGATGGTGGTGGTGGTTTCCTTCCTCTTTTCCTCTTCTCTACTCTTCCCTTTCTTCTTTTCTTTCTTTCTGATAACTCTTTCTCTCTTCTTTTATTCTTATCCTCTTTTTACTACTTCTTATCCTTTTCTTCTTCTTCTTTCTACACCACACAAAATACATATATAATATTTATGATATATAATATCAAGTAGTAATAAAATATCTCAATTGATATTTTATCTTCCAGTACCAATTGACCAATTATTAATGTTACCAAAAATGTCCTCTCTTGTACTTATTAATATTGGTCTGTCTCTTTTGTTAATAATTAATCTCTTTAGAGTTCACTGGTTACTCTATTGGTCCCAATTGACAACATTTAGAGCACATAGGAGCTCCAATTGTTACAAATGATAATAGATAATTTACATAGGAACTCAATTAATCTCAACTGACAACTAATTGAGCATTTAAGGTAATATGGGATATTACATTCTCCCCCCCTTAAATTGAAATTCACCCCCGAATTTCCTCCACTCGACAAACAAACAAACCTTGAATCAACATCTTTAGACCAACACTTGACTTCTCTTCAATTCCAAGTCTCTGACATACTCATTCTTCTAACTTGTCTTTGCTGACAAATTTCCTTCTTTCATGAACTCTTGAAACTTCTAGATTTCCATCATAACCTCATTCTGATATTAGATTAACATTTAAACTTGCTCTCACTTAATTCTTCTTATATACCGCTCAACCTCAGCGGGTCACTTTCTTCCCGGAAACCACGACTTCCCTTCCTTACACTAAGTTACACAAAACATAATTACGACATCTTATCTTGACTTGGTTAATCAATACTCATTAATCCTTCATAAGAAAATTTATTGATTCCTTAACCACACACAATATTGACTACTCTGCTCTTGTTATCCCTTCAACAAATGCAACAACTTTGTAATCCATTTATTGATAATCTCATAAACTTCACTTGATCTATTACGGTATGCTACAAGCCCTTACTCCTACTGCTTCCCTTCTCTCGTACTACTCCAATAAGATAGAACCATTAGCACGAGATTGTCTTACTCTCATCCTTACCTCCATTCTTACAAGTAACTATCTCCCTGATCCCCATAGACTTGATTGAGCTCTTTCATCCATCACCCTCCATTGTGATACTCTGATTCCAATAGTGGAACACTTGGGGTTCCTAGGCACTACTGTTTAGCTAACAATCTTCAAAGAAACACACTTACCCTCAGAGTGCCTACTGTCCAAAATGGTACTAGAACCTTACCGACTTCCATTAGTAGAATAACTTCCTTGATGACTCACAAAAGTGTAGAATAAAACCAACACTCTTCAGGAGATAGGTATCCACACAAAATACATATATAATATTTATGATATATAATATCAAGTAGTAATAAAATATCTCAATTGATATTTTATCTTCCAGTACCAATTGACCAATTATTAATGTTACCAAAAATGTCCTCTCTTGTACTTATTAATATTGGTCTGTCTCTTTTGTTAATAATTAATCTCTTTAGAGTTCACTGGTTACTCTATTGGTCCCAATTGACAACATTTAGAGCACATAGGAGCTCCAATTGTTACAAATGATAATAGATAATTTACATAGGAACTCAATTAATCTCAACTGACAACTAATTGAGCATTTAAGGTAATATGGGATATTACATTCTCCCCCCCTTAAATTGAAATTCACCCCCGAATTTCCTCCACTCGACAAACAAACAAACCTTGAATCAACATCTTTAGACCAACACTTGACTTCTCTTCAATTCCAAGTCTCTGACATACTCATTCTTCTAACTTGTCTTTGCTGACAAATTTCCTTCTTTCATGAACTCTTGAAACTTCTAGATTTCCATCATAACCTCATTCTGATATTAGATTAACATTTAAACTTGCTCTCACTTAATTCTTCTTATATACCGCTCAACCTCAGCGGGTCACTTTCTTCCTGGAAACCACGACTTCCCTTCCTTGCACTAAGTTACACAAAACATAATTACGACATCTTATCTTGACTTGGTTAATCAATACTCATTAATCCTTCATAAGAAAATTTATTGATTCCTTAACCACACACAATATTGACTACTCTGCTCTTGTTATTCCTTCAACAAATGCAACAACTTTGTAATCCATTTATTGATAATCTCATAAACTTCACTTGATCTATTACGGTATGCTACAAGCCCTTACTCCTACTGCTTCCCTTCTCTCGTACTACTCCAATAAGATAGAACCATTAGCACGAGATTGTCTTACTCTCATCCTTACCTCCATTCTTACATGTAACTATCTCCCTGATCCCCATAGTGGATACTCTGATTGTGATACTCTGATTCCAATAGTGGAACACTTGGGGTTCCTAGGCACTACTGTTTAGCTAACAATCTTCAAAGAAACACACTTACCCTCAGAGTGCCTACTGTCCAAAATGGTACTAGAACCTTACCGACTTCCATTAGTAGAATAACTTCCTTGATGACTCACAAAAGTGTAGAATAAAACCAACACTCTTCAGGAGATAGGTATCCAGAAGTTACATTGATACAACCATAAAACATATAACATCCAAATTCATCATGTGTTCGATGTAGCTAAACCAAATTAGTTTGACAATATCCAGTCCTGGTTACTATATTCCATATCAAATCCTCTCATAGGGTTTTAATTCATTCAAGATTTCTCCCGACACATGATCTCGACCAAAACGACATAACACCATCAAGGAACTTTAAATCATCAACAAAACACCACTTCTAAGGAACTTAAGCAATCTAGAACATAACTATGAGTGTCCATACACCTCATGGAGTCACACACAATAGTTCACACACATCTAGCGACAACATCTCACTTCGTATCCCAAAATCATTCATCCCAATCATCCTGTCCCATCTTCCATAATCCTAGTTCATGCTTTTACTCATATACAGTCCGAGTTACATGTTTAACTTCAGGAATAACTGATTCTCATTCCTCCTGGGAAGTATAACTCATGAATCCTTCCAATAAGGTAGAGTATCATCGTACACATCCATTACCACTCTCAGGGAGTCCACATCTAAGGCTATGAATCCAAATGAATCAATCAATTTCATACCATGACCAACCACTTCACACCTTATCAATCTATACCACATACCTAGCTAATCGCTTCTAGATCACCGCTTAGTAGGTCTCTTCCAAGTCTATTCTGTATAGTTATTCATAATCATAATAGTGGTACTTCCCAGACTTACTTAAACTGAGCATGGTCTACTCGGTTGGTTTTCCACACGTCTAACTTCCATAATATCTCTACAGATGACCGACTACGCACTACACCTTCAGAAATCCCAATTTCTAAACTACAAATCTGACTTGTGGTAACTTTTAACCCCATCCTCGATTTGTACATCCACAACGGTACACTTATGACATTTAAGACATCCTTAGCTCCAACACGGTGTGAATGTTTATACTCCGCGACTAACCAACCAACCAAATACTTCTCAAGAAGATAAATAACAACCAGACTTCCAATAAGCCAATATTACTCTTGCAATCCAAATAAAATGCACTTAAGATGAACCTTATCATTGCCGCACACTTATGACTGGAATTTTCTTCTAAACCAATACCTACTGCATCCTTCATCATACCGGGGTTACTTGTCTAGATGACTTTCCACAAATAATCCTCATTGTCTCCCAATAAGCTCTTACAACATAAAATATTCCACATTCTACACTTAGTCCACATGCTCCAGCTTAGCTTATCTTTTGTTGGCTATCATCAACTCAACTTCTTAGAATACAAGACTCACTGCTCAACAAAATGTATGTTACTTTACATCCATCTCAAGTCAAGGAATCCATTACACTTACTTGTGACCATAATGCCACTATCACATACTTCTCTTGATACCAAGGTTTAACTTCCTCTACTCCACTACATACTCTAGAAATCCTCGATGTGAACAATCATCAACTACACGGCCATAACTTCATCTTAATGAATCTTAATGGTCCCATTGTGCCTTTATCTAAAATGTACCCCATTACAACAGTTGTATTGCAACATCCACACTACTTCCACACTCGGTGTTCACTTGTCTTCCCATGGTAATTCTCCTAGTTCCAAGTACAAAACCATTCTACTAGAAGTCCTTAAATCCAACTTAATTGCTCTTGTCCTCAACCGGTTCTCATACAACCAAAACCCACTGAAGCTTCCATTACTATATAATGTGCGTTATCTGTCTCCAACACAAACTCTTATAATTGATCTTTAGGTAACTCATCATTCCATAATGGTCTCTTACTAACACTGAACCGCTGACGAGCTATCTCAAATCCAATCTCCCTTCTAAAACTGAACATACTTGGTTTATCTTCTATCCTCCATTGGTTCATACATGTTTCACTT
This sequence comes from Lathyrus oleraceus, assembly GCF_024323335.1. NCBI lineage: Eukaryota > Viridiplantae > Streptophyta > Magnoliopsida > Fabales > Fabaceae > Lathyrus > Lathyrus oleraceus. Next base: position 283,463,399 of record NC_066581.1, read on the forward strand.
GGAATAGGCAACCATGTCCTCGATTCTCTCCTTAGACTTCACCACTACCTTAGGCTCCCAACAAAACTGAACGTCCTTATCCCTCAAGTCTTTAACCACTTGCAAAATACAATTCCAAATATATATATACTCCATGAAGTTTTCTCATTCTTCCAAAATATTTTAGTGGCCTTAGAAACTGAAACACTAATACACTACCTCACTTCCAGACCTTATGACTTATGTGTAACATAACCATCCTTTCTCCTTTACCATACGGAATTACTCACCATACTATTCCATATTAGTCAGTGTATCTTATTCCACTAGCAAATTCACTCATCCCTCAAAATTCTGACAAACTCATCCGATAGAATTCCCCAATTTCTCAACTCCATTAACACTGCAGAATCGCTTGAACGATACACTACTCTTCAATTCCATAATACCCAAATCACAACGCCTCTGAAACTTCAACTGGGCCATCTAGTTCTCCTTACTTTCTAACTCTTGGCTTGAGCCTACTCTCAAAGCACAAGTTCAACCCACACTTCGGAGTCCTGGTGGTCGCTCAACCATGATCCTACCTACCATGCACATAGCATTAGGTTGATCAGGCCCAATACTATATACAGTGATATTAAGAATCATGTTGGTTAAACACACATATGAGGCAGGAATAGATTTACTTATGATGTTTCAAGGCTAGGTCGAGAATCGACCTGCTCTGATACCAACTGTAACAACCCGTATAATATATATCTAGAATAATATCATACAAGTGTTAAATTTTGGTACTGTCACAACATAAGTTCCTAATGGCATTAATATATATACATGTCCAAACTAAAAACATCAATGGAACATGTTATACAATAATGCCTAAACAATAAAATCTAAGAACTATATGCAATATCTTCATTGCACACCACTCCACAGCGGAAGATCATAATGAACAGCAACCCTTGAAACATCCATAACGGTTTCTCAAGATTCAACCTGTAAGGATACCTGAAAAATAACAACAATAATGGGATGAGATAATAATCTTAGTGAGTTCTCTTATCCCATGGGTCCACTCGGCTCTACATGGTTTTCTAATCAATATTCAACTCATATCCAACTCAAGTCAACAAGGGAACAAAGACCTGAGCGATGGGGAAACTATCTCGCAATTGTATGGCAACATGCACCTGAGTTCTCATAACTCAACCACGATCATTATTCAGATCACGACGCATCAATTCTCGGACGGACTTACGTCTAAGCCATGCCCGGTTCATGCATGCTCGTATGATTTGACTTTCGCGGTGGATATCGGGTCCTCTATGAGGCTTAATCCCCAGTTCAAGTGACCGTCACCCGTATGGGACTCTAACCCACCTAGGGTATCTTTCACCGTATGGGACTCTAACCCACATAGGTGTCCACCTTTCCCCCATGTCCGCCATGGTTGGGGCTCAAACCTAATTGAGGCTCGAATCATTGGTCCCAGATCCCAATGCTTACTCATCTAAGCATACCAATAGAGATGTGTACCATCACAGAAAAAAACACATTCTGAATACATGATCGGTTTCACAAATCATTGGTTCCACGAACCATAACAAATTCATAAATCCCAGGTGACTTCATTCACCATAATACACAAATAATAACATGGCATGGTCTATACAATGCGTCTCATTCTCAATCATGGCAACAATTCGTCCACAACCTCACATAAGCGTCGTACGAGTGAATATCGTATTCTCATACATGTATCTCACATGTTCCATAACCTAGATTATCTTTCTAAGTTATTAATCAAGTTATTCTCCTAGGTTTCCTCACTCATCTTTGTAAGGTTTTTAATCATGTTATTTCACCTTCCACATAATAACAATATTTAATTTTCATCATAATAAAATCCATGGCATTTATAAATCACATAATATTTTATAACATGGAACAATAATAATAGCCCTTTACGTTATCTTTCTAACGCATCCGTCCGTATCCAAAACGGAGACATACCACTCAATTAATTCATTAATCTATCTTAATCAAGATTTAGATTAATATTTATTCATTGCATAAGCATTCAACAACAACCTCTCTTGCCTAGTGGTAAGGCATGTACAGTTTCAAGGATGTCCTGGGTTCGAATTGTCCGGGCCATTTCAAAATTTTCATAAGTTTGATTTTATTTTCAATTTGCATAAGTTGTATAACATAACATGCATTTCATTATGAATAATACTTAAAATATCAGTCGGAATAAATTCTCGAATATGCAGATAAATTGGTTAAATCATTCCTCAAGTACGTGCAAAATCAGCGGGTAAAACGTTTCGAAATCAAGCTTGCAGACGTCAGTATTATTAATCTACGGTTCATGTAGTTTAATCTGGTGTGCTCGTTATATTTTCGAAATGTTTTTCAGTTGCATTTTGATCCGTCTGAGCCTTTTACCGGTCAAAAATTATTTTAGAATTAAAAGAAACGTTGTATCTTTCCAATAAGTTTATTTCGCATTGATCATTTTAATGCATTCAGTTTAATTTTTTGAGCAAATTTTCGCCTGAATTTTATTCATTTTTAGACGTTTTAATTTTGTTCTTTTGTCAAAATAATCAGGATATTTAAATAGGAATTTCCATGTCTTCATTTTATTTCTATCATATTTATTTAGAAAGTTGTGAATTTTATTGGAGTTAATTGATTTAATCCCATTTAAATCAATTAAATCATCTAGAAGAGGCAACTTTGCCATTTTAAATTAAGTGTGCTTCTTTGATTTAATTTGGATCATCGATTCGAATTTAATCAAAGGCCCACATGCATTATCCATATTTTTTCCTATTAATCCAATCAAAAAAATAGTTATTTAAATAAATAAATTAAGAAAATCATAAAAAATGGAAAAAATATCTCCTTCCTCCAATTAGCATATGTCACGTTCAAATTCTCTTGCTCATCTTCACGTTCAAATTCTCACATTAAATATCCACCAAAATCCACTCACCCAATAAATCCCAACGTATCCTTCTTTTTCGGGGAGAGAAAAAAATGCCATGGAAGACCGTGAAAAAGAGGGACAGTTCAGTCGAAAAAAAGAAAAAGAATCCTCTTCACTTTTCTAAGAAGAACAATGTTCTCTTTTCTTCCTCCAAGGCTTCACCCCCATCCCTCCAAACAACCCAAAACATAACTCTCTTAACATCTTTCTGAATAAAGAAAAGAAAACGAAAAAAATAGAAGAGAAGACTCGTCTTCTTCTCCATCACGACTCGGTGACCCACACCGTCTTCCTTCGAACACCTTCCTCCGCCATCGCCATCACAAACTTCACACCACCGTTAAAACCCCACAAACCGTTCATCACAAACCTCCGTTCACTCCACCAATAACCCAAAACCGTTATTTCTTCCTCCAAACTTCCAATTTGCAAGCCACAAACACAAACCACCAAATCTTAAAACCAAAACCGCAACAACGTTTTACCGAGACACAGACACATAAACACCAACTCTTCCGGCTACCCTTCACACATCACCGCCATCAACAACAAAAGAACTTCGTCGCGATTTTCGTTCATACACCCTTCTCCGATTTGTCCCATCCACCATTAAATAGTTCAACTCATGTAATCGTCGCCTCCATGACAATGCAACGAAGCCTTGATTCTTCCTATTTTTTATATATATAAGTTAGAAGCACCACATTCTATCTGTGTTTGTTTCGATATTATCTTGTAAGGAGGGTTGAAGGAGCACCATTTGGAGTTCATCAGAACCGTTTGTGAAGCTTCGTGTACAAGGGTAACATGGCGCGATGTATCGGTTTGGTCAATCGGTTGTTGTTGTGTTTGATTCGCGTCGGCTACACGAAGTTTCGATAGCATTCCGAATCATGTTTTCTCTCTGAAGTAAGCAATTAGTGATAACCATTTGAGTTTGATACTGATAATTTTGAGATTACTTCCTTAATTTTGTTGATCTGTAAAGAATATATCATGCTAAAAATTGTTTTGAATATGCTAGGTGTCTTGTTAAAACTGATGTTAATATCTTATTATTTTTGGTTTAAAGAAGGGGTACTACTTTGAGGGAGTTTGGGCTCTCGTTATGTCTCAAGTATTATTTGTATGAAGTTTAGTTTTATGTTGTCTGAACATTAAGCTTGTTGGCACCTGGTGTCGCAACCTGCGAAAAAAACAACCGGCGAAAAATAAAATGACAGAAGAGTCGCCACCGTGCGTTATTTATCCCAAAGGAGGGAAAGGAAACGCTCTAAGTAAACCTGGAGAAAGAAAGGAAAAGACAAGGTCTCGCAACCAAATCTTGGGTTCGGAGCCGATTATGCGAAGGGAAGGTATTAGCACCCCTACGCATCCGTAGTACTCTACGGGATCCACGTTTGTTGTTCTAGTCTAAAGGGTGTAGGTTTATCTAATGTGTCATTTACCTAAAAGGGGTCAAAAGAAAATGACTCGCACGGATGTCGCATCCACTGCATACGTATCTCATCTGAATATGAGAATCAGAGTCTTCGTAGCTCGGCTACCTATGGGCTAGAGGGATGTGTGCTCGGTAAGACATTGCGTCTTATGCCTATGTATCTCATCTGGAATGAGAATCAGAGCAAAACGTAGTTCGGCTACCTACGGGTTAAGGGTTGTGTTTTTAGATGAACGACGTTACTACGCAATCTACCGGATGCTCTACCTTTGGAGACTTACTCGCCTGTAGTAGAAGGAGTTAACGTGTTCTTAGGAGAAGAAAAATCAATGAGTTGGTTTGTGTTTTAGGAATGCTCATGCAAAAAGGAAGTCCTTGACGAAGGAACAGTGCTACCTTAATTGACATGTGAACGGGAGGATGTACGAAGGCTAGAAAAAACTCAACAAACAGGTTAGAGTAACAAGACGGGGTACAATTAAGAGTTGCATCAAACAAAAGAAACATGGCGACAAAGCGTCAGGTAAGCAGTGCACGGGGGCAGGAGAAAGCATGTCATGACAAAACAAATTAGAGCAAAAAAAAGCAGCTATTGTCGCGATCGCTACTGCATCGCTTAGCGAAGGCTTAGCGAAGCCTCGCTGCAGGCTCGCCTAGCGAAGGTGCTAGCGAGCGCCTGCGGGTTCTGGGTTCTTCATTGATAATAGTCCGATCTCGGAAACCCCAAACCCTGTGGTATCCAACTCAGAAAACGACAGGATTAAACATTCAAGGCATTGTTTTATACATTCATACACATCTAAACCCACATGCCTCATACATTTAGAAATTTCAAATTGAAGGCGTAAAGTAATGGGAATAGGGCAAACTTGATTGGAGAGATCGAATGAAATTGAATTGCACCCTTGGGTTTGCAGAACAATCTTAGGGTTTATGTGAGAGGGGATTGGTTCTTTGCAGATGGGTTCCCTTCAGTGTCCGGCGGCTGCTCTGGATTAGTTCTCACTCTCTGTCTCTGCTCTCTTTTTCTCGGTTAGTCTCCAGGGTTTTGTTTCTAATGAAAACTCAAAATTTATAGCCTAATTTTCGTGGCTTTGTGGGCTCAAGTGAGGGAGGCCCAAGTCCATGACTTTCTGTTTTATTTTCAAAATGCGCGCGCTTCACCTAGCGAGCATGACAGGTCTCTTCGCTAGGCGAACCCTGCTGCTCGCCTAGCGAACATGACAGTTCAGGCTCTGCTTTTTGCTCCTTCAAGATTAGTGCTTTGGGTGATATTCATGCTTCTTGGATTTGATCCTGATTGACATGATGAAATGCAATATGAAATGTTAAATGACCTAAAAATGAATGCATGAATGAGGGGGGCAAATTTTGGGGTATTACAGCTGCCCCTAATCAATCAACTGGAGACCCGAAAAGAAGATAGCAGCAGCTTTCTCACTTTCGGGGTATCGAGGGATTGAATACAATAAAAGCCCGAAAATTTTCACTGAAGTGAAGTGAAGTAACAATGTCTGTCAGAATCGGCAAAGAGGTGGTCTTGAAAGAAGAATCTATCTGGTACGGTGAGAGTCAGTCTGAATACCGAAAAAGAATGTTAACCTGGATACCAAAATAAATGGTAACACAGAAATAACCATGGCCTGAATGCCGCTCATCAGTCTGAATACTGGAAATGACTTTGATCTGAACATCGGAAGATATGAGATTATTAATATCGGTCTGAACACCGAGAGGTTGGCCTGAATGCCACAAGTTACGTCGACCTGAATGTCGGAAACTTCTTCGATCTGAACATCGGAAAACTGGCCCGAATGCCACTTCGGTCTGAATACCGGGAGACTGGCCTGAATGCCACTTCGGTCTGAATATCGGAAAATTGGCCTGAATGCCACAAGTTGCATCGACCTGAACGTCGGAAACTTCTTCGATCTGAACATCGGAAAACTGGCCTGAACGCCACTTCGGTCTAAATACCGGAAACTGGCATGAATGCCACTTCGATCTGAATATCGAAAAATTGGCCTGAATGCCACAAGTTGCATCGACCTGAACGTCGGAAACTTCTTCGATCTGAACATCGGAAAACTAGCCTGGACGCCACTTCGGTATGAATACCAGAAACTGGCCTGAATGCCACTTCGATCTGAACATCGGAAAATTGGCCTGAATGCCACAAGTTGCATCGACCTGAACGTCGAAAACTTCTTCGATCTGAACATCGGAAAATTGGCCTAAACGCCACTTCGGTGTGAATACCGAAAAAACTTCATGCCTGTCAGCATCGGCAGAAATAGGGAAAGATAACAGAGGCGGCGCATGGGCCAATGACACTTGCTGGGGATAATAAAGGTAAGTCATGAACAATCTTCAGTCTGAGTACTGGAAACAACTTCTGGCTTATCACTTGGGATACCGAGAATGTTTTATGCTTACATGCGTATGTTTGAATTTTTTTAATGGCGTAATGCTCCATGAAAATGGAAATGCTACGCGATTTGGGAGGATGCAATGCAATATGATTCTACATGCAGGGATGCGAAATGCTGGGTAGAATGCCAAGCCGAGGCAAGGGAATCTGCTGGGGAAATGATCACCATCTTCTGGACCCTGGCAAGGCTGTTGGAGATGCACAGCGCAAAGAACTCTGTGGGGAAATGACCCGCCACACGGTGTTCTAGCAATGACGAAATACCGAGACTCTGACTAGGGAGAGAACGGCACTGAAAACCTGATGTTGGGGAAGCGACGGTGGTTCTGGCAACCATAATCTGTGAGAGAGACGACTCAGCAGGGGAAGCTAACACCGATACGGTACCGAGATTCTGCTTCAAGGAAAGAGACCATGGATCTGGCATTGGGATTATCGATCTGGCATCGAACTCTAAGGAGCAGCCGCTTCTGCTGGGAAGATACAGTCTGGCATTGTCAACTCCACTGGGGATATACAGTCTGGCACTGTCAACTCTACTGGGGAGTGTATAATCTGAAACAAACGCTTGGGGGAGGTACAGCAGTGAGAGCCTGCTGGGGATCGAAGAATCCAATGCTCTTATCAGCTCTGTAGGGATAAGATACCAACTTCGACTGTTGGGGGAAAACATTCACGATCATCGGCTGGGAACCTTAAGGAAATGCCCTAAGTGTACCTGTTCTGAATAGACGATCCAAAGCACTTAAAATTTACAGCAATTTTAAATGTTTATTAAGCATGTACCTGTAAAGCTCTTATGTTTCATGATGCAATATTTATCAAAAATTCGGACGTTTTTTGCACACAAAACAGTAAAACGAAAATGAACATAGAGATGTATTGAATAACATGATTTTATTGATTGAGTGGCCTCTGAATAGGCATTTACATCAGGAAGCAATCCCTGGAAAGAGGTAATCGCACAAAAGATAAAAACAGAAATTAATCTAATGGAAATGTGAAATGGATTTCTATTGGGTTCCAATTCTGCTATGACTTGCTCGTCTTCAAGATCCTCTAGATGATCAGCTTTCTGAAAAGAGTGATTGGAATGTTTCCTACCTTTCGAAAGTTTCCAGTTATCGACACGAGATGAGATTCAGAACCACTCAGGACGCAGTCATTCGCTTAATCCCTAACTTTTGCCTGGATCACCCTTTTCGGGTTTTCAATCCACCGGGATACCCATTTTTGCCTAAGTTGCCTTTTCAGGTTTTCAACTTACCGGGTGTACGACCTTTTCATTTTTAATCCCTAATTTTTGCCCGAACCTTTTTATTTTCTTGGTTTGCCGGGATGCCCATTTTTTGCCTGGACTATCCTTTTTATTGTCCAGCGGGTCTATTTTATGCGAAGTATTTTTTAACTGCGTCTGAGTTCACAGGGGAAGTGAAGTTTTCACCATCCATAGTTGCAAGCATTAAGGCCCCACCATCAAAAACCTTGGTGACAATATACGGTCCATCATAGTTAGGAGTCCACTTGCCCCTGTGATCTGTCTGAGGAGGAAGGATCCTTTTCAACACCAAATCTCCGACCTGGAAGCATCGAGGATGCACTTTCTGATCAAAAGCTCTCTTCATCCGACTCTGATACAACTGCCCATGACAAATGGCTGCCATTCGCTTCTCTTCGATAAGACTCAACTCATTGAACCTTGTCCGAATCCATTCAGCTTCGTCTAACTTGACATCCAACAGGACTCTTAGAGAAGGAGTCTCCACTTCAACAGGTAGGACTGCTTCCATACCATACACAAGGGAGTAAGGGGTTGCCCCGGTCGATGTATGCACTGAAGTACGATACCCATGCAAGGCGAAGGGTAGCATCTCATGCCAATCTTTGTACGTGACGACCATCTTCTACACAATCTTCTTTATATTCTTATTTGTTGCCTCAACAACGCCGTTCATCTTAGGGCGATAAGGGGAAGAGTTGTGATGCTAAATGTTGAAGTTCTGGCACAACTTCTTCATCATTTTGTTATTGAGATTAGAACCATTATCAGTAATGATTCTTTCGGGAATCCCATAACGACAAATGATTTCTTTCTTAATGAATCGGGCAACCACATGTCTGGTGACATTCAGAAATGATGCTGCTTCGACCCACTTGGTGAAATAGTCGATGGCCACAAGGATGAAGCGATGCCCATTGGAGGCAGTCGGCTCAATCTTTCCAATCATATCAATGCCCCACATAGCAAAGGGCCACGGCGAAGACATCACATTCAAAGGATTTGGCGGCACATGCACCTTATCAGCATAAATCTGGCATTTATGGCACTTCCGAGCATATTTGAAACAATCAGATTCCATGGTCATCCAGTAATAACCTACTCTCAACAATTTCTTAGCCATTGCATGTCCGCCGGCATGAGTACCGAAGGAGCCTTCATGAACTTCCTGCATTAACATGTCTGCTTCGTGTCTATCCACGCATCTGAGCAAAACCATGTCGAAGTTCCTCTTATACAGAACATCGTCTTTGTTCAAGAAGAAACTGCCTGCCAATCTTCTCAAAGTCTTTCTATCATTGTTGGATGCCCCTGCAGGGTGTCGCCTCGCGCGAAAAACCGGCGGGAAAAGAAGAACAACAGAGCCGCCACCGTGCGTTATTTATCCCAAAAGAGGGAAAGGAAACGCTCAGAGTAAACCTAGGAAAGAACATGGTCTCGCGACCAAAGAGAATGGGTTCGGGAGTCGGTTATGCGAAGGGAAGGTATTAGCACCCCTACGCATCCGTAGTATTCTACGGGATCCACGCACAAAAGGAAGGATAAATTGGTTGCTAAACACTGCTCACACTCACACACACTGGCTGAAAAGAGACAAAAGAAACTGACTGAGACTGACTCGGCAGGATGTCACATCCTGGGCCTACTTAGTCTATCAGGCATAGACATCAGAGTCGAAGTAGTTCGGACTGGGGAAACGACACATGCTCGCTAGGATATCGCATCCTATGCATACGTATCTTCTCGGACGAGAGAAGAATCAGAGCACTCGTAGCTCGGCTGACACGCGCACAAACAAACACAAATAGGCAAACGTGGAGCCCGACTGCCAATCACTGGACTTATGTCAGCATCCGAACCTACAAACCCACACTGGAACCCAAATACCACTCGATGGACTTACATCGGCTTCCAAGCACACAACAACACAACAGATTAATAGGGAGTCGAGGACTCGAGCCTATAACTGTCAAGCACACACTCAAACAAACAGACAACAAACGCTAAGGAGTCACAGACTCGAGCCTAGCAAAGGTCAGACAACACACACAAAAGAAAGAAAAGGCGCCCGGAGAGATCAGCTCAATCTCCTGCCTACATACTTCATCTGGTATGAAGATCAGGGCGATGTAGTTCCCCTACGCAGGGATAAAGGTTCTAGCCTAACCAGATAACGGAGGGAGACACAACTAGGGAGACTACGACTCGAGCCTAGATGTTATCATGCAAATCATCCCTAAGTTAAGGTTTCTAGCTAAATGGCACAAGGGCCAACCTATCCTAAGCATGGCTCACACAGGAAGCAAGCCACACACACTTAACTTGCACAGGAAGCAAGCCAAGCGAAACCTAACTTGCACAGGAAGCAAGTCTAAACTAATCCTAACTTGCACAGGAAGCAAGTCAAACAATCCTAACTTGCACAGGAAGCAAGTCAAACAATCCTAACTTGCACAGGAAGCAAGTCAAACAATCCTAACTTGCACAGGAAGCAAGTCAAACAATCTTAACTTGCACAGGAAGCAAGTCAAACAATCCTACAAGCACAGATAGCACACTCTATACACAAGCAAGTGGCTCAAACAAAGCTAGGTTTTAGTCGAGGGGTCATATCAACCTCAACAAACAAACCTCTGGAATGGGTGAATGTGCTCTTAACCTTGCCATTGAGAGACTAAGGTGAAGCAGATGAAAGGTGAATGAAGATAAGACTTCACAGCTCTTATCCCTGGCCTGGGAGAGCTTAAGACAAGAATGTGTGGGTTCAGAAAGTGGGAACCCTTCTACACATTTAAAACTGACTCAACTGTACAATTGTACAAGATCTTGGGTTTGTATCTGCAATGCATCAACACAGTGGTGTGAGCAAAGCAGATGACACACAGAATAGCAGGGGATAGATTGCATATCCCTTGGGTTCTGCCAATTGCCTCTTCACTTAGGAGGTCTTTGACTCTATACAAGGACAAATGTAAACAGTCACAAACATTGCCCCTTAAGGAGGACTTCAGACAGTTGCCTGGCCAAGTAACAGGCCAGGTCTTCCAGACTACATGAAGATGAAGAGACATACCTCAATGCAAATTGCTTATACAAGCAAAGCAAAGCAAAAAGTTCACAAGGAACTAAGCAACTAAAGCACCTGAAACAGTCAAGCAGATGTTAGTATACAAGTCAGGATTAAATCAAAATGAAACAGACATCAACCAGTCAACACAAGCAAGTGAATGTGCAAGGCACAAAGCTTAAGGCATGTGAGCCAAGCAACCTACAAAACAAAGAGGTTAGACAATGATATTTAATCAAGCTCAGTCGAAAGAATTGGTCTCAATGGCCATTTGATGGTTAACCTGAAATCACAAACTCAAAGGTGAGTAGCAGGACCACTAGGGCAAGCCTAGGGTCAAAAGTGAATGAGAAAGTCCAAACAGCAAGGGGTAAGTATCCAAAATCATGTTCAAACAATCAGGAAACAAAACCCATTGGGTTCACATTCATATCAATCACTATCATCATTACATGAATCATTTAGGTCAAAACATGGCAAACAGAAGCTCATAGGAGTCAACAGCAAGATTTAACTCAAAAGCAATCTAAATATTTTCCAAAAATCCCCAAATAAATCATGATCAAACCTATCACATAGCATGGTAAGCATGTCAAATTTCATCCCATTTGGACAAGTGGAAGGCAGTCAATGAAAATCAGAAAGTCAAAGCAATTTTGAACATGCTCAATGAAGTCAACCAAACATGTGTCAACTTAGAAAAATCATAAGTCAAAGATGGTGTATGATAAATGAATGGGATCAAAACCATGGCAAAGATGAGGATGTCTAGTTATCTCATGCAAAATTTCATGTCCATCTAATAAAGTATGAGAATTTCACAAATGAAATGGGAACATGTGTCACACAAAGTCAACATTTGACTAGGCAGGGAAGAAAAATCTCAAACAAATGGAAAATAGTTCAATTAAATCCAAGAAAATTCACAAGTCAACTAGACATACAAGAGTAGGTTCATGCAAAATTTGGGGTCACTTGGATGTAAGGAAGCATGGTAATGAAAATCATGAAGTTGGTCATCAATGGTGTGACACAAATTGTCACACCCTAATTCAAAAAAATCATAACTCACAAACCACAAATGATAAATGCACAAACTCTACACCAAAATCACCATGAGTGTGTCTATTTTAAGCACAAAAAATTTGGGAGTCATTGGATACATTCTCATCATTTCACAATTGATTTGGCAAAGTGTACAAAATTTGGTCACATGTCACAAACCCTAAGGCCATTTAAAAACCACTCATCCAAAAATTCTGGAAAAATAATGATAAAAAAGTAGAGATCATGATGAACACAACACAAAAAATCCCATTCAAATTGGATCAAAATTGGGCAATTTATGATTTTTGGAAGTTTGATGAACAAATGAAATAATTATTGAATTTAAATGAAATGACATGGATTTAATTTGGTCCGAGTGGCAGTCTGGTAATTTGGAGACTCATTAAACGAAACACGGTCGTTTTGGGCTACAAAATAGAATGTTTCTATTGGCTGGCCTATGGAACAGTAGCACACAACGTAGCAAACAGATTCTGGGCATGGCCTTATGAATCTAGGGTTTCAAACTATGAACATCATGAGCATTCATCCTCTTCCAATCGAATTTTTCACAAAAAATTCCAGAAATACAAATTGAGCACCCAGACACAATCATCATGGCAAGGCCAACAAGGATCCATCAATGATTCTTATTGAAACAACATACACAACACGAATCAAGCACAAGAAAATCTGAATACCAACTTTGCTCATGAACACATATTCTCAGAAATGAATAAATAGCACATCAATGGAAGCATTAAAGCATGGTGAAGACAAGTCTATCATCAATTTTCATGGAAACAGGCTGTGGAGAGAGAATCGATCAAAACAAACACATGGACACAAAACTTCACTCTCAGATTTCTCTTAGCATAATTAATCATTTTCAATGGTTCAAGTTGCATTGGCTTCAGCATAACAAGATCTTCATTAAACATGGCATAGTTTAGCAAAAGAGTAAATCGAAAAACTGACCAAAATGATGAGCAGTGAAGATTCAGCACCTTTTTGCTTGTAAGTGCTTGAGACAGATGAAGTTTATGCTTCCTTGAGTTGGATGGTGAAGGATTCCAGCTCATGGATGCTTGATATGAAGATACACACATGCTGCCATGGAAGGACACTTGAGGAAAACAGAATATGATGGAGATGTTACAGTTGGTATTTGCTGCTTCCAATAGTCTCCAAATGATGTCTAGATGATGAAGTAATGAAGAGATACTCGGGTTCTTTGAAGGGTTGGTCAAAAATCCCAAATCGTGCCAATTCCAAAATGAAAGTGTGAGAGTGTTTTTCTGTATGATAGGCTGCTACTTGTGTTTATAATGGCAGGAAATCATCTTTGATATGCTGTTTGATGTTGCTTTAGGCAAGGCCAAGTTTGGTCCTTTGAGAGTTTTGGATAGCTTTTTTAGAAAATGGCCAAAATGAGAAGGAGAATGATGTTCTCTTTGTATTATGATGGCTGCTATTCTGAGCTTTTTTTTTTGACAGCAAAATGGTGAGGAACATGTGGTCTCAAGCAGGGCCAGGTTTCATTCTTTTGGAAACTCTTGACAGAAAATGGAAAATGCATCAAATGTGTTTTTGAGCATGAATGAAGTTGGTTCTTGCTGTCAAATGGCTGTTACTGCTACTTTCCAAATGATGAAAATATTCTGTTTGATTGTTGTCTCAAGCAGGGCCAGGTTAGGTTACTTGAGGAAGTTGGAAGCCTTTTTAGAAAATGGCCAAGAGTGAGCATGAATGAATGAAGTGAAATTGGTTGTGTGATGGCTGCAAGTGGTGTTTGTTCATGACAGAAAAAGGATGGAAAATGGTGAGGAAACATTGTGTTAAGCAAGGCAGCTTTTGTTCTTCTTGAGCTTGGACAGAAAATCTTGAAATGCAAATAGCAAGGTGAGTTAGGCTTTTGGTTGGTCTGCTGCTAGCAGGTTTTTTTCCATGACAGCAAAGTGATTATATCATCTGCTGTTTGGTATTGTTTGCCATGGCCAAAGTGATCTCTAGCATCAATGAATTTCTGTTGGTTTTGCTGCTAGTAGGTTTTGTGTTTTTGACAGCTTTTGGTCAAGTGCCAAGGATGAGTATGAATGAGTGCAGTTTTTTTTTGTTTTCTTGGCTGTCAAAGGTGGTTTATGTGCCTGCTATTAGGATTGGTTTGACAGAAAATCATGGTCAAAGTCTACTGTCTTGTGGTAAAAGCATGGCTTATGGGATGTGGTTTGGTGAAACTTGTACTTTCTTTCCAAAAATCAAGCAAACTAGCATGGGCTGTATGTACTTCATAATTTGACTTGGCAAACATGTTTTAAATGATATTTCTGAGCTGTTCCAATTGCCAAATGGTTAAAAGATGATTAAATCAAAAAGTCAACTCTTGGTCAAACTTGAATTTAAATGAGACAAGTCAAAAAATGCCATTTTGATTGGTGAAGTTTTGGCTTATGAAATTTATATTTTTGGAAAGAGGGGATCAAATGTGACTTGTAGGAAAAAACCCCACCAAATTTGGCCAAACGGTTTGAGAGATATGGCCCTTTGAAGTTCAAGATTTTCTGAAATCGATTCGATCATAACTTGCCAACCACACATGGGAATTAAGAGTTCTTGGACTTTTTGGAAATGGGAGAACAAGATCTTCAACTTTCATGTTGGGCAAAAATTCATTTGAAGCTTGTATCATGATGTAAGTTTGAGGATCAAAACTTTCCATTTTTGGTAAGTTTCAGTTACAGGCCCAGTTTCCATTTTTGGAAATTTTTGATCTGGCTTCAAATTCTTCCATGATGGTGTTTGGCATGGTATATGATGACTATTTGGACATGAGTAAGATCTCACAAACCATTTCAATCATCAAATCACTGATTAAATGGACAGTTGACCAACAGTTGACTTTTAGGGTTTCTGACTGTCTGCTCATTGACTGATGACTTCCAAACCCTAATTCCTTGAGAACTTGACTTCAAATGATGTCCCAAGTTGTATGAACTCTTGATTATTGATCATGGTGCCCAAATTCCACAAGAATGGCCACCATCCACTGCTTTGACTGACAGTTGACTTTCTTTGACTTTTGACTGTCTGTGTATGAACTGATGATCTCCAAGCCTTCAACCCTTGACTTGAACACTTCAAATGGACCTTCAAGTCATGTGAACTTTTTGGACAAACCCTAGGGCCTTGGCTCCTTGAGAATTGTGCTTGCTTGCTTGGTTGACTGATTTCCTGATCAGTTTGACCTAATTTTTTAATTGGCTTGCACTTGAGGCAAAAGAGGCAATGCAATGCTATGCAATGGACCATGATATGCTATGACCTAATATGAAAATGTATGCATAATGATAGGTGCAAATTTGAGGTGCTACAGCTGCCCCTATTCAATCAACTGGGAACCCGAATGGATGAGAGCAACGGCTGTCAGACTTTCAGGGTAAACAGGGATTGAATACCAAGAACCGTAGAATTTGCACTTTGCTGGATATGATACAAGAAGAACCACGTCATTTACCGATGACAACTGCATAACAGCTTCAGGAAGGCGAAACCATTTACCGATGGTTGAAGAATTGGAACCTTGATATTTACCGATATCAACTTCAGCACGACCATTTACCGATGGCGGTTGGGGAAAACAAACTTCTGAAAAAGCAAAACCATTTACCGATGGTTAGAACTTGATATTTACCGATATCAACTTCAGCCAGACCATTTACCGATGGCTGCTGGGGAAAACAAACTTCTGAAAAAGCAAAACCATTTACCGATGGTTAGAACTTGATATTTACCGATATCAACTTCAGCCAGACCATTTACCGATGGCTGCTGGGGAAAACAAACTTCGATGGTGGCTTCAAAGAATTCTGACATTTACCGATGTCAGCTTAGCAAGACCATTTACCGACGGCTGCTGCAACTGGGAATTCGATATTTACCGATATCGAAGAAAACCGGGCCATTTACCGATGGCATCTCTGCTTGGAGAGGAACAAAATCTCTGTGGCGGAACCAGACAAGACGTTTACCGACGACTTCTAGGGATTTTAATTTTATCAACAAACATGACCAGACATTTACCGATGACTGGGATGAGACTCGATGTTTACCGACATCGAAAGATGATGTTTACCGACATCCAAAGAAATGACCAGACATTTACCGATGACTGGGAATGAGAATTTTATTGGGGAGATACAGATATTTGCAACTGGAAACCAGATAGGACATTTACAGATGACTCTACTGGGGATTTCTAGCTGAGGATTATCAAACGTTTACCGACGACTGCAGAAAAGACTCGATGTTTACCGACATCGAAAGATGAGGTTTACCGACATCGAAAGATGATGTTTACCGACATCAAAAAATGAGGTTTACCGACATCGAAAGATGATGTTTACCGACATCAAAAAATGACCAGACATTTACCGATGACTGGAGAGAAAACCCGATGTTTACAGACACCGAAACAATGGTGTTTACCGACACCAAAAATGACCAGACATTTACTGATGACTGGGGTGAATATTCGATGTTTACCGACACCGAAACAATGGTGTTTACCGACACCAAACAATGATGACCAGACATTTACTGATGACTGGGGAGAATACCCGATGTTTACAGACACCGAAACAATGGTGTTTACCGACACCAAACAAAGAAACACACGCGGGTGCTGACATGACACTTACTGGTATCACAAGAACGACCTCTCCGATATGTCAAGGCAAGGTTGACCACTTGCTGGGGGTCTCTCTGGAGAGAAACAAACTTTCTGTCACCAACGGGTGAGGTAATAAACCTTTGTGGGGATATCAATCCTGAATGCTGTCAAGAGCAACTGTAGCAGACTTGCTGTGCTGATGTTGAATGAAATGATCCGCCTCTGCCGGGGATACGGTCTGGTGAAGTTAACACATGAATGCATATGTTTGATTTTTCCACGGCGTAATGCTCCATTTATGAATGGAAATGCTACGCTATTTTGAGGATGCAATGATTACTACATGCAAAATGCAAATGAACCCCGGCTAGGGAGCCGAAATGATCAGGTACTCCAACTCTGTGGGGAGACTCCTCTTGGGGGAATGGTAAAGAGACTTCGCACTCATGTTGAAGCATAGCACTGCTGCTGGGAAAAGGTAAACTCCGCTGGGGATATCCTTCAGTCCACAGATGGGATAAATGTTGGAGATAGATTCAATGAACCTGCCTCACTCGGGGAGGAAATCGACAAATACAGGCCTGCTGGGAATAGGCAATCCTTAGATCTGTTGGGGAATGGAAAGCACTATCCACAGACGTCTTCGCAGGGGAACATAGCTTTGATAGCTTCCAAACTTGCTTGGGGAAAATATCTGCTGAGGAAACGTCCTCACAGATGCCAATCTGAAAAAACAGCACAACAAAATGCCCCCAGGGGATACATGGACAAGATACGCTCAAGTGTCCTCGACATTCAAAATGATTTTCAAATGTTTCATCTTTCTGCAAGTTATTGTGTAGCCTTCATGTTCTTATATGCAATACTTATCAAAAATTCGGACATTTTTGCAAACAAAACAGTAAAAATAAAAACAGACGAGCCATTTATCTGAATAACGACTTTTATTGATTGGAAATGTGCCTGAAGAGGCAAATACATCGGGAAGCAATTCCTAGAAAGAGGTAATTGCGCACAAAAGGAAAAATCTATCCTAATGGCAACGTGAACACGGCATCCACTATTTCCCAATTCTGTTATAACTCACAGATCATCAGTTTTCCTCCCAACTCTTTGCTTTCTGAGAAGAATGACTGGACGGATCACATCTTTCGAGATGGTAGACGACAAAGCTTGATGAAGTACAGATAACTCAGACTGTAGTCTTCGCTTTAATCCCTAACTTTTGCCTGGATCGCCCTTTCGGGTTTTCAATCCACCGGGATACCCATTTTTGCCTAAGCCGCCCTTGCGGGTTTTCGACTTACCGGGTGTACAAATTCTTTTCATTTTATCCCTAATTTTTGCCCGAACCTTTTCTTTCTGTTTTTTGGTTCGTCGGGATGCCCATTTTTTGCCTGGACTCTTCTTCTTTTTGTCCAGCGGGTCAATTTATGCGAAGTATTTTTTGACTACATCTGAGTTGACAGGAGACGGAAAATCTTCACCATCCATAGTTGTAAGCATCAAGGCTCCACCGGAGAAGACCTTCTTCACAACATATGGACCTTCATAATTAGGAGTCCACTTGCCCCTGTTATCTGCACCGGGAGGGAGGATCCTCTTCAAAACTAGATCACCGATCTGATAGCTTCGAGGACGCACTTTCTGATCAAAGGCTCTCTTCATCCTTCGCTGATACAACTGTCCATGACATACAGCTGCTAGTCGTCTCTCCTCGATAAGGCTCAACTTATTAAACCTTGTTCGAATCCACTCGGCTTCGTCCAGCTTGACATCCAATAAAACTCTTAGAGAAGGAATCTCCACTTCAACAGGTAGGACAGCCTCCATACCATACACAAGGGAGTAAGGGGTTGCCCCGGTCGACGTACGTACTGAGGTACGGTACCCGTGCAAAGCGAAAGGCAGCATCTCATGCCAATCCTTGTACGTAACGACCATCTTCTGCACAATCTTCTTGATATTCTTGTTTGCCGCTTCTACGGCACCATTCATCTTCGGTCTGTAAGGAGAAGAATTGTGATGTTCAATCTTGAAATCTTTACAAAGCTCTTTCATCATCTTGTTGTTGAGATTCGAACCATTGTCAGTGATGATTCTCTCAGGAACTCCATAACGACAGATGATTTCCTTTTTGATGAACCGGGTAACCACTTGTTTGGTAACGTTAGCATAGGAAGCTGCTTCTACCCACTTGGTGAAATAGTCGATCGCAACCAAGATGAAGCGATGTCCATTAGAAGCAGTAGGCTCAATCTTCCCAATCATATCAATGCCCCACATGGCAAACGGCCAAGGCGAATTCATGATATTCAGAGGGCTTGGTGGTACATGCACCTTATCAGCATAAATTTGACACTTATGGCACTTCCGAGCATACTTGAAACAATCGGATTCCATGGTCATCCAGTAATAACCCGCTCTCAACAGTTTCTTAGCCATTGCATGTCCGCCGGCATGAGTACCGAAGGAACCTTCATGAACTTCCTGCATTAACATGTCTGCCTCGGGTCTGTCCACGCATCTGAGCAAGACCATGTCAAAGTTTCTCTTATACAACACATCATCCTGATTCAAATAGAAGCTTCCAGCTAGCCTCCTCAGGGTTTTCTTGTCATTCTTCGACGCACCTTCAGGATACTCCTGAGTCTTGAGGAAGTTCTTGATGTCGTAATACCACGGCTTCTCATCAATCACAACAGACTCGGCTGCAAACACATACGCAGGCCTCTCGAGTCGATTCACCGCAACATGTGGCACATGATTCCACCAATGAACTTTGATCATAGATGACAAAGTAGCCAAGGCATCAGCCATTTGATTCTCATCCCGAGGGACATGATACAACTTCACCTTCTTGAAGAACGTCAGTATTCTTCTGGTGTAATCTCTATACGGAATCAAATGCGGCTGATTCGTATTCCAATCTCCATTGACTTGATTGACCACTAGAGCTGAATCTCCAAATATATCAAGAGTTTTGATCCTCAGATCAATGGCTTCTTCTATCCCCATGATACAAGCCTCATACTCAGCTTCATTGTTGGTGACGTCAAACGTCAATCTGGCAGAAAAAGGTATATGAGCACCTTTAGGATTGATCAATACTGCCCCAACACCGTTACCGTTCATATTCACAGCCCCATCAAACATCAGTGTCCATTTGTCATCTGGATCCGGTCCCTCCTCAACAAGAGGCTCTTCGCAATCCTTCATCTTAAGATACATGATGTCTTCATCAGGGAATTCAAACATCATAGGCTGATAATCTTCAATCGGTTGCTCAGCGAGGTAGTCTGACAGAATACTACCTTTGATGGCCTTCTGTGACGTGTACTGAATGTCATATTCTGTTAGAATCATCTGCCAACGGGCGACGCGTCCGGTAAGAGCCGGCTTCTCAAAGATGTACTTTACTGGATCCATCTTAGAAATCAATAAGGTAGTATGGTTCAACATATACTGCCTTAGTCGGCGAGCAGCCCAGGCCAAAGCACAGCAAGTTTTCTCGAGCAGTGAATATCTTGTTTCACAGTCGGTAAACTTTTTGCTAAGGTAGTATATGGCATGCTCTTTTCGACCAGACTCGTCATGCTGTCCCAATACACACCCCATCGAGTTCTCAGTCACTGACAGGTACATTATCAGAGGTCTCCCTGGAACTGGAGGTATCAGGATTGGAGGTTTCTGTAAATACTCCTTTATCTTATCAAAAGCTTTCTGACAATCATCATTCCACTTGATCGCTTGATTCTTTCTAAGCAGTTTGAAGATTGGTTCACATGTAGCAGTTAGATGAGATATGAACCTTGCAATGTAGTTCAATCTCCCTAAAAACCCACGGACTTGCTTCTCTGTTTTCGGTTCAGGCATCTCTTGAATAGCTTTGACTTTTGCTGGATCAACCTCAATCCCTTTCTCACTGACAATGAAGCCTAAAAGCTTCCCTGATCTCACCCCAAACGTACACTTGTTCGGATTCAACCTCAGCTTGAACTTTCTCAACCGGTCAAACAGCTTCTGCAAATTAACCAGGTGCTCCTCTTCTGTCTGCGACTTCGCAATCATATCATCTACGTACACTTCAATTTCTTTGTGCATCATGTCATGAAAGAGAGTCGTCATTGCCCTCTGATAGGTAGCACCAGCATTCTTTAGCCCAAATGGCATCACTTTATAGCAGAACGTGCCCCAGGGTGTAATGAATGTTGTCTTTTCCATGTCTTCCGGTGCCATCTTGATCTGATTATATCCGGAGAAACCATCCATGAAAGAGAATACCAAGGATTGAGCCGTATTATCAACCAATACATCAATGTGAGGTAATGGGAAATCATCTTTCGGACTCGCTCTATTCAAATCCCGGTAATCGACACACATTCTGACTTTACCATCCTTCTTCGGCACAGGAACGATGTTGGCCACCCATGGGGGATAGCTTGTAACAGCCAAAAAACCTGCATCCCACTGCTTCTGAACCTCTTCCTTGATCTTAGTTGCCATATCAGGACTCGTTCTACGAAGCTTCTGCTTGACCGAAGGACATCCTTCTCTAAGAGGTAATCGATGCACCACAATGTTTGTATCCAAACCAGGCATATCTTGATATGACCAGGCGAATATCTCCACATATTCTCTCAGCATCTCAATCAGCCTCCTCTTGACAGAGTCCTCTAAAGCAGCCCTAATCTTGATTTCTCTTTTGGCGTCCTCAGTACCCAAATTAATAGTTTCCAACTCCTCCTGATGAGGTTGGATGACCCTTTCCTCCTGCTTCAGCAACCTGGCCAATTCTGCAGGGAGTTCACAGTCTTCCTCACTTTCCTCTTCAGCCTGGTAGATGGGATTGTCGAAATCATACTGAGCCATAACAGAACTGTTCATAGTGAATGCCATAAGATCGCTTCTGCATGTTTAATGCTTTGTTTTTAGAAAAAGAGTTCAAGAAGTCACAAAAACAAAAAACATTGCCATTTTTATTGTTTTTGAAAAAGAAAAATGAAAACAAAAATAGAAAGACAGGGATCACAAAGTTTGATTTCAAAAAATGTCCTTCATTAATGATAATCATTAAAACATGATGAGGCCCTACAAAATGAATCACTACGCCTTGGGCAGAACGTAGGATTTTCATGCAAAATGACAAAACAACAGAAAATTACTCTGTCAGAAGAGTAACTTGAACCACTTCTTCAGCCGTCCAGTTGTTGATAGACCCCCCTGGTGCACACGGGCGAACCCAGTTGTCCAAATCACAATCGCTGTCACAGTCTTCAATACCGGTTGCGGAGACGTCGCCATGATTCATCAGCCCAGCGCTGGTAAAAGTACTCGGACCCGCTTGACCATTCTGCTCTGCTCGGAGAGGCTCATAACCAACACCAAATTTGTCTTCTTTGACAGGCAAATCCACCACCTTGCCCCAGCCTTCAGTTTTGCCAGAATCAACAACCTCTTTGGCCTGCTTATAAGAAGTGATTGAAGCACCTGGCTTCCTCTGCTCAGCGTACGCCACTTTCTCAAGAGCCACAGTCTCAAACGCCTGGCATAAGGTTTCGTGGATCTCGCCATCCACCTCAACATATTTGAACGAGGATAGATGACTCACCAGAATCTCTTCTTCACCGCACACAGTCACAATCTGACCGTTCCAGACATACTTGAGCTTTTGATGGAGAGTCGACGAGACTGCCCCTGCTGCATGAATCCATGGACGCCCCAATAGACAGCTATAGGCGGGCTGGATGTCCATAACATAGAAGATGATATCGAATACCTCAGGACCTATCTTCACAGGCAAAGTAACTTCTCCACACACAGAACGTTTGGAGCCGTCGAAAGCACGAACAATCAGGTCACTGGGATTAAGCACAAACCCCTCCGCATCAATCTTCCTCAGAATCTGCTTAGGCAACACGTTCAGCGACGACCCGGTGTCTACCAATACGTGAGACAACACTGCCCCCTTGCACTCCATGGTGATGTGCAAGGCTTTGTTATGGTTTCGTCCTTCAGGCGGTAAGTCCAGGTTGGTGAAACCTACACCATGTCTGGTGCTCACATTGGCCATCACACCCTCCAGTTGATTGACAGAAATCTCCTGAGGCACGTAAGCCAGATTCAACATCTTCAGCAAGGCATTACGGTGTGCCTCAGAGCACATCAACAGTGAAAGTATAGAAATCTTGGACGGAGTTTGATTCAACTGATCTAACATCTTGTAGTCACTCTTCTTGATTATTTTCATAAACTCCTCCACGTCCTTCTCAAATGACCCCTCGGGTGCTTCCTTCTGGACAGGCTCTTCCTCAACCACAGCTTGCTTACCCTTTGCTCTGGCGAGAGCCTCAGCATTATTGTCCCTCAAAGGCTGCGGTGCGAACAGACGACCGCTTCTGGTAAAACCTCCTGGACCCCCTACATTATCCACAGCCGGACCAACAGTTGCAGGAACTCTAGTCGGCAAACCAATTGTCACTGGAGTTTGATTCACTGGTCTTGTCTGACTCTCAGCCCTTCTGTAACTGCGGTGAGCATTATCATACTTCCACGGCACGGCCCTACTATTCTCAACAACCCTTCTTCCAGACGCAACGATAGTAGTCGGAGCACTGATGGTTACTGGAACGGGAATGGTAACTGGGGTACCATTCGTTGCAGGTGCACTAACGACCCTTTGTCCACGTTCTTCAGACGGTTTAAAGTAAATGGTGATAGTTGACACTGTTCCACGATCTTTTACAGCCCTACTGAATTGCAAACAACCCTCATCCATCATACCCTGGATACCGGCCCTTAACCGGTCGCAGCCATTCTCAGATTCTGCACAGCCCAAACAATCTTCATCACAGCCCGGGTAGACACCCCCATTCAGCAGACGACCCTTCACGACTAGCAGAGAAGTCTGAACATCATCAACATTAACAACCAGATCTTCAGCTTCTTTCCCTTCAATATTGTTCACTCTATGCCCACCATGCTGAGGCATAGGGTTGTTTACGACATTAGGCACTGGAGCGAAGTTGATTGCCTTGGCATCGATCAAATCTTGAACCTTGTGCTGGAGAGCTCGACACTTCTCAGTATGGTGGCCTGGTGCCCCAGAATGAAAGTCACATCTAACATTAGCATCATAGTCGGGCGGCAGCACTGTCGGAGTAGCCATCGTACGCAGCTCTACAAACCCTAACCGGAGTAGTTCGGGTAGTAACTCTGCGTAGGACATGGGCAGAGGATCAAATCTTCTATCAGCCTGTAATCTCTGCCTAGGCTGGAAAGGACGTTGCTGTTGTTGTTGTTGTTGTTGCGGTTGTTGAACTCTTTGTTGTTGTTGCTGACGAGGTTGAGGTGTCGGAATGGTTACTGCAGCAGCTTGACGGTATTCACTTCTGTTCTGATCTCTGCGGTGTTGAACGGCATTAGTTTCACCCTCTCTTCGACGAGGTGCCCCAACAAACGGCTTCTTAGAAGAAGAGGAACCAGCATCCTGAATCTTCCCAGTTTTAATCAAACTCTCAGTCCTCTCTCCACAAATGACAACATCAGAAAAACTACCGAATGGGCAGCTCCCCATCCGGTCCATAAACACACCTTGAAGAGTACCGATAAACATGTCTGTCAACTCCCTCTCCAGCATAGGGGGTTGAACTCTAGCAGCCAGTTCACGCCACCTCTGAGCATACTCCTTGAAGCTCTCTCCGGATTTCTGACATAGACTCTGCAGCTGAGTCCGGCTAGGCGCCATGTCCATGTTATGCTTATATTGCCTCAAGAAAGCTTCACCCAGATCTCTCCAGCAGCGGATCGAATCTCTCTTCAATTCCATGTACCAGTCCAAAGAAGCCCCAGATAGACTATCTTGGAAAAAATACATCCACATCTTTTCATCATCGGTATACGCGGAGATCTTTCGATAATAAGCCTGCACATGGGTGCGAGGGCAAGAAGTACCGTTGTATTTGTCGAAGGACGGTGCTTTGAACTTGTGAGGGATTCTCAAACCTTCAACCAATCCCATATTAGTAACATCAAAACCGAGAGAATTTTGACTTTCCATAGCACGGATCTTCTCAGCAAGAGCCTCAACTTTACGGTCTCTCTCATTAACCCTTCCCAGAGCGTCTTCGTCTTCACTGAGCAGAGAGAACATATCCTCTTGTCTGTCAACAATCGGAACGGGATTACGGGCCGGAGCACGGACTACTCTGGCATTAGCGGCATCTGGAACAATAGGTTGACCGTTGATTCGAATACCCCCCAACTCATCACCTACAGCATAGTTGTTGACGGGTACAGCAGCAGCAACATTGTTATCATTGACCGGACCTCCCTCTGGCGGAGCGTGGTTGATCGGTGGATTTGCAGCCTCTTGTCTCTGAACCATGGCTCGAAGTTCTTCTTGACCTTGCGCAACCCCTTGCATCATATTCATAAACTGGGCCATGCTAGCCTTCATCTCAGCCAACTCTGCTTGAAATTGATCCATACTTCTCTGTTGATTCAGTCTTGTTGAGTAGCGGTGCGGACGTTGATCAGCTATCCTGCCTAAAACAGGAACCAGAGTGAGAAGTCACGACCAAGAACACCTGTTATGCAAAATGATATGAGTATGATGCTAATGATGCGTATGATGCACATGATATGCTCATTTCTCAGGCATTCAAAGAGCCTGGCCCATCCTGAAAAGATGGCAACCTGCAGCAACAAGAGAACAAACAGATACAAGGAAATGCTGACATCCTTATATATACATAAGGGTAAAAAGGCATACAACCAATGCCAACAGAATATCTGAATAAACAACGTACAAAGAAAAAGAATCCCATCCAACAAGCCTGGAGGTGATTCTTAACAAAAGATCTAAGAGATGTCTTACATGCAAATGAATCCCATCCAACAAGCCTGGAGGTGATTCTCAACAAAATACAATCAGAGACACAAACTAAGACAGACGGTCTTCCGGAATGAGGGTCTTCAGGTAATGGCACTGGTCTATCAACAGTGTGCATTCTGAACATTCTGGTAGAGGGGTAATCTTCTCCTTCAACTGCCGTCTAAGCTCTACCACTTCTCCTCCAAGGTGGTTCTCTGATGCCTGTCTCAAGTCTACTTCCTTCTTCAACTGGATGTCTTTATCTCTGAGTTGCTTCTCCAAGTCTCTGATCTTCTTCTGATAGCTGGCCTCAACCCTCTGCAGCCTCAAGCGCTCCCGATGTTCTGCGTCTAACATGCTCTCCATCTCCTCGTAGGATCTCTTCTTGTTCCTTGCTCTGCTAGCATCCTCTCCTTGCACTTCCCTGAGTTGATGGGCCAAGTGCAGCTTATCAGCTTTAGCTTTGTACAGCTCCATCTGGGTATCTTGCTCCTTCTCTCTCAAACGGCGATTCTCCATCAAGGCTTGCTTGTAGTGCTCTGCAGGCACACTATCAGCAAGGACCAAAGGTGGTTGCTCTTGCAACGGCTCCATCCTATCATAGGGTAGCAGCAAAGTTTCCACTCTCTTCTTTACCCAATCGGTGTAATCGGGCATTGCAATGGCAAACTTCTTCCCTAAGACGGATCCATCCTTCACTCCCACATCTCTCCAGGCTTTCCCTATCTGCTCCAACTTAGCAGGGTCATCCTTCTTCTCAAAACAAAAACTTTCGGCCATCTCAGCTTCGAGCGGTCTTTCACTCATAACAAACCCTAGCTGGCGAAGAGAAAGAACTGGATTGTAGTTGATGCAACCTTTGGTCCCTATGAGTGGCACGCTCCGGAATTCACCACAACTTATGATGACATCCTTCACATCCATCCGGTACGACTGCCACCTGATGTCATAGGAAGTGAGCGACATGACCCTCTGAGTCCACTTCAGAGTGCTCTGGGTATCCACAAATGGTCCACTGGCTGGCAGAAGAGACATGAACCATTTGAACAGAAGAGGCAGGCAGCACCTGATGGCTCCTCCCTTACCATGCCTGCTGTGAATGGCATAGTAAGTATCTGCTAGAAGAGTAGGGATTGGATTCCCTCTGATGAAAATGCTGATAGCAGTGAAGTCAATGAAATTTGGCATACTGGGAAATAGGATGACCCCATAGATCATGGCAGCTAGTTGTGCGTGAAAAACTTCCCAATTCCCCTTTTCTGCTTCAACTCTGGCTACTCTCAACAGGAACTTCAATGGCAGACCTACAACCTCTCCACAGGGCTTCCAATTCTCACCAACTTCCTCAACACTCAACCGGAGAGCTCTGGCAATCAATCTGAAGTCGACCTCCTTTGGGACGTCCAAGAAGGGAGTCTGATGCTGAATAGGGATACTCAATAGGATAGAATACTCTTCGAGAGTGGGTGCAAGCTGATAATCCTGGAAAGTGAAGCACCTGAGCTCTGGGTCATAAAACTGAAGTAGTGTCTGCAGAGGCACCGGGTCAACTACTGTCTTCAATACTGTCAAGATATCTCCGTACCGCCCAACAAAACTCTTCAGTCGGTCATCTATCACGAGGCTACCCAACTCAACTAGCGGAGTCAACGGCTCACGGTGGAAACTGTAGGAACAGGTTTTCCGCTTCGGCTCGGGGACCGTTGTCATCTCTATCAGTAGACAGACTCTGGAATGTACCTGAGAAATGATATGCATGCAGAGATTAGTTTTTTCTTTTTTCTCTTTTTTTTTTGA
This sequence comes from Lathyrus oleraceus, assembly GCF_024323335.1. Taxonomy (NCBI): domain Eukaryota; kingdom Viridiplantae; phylum Streptophyta; class Magnoliopsida; order Fabales; family Fabaceae; genus Lathyrus; species Lathyrus oleraceus. The sequence continues at coordinate 283,490,985 of NC_066581.1, forward strand.
TGATTTTTTTTTTGATTTTTTTTTTAATGCGTTTCTTTTGAAAAATAAATATGCTATAATGCACATGATGCAGACTGGACTGGCTGGTTGTGCGAACTCTGATACTAGGTCGAAGCTTCAGTCAAGATCAGAACATAAATCCCACTTAAGGTTAACTGAACACTGTCTGAACACAAAGTCACCATCAGAACCAAGTCACCAACAGAACCGAGTCACCAACGGTACCTGTAATGAAATAACCATTCCCCACTCACGGGTGTAGTCTAGGCCAGGGTAAAGCTGAGAGAAACGCAGCATAAATAACCTTTCGCAGAAATACTATCATATACACACCCGAAGTATGTAACGACAGTATCCCACCAGGGTCTGAACTGCTCGTGATATCAATGTTCCGCTAAGTGGCGCCATACCACCCGCTTCCCATGAATCACTCTATTCCTAATCATCCTAGATTTTCACTCATGGTCTGGGTATTGGACCTTTTACCTCAACTGACTCCCCCCCCACACAGAGAAAAACAGACAGCCAGCCAGTAATGAATAATGAATATGAATGCAAACACCAATGCATACAATCAATGCAAACAATAAATGTGCATATATACAATGAATGCAATAAAATACAACAAGCAGAAAGCAACCAAAACCCTAATCCTAGAGAGCGCTAGGAGAGACTCGCTTAGGGAAGATGGACCAGCACAGGTCAACTTCTCTATGTCCCTAGCAGAGTCGCCAGCTGTCGCCTCGCGCGAAAAACCGGCGGGAAAAGAAGAACAACAGAGCCGCCACCGTGCGTTATTTATCCCAAAAGAGGGAAAGGAAACGCTCAGAGTAAACCTAGGAAAGAACATGGTCTCGCGACCAAAGAGAATGGGTTCGGGAGTCGGTTATGCGAAGGGAAGGTATTAGCACCCCTACGCATCCGTAGTATTCTACGGGATCCACGCACAAAAGGAAGGATAAATTGGTTGCTAAACACTGCTCACACTCACACACACTGGCTGAAAAGAGACAAAAGAAACTGACTGAGACTGACTCGGCAGGATGTCACATCCTGGGCCTACTTAGTCTATCAGGCATAGACATCAGAGTCGAAGTAGTTCGGACTGGGGAAACGACACATGCTCGCTAGGATATCGCATCCTATGCATACGTATCTTCTCGGACGAGAGAAGAATCAGAGCACTCGTAGCTCGGCTGACACGCGCACAAACAAACACAAATAGGCAAACGTGGAGCCCGACTGCCAATCACTGGACTTATGTCAGCATCCGAACCTACAAACCCACACTGGAACCCAAATACCACTCGATGGACTTACATCGGCTTCCAAGCACACAACAACACAACAGATTAATAGGGAGTCGAGGACTCGAGCCTATAACTGTCAAGCACACACTCAAACAAACAGACAACAAACGCTAAGGAGTCACAGACTCGAGCCTAGCAAAGGTCAGACAACACACACAAAAGAAAGAAAAGGCGCCCGGAGAGATCAGCTCAATCTCCTGCCTACATACTTCATCTGGTATGAAGATCAGGGCGATGTAGTTCCCCTACGCAGGGATAAAGGTTCTAGCCTAACCAGATAACGGAGGGAGACACAACTAGGGAGACTACGACTCGAGCCTAGATGTTATCATGCAAATCATCCCTAAGTTAAGGTTTCTAGCTAAATGGCACAAGGGCCAACCTATCCTAAGCATGGCTCACACAGGAAGCAAGCCACACACACTTAACTTGCACAGGAAGCAAGCCAAGCGAAACCTAACTTGCACAGGAAGCAAGTCTAAACTAATCCTAACTTGCACAGGAAGCAAGTCAAACAATCCTAACTTGCACAGGAAGCAAGTCAAACAATCCTAACTTGCACAGGAAGCAAGTCAAACAATCCTAACTTGCACAGGAAGCAAGTCAAACAATCTTAACTTGCACAGGAAGCAAGTCAAACAATCCTACAAGCACAGATAGCACACTCTATACACAAGCAAGTGGCTCAAACAAAGCTAGGTTTTAGTCGAGGGGTCATATCAACCTCAACAAACAAACCTCTGGAATGGGTGAATGTGCTCTTAACCTTGCCATTGAGAGACTAAGGTGAAGCAGATGAAAGGTGAATGAAGATAAGACTTCACAGCTCTTATCCCTGGCCTGGGAGAGCTTAAGACAAGAATGTGTGGGTTCAGAAAGTGGGAACCCTTCTACACATTTAAAACTGACTCAACTGTACAATTGTACAAGATCTTGGGTTTGTATCTGCAATGCATCAACACAGTGGTGTGAGCAAAGCAGATGACACACAGAATAGCAGGGGATAGATTGCATATCCCTTGGGTTCTGCCAATTGCCTCTTCACTTAGGAGGTCTTTGACTCTATACAAGGACAAATGTAAACAGTCACAAACATTGCCCCTTAAGGAGGACTTCAGACAGTTGCCTGGCCAAGTAACAGGCCAGGTCTTCCAGACTACATGAAGATGAAGAGACATACCTCAATGCAAATTGCTTATACAAGCAAAGCAAAGCAAAAAGTTCACAAGGAACTAAGCAACTAAAGCACCTGAAACAGTCAAGCAGATGTTAGTATACAAGTCAGGATTAAATCAAAATGAAACAGACATCAACCAGTCAACACAAGCAAGTGAATGTGCAAGGCACAAAGCTTAAGGCATGTGAGCCAAGCAACCTACAAAACAAAGAGGTTAGACAATGATATTTAATCAAGCTCAGTCGAAAGAATTGGTCTCAATGGCCATTTGATGGTTAACCTGAAATCACAAACTCAAAGGTGAGTAGCAGGACCACTAGGGCAAGCCTAGGGTCAAAAGTGAATGAGAAAGTCCAAACAGCAAGGGGTAAGTATCCAAAATCATGTTCAAACAATCAGGAAACAAAACCCATTGGGTTCACATTCATATCAATCACTATCATCATTACATGAATCATTTAGGTCAAAACATGGCAAACAGAAGCTCATAGGAGTCAACAGCAAGATTTAACTCAAAAGCAATCTAAATATTTTCCAAAAATCCCCAAATAAATCATGATCAAACCTATCACATAGCATGGTAAGCATGTCAAATTTCATCCCATTTGGACAAGTGGAAGGCAGTCAATGAAAATCAGAAAGTCAAAGCAATTTTGAACATGCTCAATGAAGTCAACCAAACATGTGTCAACTTAGAAAAATCATAAGTCAAAGATGGTGTATGATAAATGAATGGGATCAAAACCATGGCAAAGATGAGGATGTCTAGTTATCTCATGCAAAATTTCATGTCCATCTAATAAAGTATGAGAATTTCACAAATGAAATGGGAACATGTGTCACACAAAGTCAACATTTGACTAGGCAGGGAAGAAAAATCTCAAACAAATGGAAAATAGTTCAATTAAATCCAAGAAAATTCACAAGTCAACTAGACATACAAGAGTAGGTTCATGCAAAATTTGGGGTCACTTGGATGTAAGGAAGCATGGTAATGAAAATCATGAAGTTGGTCATCAATGGTGTGACACAAATTGTCACACCCTAATTCAAAAAAATCATAACTCACAAACCACAAATGATAAATGCACAAACTCTACACCAAAATCACCATGAGTGTGTCTATTTTAAGCACAAAAAATTTGGGAGTCATTGGATACATTCTCATCATTTCACAATTGATTTGGCAAAGTGTACAAAATTTGGTCACATGTCACAAACCCTAAGGCCATTTAAAAACCACTCATCCAAAAATTCTGGAAAAATAATGATAAAAAAGTAGAGATCATGATGAACACAACACAAAAAATCCCATTCAAATTGGATCAAAATTGGGCAATTTATGATTTTTGGAAGTTTGATGAACAAATGAAATAATTATTGAATTTAAATGAAATAACATGGATTTAATTTGGTCCGAGTGGCAGTCTGGTAATTTGGAGACTCATTAAACGAAACACGGTCGTTTTGGGCTACAAAATAGAATGTTTCTATTGGCTGGCCTATGGAACAGTAGCACACAACGTAGCAAACAGATTCTGGGCATGGCCTTATGAATCTAGGGTTTCAAACTATGAACATCATGAGCATTCATCCTCTTCCAATCGAATTTTTCACAAAAAATTCCAGAAATACAAATTGAGCACCCAGACACAATCATCATGGCAAGGCCAACAAGGATCCATCAATGATTCTTATTGAAACAACATACACAACACGAATCAAGCACAAGAAAATCTGAATACCAACTTTGCTCATGAACACATATTCTCAGAAATGAATAAATAGCACATCAATGGAAGCATTAAAGCATGGTGAAGACAAGTCTATCATCAATTTTCATGGAAACAGGCTGTGGAGAGAGAATCGATCAAAACAAACACATGGACACAAAACTTCACTCTCAGATTTCTCTTAGCATAATTAATCATTTTCAATGGTTCAAGTTGCATTGGCTTCAGCATAACAAGATCTTCATTAAACATGGCATAGTTTAGCAAAAGAGTAAATCGAAAAACTGACCAAAATGATGAGCAGTGAAGATTCAGCACCTTTTTGCTTGTAAGTGCTTGAGACAGATGAAGTTTATGCTTCCTTGAGTTGGATGGTGAAGGATTCCAGCTCATGGATGCTTGATATGAAGATACACACATGCTGCCATGGAAGGACACTTGAGGAAAACAGAATATGATGGAGATGTTACAGTTGGTATTTGCTGCTTCCAATAGTCTCCAAATGATGTCTAGATGATGAAGTAATGAAGAGATACTCGGGTTCTTTGAAGGGTTGGTTAAAAATCCCAAATCGTGCCAATTCCAAAATGAAAGTGTGAGAGTGTTTTTCTGTATGATAGGCTGCTACTTGTGTTTATAATGGCAGGAAATCATCTTTGATATGCTGTTTGATGTTGCTTTAGGCAAGGCCAAGTTTGGTCCTTTGAGAGTTTTGGATAGCTTTTTTAGAAAATGGCCAAAATGAGAAGGAGAATGATGTTCTCTTTGTATTATGATGGCTGCTATTCTGAGCTTTTTTTTTGACAGCAAAATGGTGAGGAACATGTGGTCTCAAGCAGGGCCAGGTTTCATTCTTTTGGAAACTCTTGACAGAAAATGGAAAATGCATCAAATGTGTTTTTGAGCATGAATGAAGTTGGTTCTTGCTGTCAAATGGCTGTTACTGCTACTTTCCAAATGATGAAAATATTCTGTTTGATTGTTGTCTCAAGCAGGGCCAGGTTAGGTTACTTGAGGAAGTTGGAAGCCTTTTTAGAAAATGGCCAAGAGTGAGCATGAATGAATGAGTGAAATTGGTTGTGTGATGGCTGCAAGTGGTGTTTGTTCATGACAGAAAAAGGATGGAAAATGGTGAGGAAACATTGTGTTAAGCAAGGCAGCTTTTGTTCTTCTTGAGCTTGGACAGAAAATCTTGAAATGCAAATAGCAAGGTGAGTTAGGCTTTTGGTTGGTCTGCTGCTAGCAGGTTTTTTTCCATGACAGCAAAGTGATTATATCATCTGCTGTTTGGTATTGTTTGCCATGGCCAAAGTGATCTCTAGCATCAATGAATTTCTGTTGGTTTTGCTGCTAGTAGGTTTTGTGTTTTTGACAGCTTTTGGTCAAGTGCCAAGGATGAGTATGAATGAGTGCAGTTTTTTTTTGTTTTCTTGGCTGTCAAAGGTGGTTTATGTGCCTGCTATTAGGATTGGTTTGACAGAAAATCATGGTCAAAGTCTGCTGTCTTGTGGTAAAAGCATGGCTTATGGGATGTGGTTTGGTGAAACTTGTACTTTCTTTCCAAAAATCAAGCAAACTAGCATGGGCTGTATGTACTTCATAATTTGACTTGGCAAACATGTTTTAAATGATATTTCTGAGCTGTTCCAATTGCCAAATGGTTAAAAGATGATTAAATCAAAAAGTCAACTCTTGGTCAAACTTGAATTTAAATGAGACAAGTCAAAAAATGCCATTTTGATTGGTGAAGTTTTGGCTTATGAAATTTATATTTTTGGAAAGAGGGGATCAAATGTGACTTGTAGGAAAAAACCCCACCAAATTTGGCCAAACGGTTTGAGAGATATGGCCCTTTGAAGTTCAAGATTTTCTGAAATTGATTCGATCATAACTTGCCAACCACACATGGGAATTAAGAGTTCTTGGACTTTTTGGAAATGGGAGAACAAGATCTTCAACTTTCATGTTGGGCAAAAATTCATTTGAAGCTTTTATCATGATGTAAGTTTGAGGATCAAAACTTTCCATTTTTGGTAAGTTTCAGTTACAGGCCCAGTTTCCATTTTTGGAAATTTTTGATCTGGCTTCAAATTCTTCCATGATGGTGTTTGGCATGGTATATGATGACTATTTGGACATGAGTAAGATCTCACAAACCATTTCAATCATCAAATCACTGATTAAATGGACAGTTGACCAACAGTTGACTTTTAGGGTTTCTGACTGTCTGCTCATTGACTGATGACTTCCAAACCCTAATTCCTTGAGAACTTGACTTCAAATGATGTCCCAAGTTGTATGAACTCTTGATTATTGATCATGGTGCCCAAATTCCACAAGAATGGCCACCATCCACTGCTTTGACTGACAGTTGACTTTCTTTGACTTTTGACTGTCTGTGTATGAACTGATGATCTCCAAGCCTTCAACCCTTGACTTGAACACTTCAAATGGACCTTCAAGTCATGTGAACTTTTTGGACAAACCCTAGGGCCTTGGCTCCTTGAGAATTGTGCTTGCTTGCTTGGTTGACTGATTTCCTGATCAGTTTGACCTAATTTTTTAATTGGCTTGCACTTGAGGCAAAAGAGGCAATGCAATGCTATGCAATGGACCATGATATGCTATGACCTAATATGAAAATGTATGCATAATGATAGGTGCAAATTTGAGGTGCTACACAGGGTACTCTTGATTCTTCATAAAGCACTTGATGTCGTGATACCAGGGCTTGTCATCAACTACCACTTCAGCAGCAAACACATATGCGGCGCTATCGAGGCGCATAACATCGATCCTGGGAACATGATTCCAGCGAATCACCTTGATCATGGAGGATAGAGTGGCAAGAGCATATGCCATCTGATTCTCATCACGAGGTATATGATATAGCTTTACTGTTGTGAAGAAAGTCAACAGTCTTCTCGTGTAATCTCTGTAAGGGACCAGATTGGACTGGAGGGTGTTCCAATCACCATTCACTTGATTGATCACTAGAGATGAATCTCCGAAGATGTCCAGAGTCTTGATTCTCAAATCAATGGCTTGCTCAATACCCAAGATACAGGCTTCATACTCAGCTTCATTATTGGTGCACTCAAAAGTCAGACGAGCGGTGAAAGGCATTAGGCACCTTTCGGAGTAGTAATGACAGCACCAATTCCACTTCCTTTGGCATTGACGGCCCCATCAAACATTAAAGTCCACTTTTCATATGGATCAGGTCCCTCCTCAACAACTGGCTCTTCACAAGCTTTCATCTTGAGGAACATGATGTCTTCATCTGGAAAATCATACTTCATCGGCTCATAATCATCAATCGGCTGTTGAGCAAGATAGTCTGACAGAATACTCCCTTTGATGGCTTTCTGGGATGTATACTGGATATCATACTCTGTCAGTACCATTTGCCAACGAGCAACCCTTCCGGTGAGAGCTGGCTTCTCGAATATGTATTTGACTGGATCCATCTTGGAGATCAGTAAGGTTGTGTGAGTCAGCATGTATTGTCTCAAACGCTTAGCAGCCCATGCAAGTGCACAACATGTCTTTTCAAGCATCGAGTATCTCGACTCGCAATCTGTGAATTTCTTACTCAGGTAGTAGATGGCATGCTCTTTCCTACCTGTCTCGTCGTGTTGACCGAGAACACAACCCATGGAATTGTCTAGTACTGTTAAGTACATAATCAGCGGTCTCCCTGGGACTGGAGGCATGAGGATAGGAGGATTCTGCAAATACTCTTTTATCTTTTCAAAAGCCCTTTGACAATCGTCATTCCACTTGATGGCCTGATCTTTTCTCAACAATTTGAATATTGGCTCACACGTGGCTGTTAGGTGGGAGATGAACCTTGCGATGTAGTTCAACCTCCCTAAGAAACCACGAACTTGTTTCTCTGTTCTTGGCTCAGGCATTTCTTGTATCGCTTTCACTTTGGTCGGATCCACCTCGATCCCTTTTTCACTAACAATAAAACCCAACAGTTTTCCAGATCTCACCCCAAAAGTACACTTGTTCGGATTAAGCCTCAGCTTGAATTTTCTCAAACGCTCAAACAATTTCTGTAAATTCACCAAATGTTCTTCTTCCGTCTGAGATTTGGCAATCATATCATCAACATAAACCTCGATTTCATGATGAATCATATCATGGAAAAGAGTCACCATCGCTCGTTGATATGTTGCTCCGGCATTTTTCAGACCAAACGGCATCACCTTGTAGCGGAAGGTGCCCCATGGGGTTATGAATGTTGTCTTATCCATGTCTTCTGGTGCCATCTTAATTTGATTATAGCCAGAAAAGCCATCCATGAAGGAGAATACCGAGAATTGAGCCGTATTGTCCACCAAAACGTCAATGTGAGGTAATGGGAAATCATCTTTAGGGATAACACTGTTCAGATCCCGGTAGTCAACACACATCCATACCTTTCCATCCTTCTTAGGTACTGGAACGATATTTGCAACCCATGGCGGATAATTTGTAACTGCTAGAAACCCTGCATCCAACTATTTTTGCACTTCTTCCTTTATCTTGACAGCCATCTCTGGTCTTATTCTTCTGAGCTTCTGCTTGACCGGGGGACAACCCTCTTTGAGAGGCAAACGGTGTACCACAATGTCTGTGTCAAGCCCTGGCATGTCCTGATAAGACCAGGCGAAGATGTCAACATACTCTTGCAGCAATTCAATCAACCCCTTCTTCACATGGTCTTCCAAAGTAGCCCCTATCTTGATTTCTCTCCTGGCGTCCTCGGTGCCAAGATTAATCACTTCAGTAGACTCTTGATGCGGTTGAATGACCCTTTCCTCCTGTTCTAATAACCTGGCAAGTTCTTCAGGGAGTTCACAGTCTTCATCACCCTCTTCTTCAGCTTGAAAGATTGGATTTTCAAAGTCGAAGCGAGCCATAGCAGAACCGTTATCAATAGGATTCGTTGACGTGTATCTGCATGAGTGATGGTATGTGCTTATGAGTGTGGAAAAAAAAAGGAGTGACAACTAAACAAAACATTGCCAAAACATTTTTGATTTTTTGAAAACTGCAAAAATAGAAAGACAGTGAACAAAATATTTGAATGCAAAAAGACGTCCTTTATTTATGATAAAAAATGCAAGTATCCACATAGATGAGCCCTACAATGACTCATTACGCCCTGGGCGGAACGTAAGACTTGGATATGCATGAATAAACAAAGAAAATTACTCCTCCAGAAAAGTGACTTGGACAATCTCCTCAGAAGACCAGTTGTTGACGGCTTTACCCGGGGTCCTCGGTGAAGGTGAGAAAAACAAGAAAGGGGGGTTTGAATTGTTTTGAAAAATAAGCGCTTTTGAAAAATAAGAACACACAGGATTTTATACTGGTTCGCTTATAACACAAAGCTACTCCAGTCCACCCGGCCAAGGTGATTTCGCCTTCAAAAAGGACTTAATCCACTAATCTTGAAAAGATTATTACAACCAACGTCTAAGAGAAAGATCTCTTAGTCCTCCCAAGTATACGGACTACGCAGAGTCACTTGAGGAACAAAAATCAATTTAAGCAAAAAAGAATTTGTAATCTAAAGTGCTTCTAAGATAAAGCAAATATTACAGCAATTTGAGCAAACAAGAGATTTCACGTATAAGCAACAGCTCGTGAAAGACTAAGAGAGAGAGTAGAGTATTTCTGTGCGTTCAGGTGTATCTCTCAATGAGGTTCGTCGTCCTTTATATAGTGGTGAAAGGACCGTTGTAATGATGGCAGAATATATGACTTTGATGAGAGTTTAATGCCATTACTTCTGTGTTTCTTGCCATAACAGATTTGTCTCCTTGAGTAACTTCCTTCCAAATATACTTTCTTTCCATTTGAAGTTGTAGTTTCCGTTACTCTTTCTGGATTAAGATATTCTTCGTCTGAATCTGTGTTGACTTTGTTACTCTGAGATTGAGTTGACGTTACATCAGAGCTTCTGATAGTCCTGGTCTTTTTAGATCATCAGCGTTGATTCCAAAGGAAGTTTAGAGCTTCTGGTATTCTGCTATGCTGTTTTGCTCAGAGTCAGAACTTCTAGAGCGCGCTTCTTCTTCAGATGCTTCTGATCTTCTGGTGCTTTGTATCTGATTCGATTCTGTATCTGATAAAACGATCAGATTCCTTTGTTCTTGTTCAGAGTCCTGCACACTTAGAGAGATTTCGTTAGAGTGCCATTTTTGGTTTCATCCTTTGTTATCATCAAAATCCTGGAATCTGTTGTAGAACAATTTTTGTTCTTACAATCTCCCCCTTTTTGATGATGACAAAACAAACTTAAATAATAGATGAAACATTCAGATATAAGAGTTTATCAGATCAGATAGAAGTGAGCTCCCCCTGAGATAAGCTTGGGAGTTCAGAAATTCTTACCAGAGCTTCCTTGCAATGATGTTTCTAGATATTCTTCTGCAAATGTCTGAGTCAACGAGGGTTAGATAGATTTTTATTGAATAATATGTCTGCAGAGTATTGAAGGAATTAGATAATTTTTCATCAGAGCTGTTTGATTTCTCCCCCTTTTTGTCAGAATCAAAAAGACTTAGTAACCAAAAAAAAGTTGGAAGAAATTATATATATATATATATATATATATATATATATATATATATATATATATATATATCCAGATAAGAGCATAAACATTAGAGACAAACAAAAGAAACAAGCAGAGACAACAGGCAATCAGCAAGAAATAAGCCTAGGTGCCTAAGGGTTGGGAGGAGGAGGCATTCTCTGAAGCAGTTGAGTCAGCAGATTCTGGATGTTGGCGTTGACTGTGTCTTGTTAATCCAATCTGGCTCGGACTTCCTTCTGCTCTTTCTGAAGCTCCTCAAGGGTCTTGAGAACCAGAGGGGCAAATATAGAGGACTCCCCCTAAGTTAGAGCATTCTGTTCTTCAGCGCGGAGAGCTTCAGCTTCAGCAGCGACTTTAGCTTCAGCTTCAGAAGCAGCTCTTGCTTCAGCTTCAGCCGCAGCAGCATCAGCTAGAGCTTTGGCTTCAGTTTCCTTTACCCTTTGAAGTTCTTCTTGTCTTTCTCTTTCTTCTGCTTCCCTTCTGGCCTGTTCCTCAGCTTCTCTGGCTAAGCGCTCCTGTAGTCTTGCCTCAGCGTCTCTGATAAAGTCGTTTCTGACTTGCTTAGAGAGGTTCTTCAGCTTGAAGGCCTCAGATGTCATCCAGCCAATGACTCTATTCTAGTGTGTCCTAACAGAGGAAGGATCATCACTGATGCCAGAGGTGATGGTCAGAGACTTGACCTTTTCAACTGATGCTCCTGCAAACAACATAATTGCTTCTTCTAGGGTTGGTAGGGAGTGTTCAGGTTCAGATGGTAGAGGTGAAGAAGTGGGAGGGCTTAGGTTGAGAATTTGAGGTTCAGCGGAAGTGTTTGGAGGGGTAATGTCAGAGGTGTTGGGGTCAGAGGGTTGAACGTCAGATGGAGTGATGTTTGGTTGTTCTGTGGGTGGTGAGGTTACTTCAGGTTCAGGTGGAGGTTGTTGTGGTTATTGTGAGGCACGGTTTTGAGTCTGAAGTTGGGCTAGAGTGGGAGAAGAGGGGTCAGAGAGTTCTGTGTCAGATGAGATGACAAAGTAAGGAGGTGATTCTGGGGCTGAAGATAAGGAGGTGGTTTCATTCATTTGTTCAACTTCAGATAGGGGTAAGGAGGTAGTGGTAAAGTTAAATTTTGGGAGTGGTTGAGATGTTCTGGTCGTTGAGGGAGGGGTTTCAGATGGGGTGTATAGAGGTGTTGGCAAAGGGATAGAAGAAGCAAGTTGTTGTGTTTGTGCAGATGGAGCAGGAGAGGCAGACTTACCAGAAGACTCATGCAGAGGTGCTGGAGGTCTTGATCCAGAGGATTCTCCTAGCTTTGCTTTCTTCGCCTGTGATGTCTTCTTAGAGGGACCTCTTTTATGCCTCATGAAGTTGGGAGTTGTATTTGGTAGATCCTTTAAGTGGAAATCAGAGATATCTATTCCTTCATCCTTCAGACCTTGTAGGTAATGGAGAATTGCCTCTCGGGGCTCTTCCTTTGAGAACAGATATAGACCATTGGGAATTTTCCTCTGATCTTTTAAAGCATCCCACGAAGTGTCCAGAGTAGGTCTAACGTTGACCTTCTCTAGAATCCCCGTGCTCTTCAGATTCTTGGCGTTTATGGGTGTCATACCCCAAAATTTGCCCGTTAATCTTGCAAGACATTTTTCAAGGCACTCCAACTCGTTTTTCAAGACATTGATCTTAAAGGAACAAAGACCCAGCACACAGGTGGCCAAATCCAGAAAATGACTTAAACTGGCTTGCTCGCTAGGCGAGCAAAACCCTTCGCCTAGCGAACTCTTCGCTACACCACTCGCCTAGCGAAGCTTGCGAATACCAGAAATTTTGGGCTTCATTCTGAGCCCATTAGGTCACAAAAACTATTATAAATACCAAGACCTCATTCAGAAAAAAACACACGCAGAGGAAGAAAGAAAGAGGGAGAAACACAAACCCACACAGACAGCAAACCCTGGAGGCTAACCAAGAGAATTCAGAGCAACCCTAAAGGAAACCCCAAAGGAAACTCATCTGCACAAAGGTTACCTCCGCCCAACTCAATCCGGCACCAACCCTAAGAGTGATCTGCCAATTCAACGTTGCAATTAAATTGCAAACAAGTTTGCCTTACCATTACCGCTTTATGCTCCCAACTTACACGTGACATAATGATTGAATTTATAAATATATCTTAGTTTTTGCATGTGGATTTAAGTATGCATGGATGCCTTGAATGTTTAACCATGTAATTTCTGTAATAGATGCCATAGGGTTTGGAGCTTGCTGAAATCGTACTGTTATTAAAATCAAAACCCGCAGTCGTTCGCTAGAACATCGCTAAGCGAACATGTAGCGAGTGTTCGCCAAGCCTTCGCTAGGCGAGGCAGTAGCGAACATGACAGTCGCTGATTTTTTTTTCTGTTTTGTTCTGTGTTCATCGGACATGTCCTATCATAGCCGTGTATTGTTTGCCTGACATTATTACTGCTGCGATTCCTTTGTTCGGTGCAACTATTGATTGCACCCCATTTGGTATTCTGACCTGTTTGCTGAATTTTGTGAGGTCTCACATATTCCCTAAGAAGGTAGCTTGCTAGGTATTCCACTTTATTTGTGGGATACCCTTGTGGAGATTCATTCTAATTACCTAACTGATTACGAATGTTGCCTTTAAATATATGATCTTGGCCCTCTCTTTGTTGCCTTACGGTATTACGGTCATGTCCCGCGAATGTGGGGATACACTTAGCAAGGACCCTTCGGTTAAATCATCATAGTCCCTCGAATGTTGCCTTCGAATACATGATTTTGTCCCTCGATGACCCTTCGTGGTAGCCTACGGTTAAATGATGATCGTCCCTTCGAATGCTAAGGTATCCTTACAAATGTTGCCTTCAATGACCAATCGACGACCCTACGATGTCCCTTTACATCCAAAGGATAAGACTACTTACTTCTCAATAGTAAGGACAGTTTTACCCTCTTAAGGATAGGGAATACCTATAAAGACCTTGGTTAGGTATAACTCTTAAACGCTTGCTCACAACTCAAAATACTTTTCACACCTCACACTTTTCAAAACATCTTTTAGAAAATCACCACTTGGTATACATTCGCACCAGAATCATTGCCGAGTTATATTTTTCTAAACATCTTTCAAAATCAAACGAGATAAACACTTTGTATACATTCGTACAAGAATCATTACAAAGTTAAACTCTCCTTTCAAAAATATTTTCTAAACACACCACATTTCTCAAACACTTTCTCAAACAAGGAAAACATAAATGAGTTAAGCAATTAAGAGCCCATGGATAACCATGGATACAAAGGGTGCTAACACCTTCCCTTTGTATAATGTACCTCCCGAACCCAAAATCTAATCAAGGTCTTTCCTGTTCTTTTCCGCCTTTCCTTATTGGATAAAAGAAAAGTCGGTGGCGACTCTTGCTATCCGCGGCATTTGCTTTCCAAAGCAAAAACACCAAAAGTCAGTTCACCGTATAACAGAACTGGCGACTCTGCTGGGGATAAAAGAGAGAGGTTACCTTAAAAAAAATTTTAAAAAGAAAGGTCATTTATGTTTCGAATTGTTCCTTTGCCTGATTTACTTTTAAGGGATTGTTTGGGTATTCTATGCTTGAGTGAAAGATCCTACACCCGGATCTAGTGTACCTTAGGTAAGTAGCAAGAGATCATCGCGACTTTCCGGCGTCTACTGGAATGGTTAAAATGATGGCTACGGTTAATGTGATACTTTGGATGTCCTGATGTTCCTCTTGTTTATTTGAGGAAAAATTTGGCGTCCACGTGGTGTCATCAAAGCATTAACCAGACCTTTAGAACCCTAATTGACTCATCCTAGCCATTAGAAAGTAGTGAGATAATTGACTTCAGTTCCGACTGGGGTTGGTTGATACTCGATACTACACTCTTTGAGATTGGACTTTAAGGAAATTTTGGTCAACCGCTTGGTGTTGCACTGAAGTGGACGTAAGGAAAGGTCGATAATTTGAGATCCTTCTAGAACCCGGTTACTATTCTAGGACAGGTTGAACCAACCAAACTTCAGTGGGGAGGGTACTTACCTATGGAACTCATGCAAGCCTTAAAACCCACGAATGATTGCGGTGTGACTTGTTTGTGTTTGTTACTTACTTATCATCATAACATCATAACATCATGACATCATGACATTGTACTAACCATTTCAAGGACTTAGGGGTTTAACTTTGCATTGCAAACAGGCTATGGCTTCCAGGAAGACCATCCGGATCAATCTTGTAGCGATCTCTCCTCAACTCAAGAATTTAGTGTCAGAGCTTCCCGATCATGCCCAGTTCATCAAGAAACATGGTTCTCTCCTCAATTTAGTTACCACCGGTGTCAAAGAAGATATGATGAGAGTTCTATTCCAGTTCTTCGATCCTAAACATCATTGCTTCACCTTCCCAGATTATCAGTTGGTACCCACATTAGAAGAATTCTCCAGGCTGCTTGGGATACCTATCCTTGATCAAACACCTTTCAGTGGTTTAGAAAAGATTCCGAAGTCTGAAGAAGTTGTCGCGGCTTTACACATGACAAAGTCCGACATTGAAACTAATTGGGTAACAAGAAGTGGAGTTAAGGGTTTACTTGCCAAATTTCTGATAAATAAGGCCCGAGAATTCCTAAAAGTTATGAATGTCCACACTTTCGAAGATGTTCTAGCACTACTAATCTATGGTTTGGTGCTATTTCCTAACCCGGATCAATTCATAGACATGAATGCTGTTAAGATATTTCTCACTCATAACCCTGTGCCCACCTTGCTTGGAGACATTTTGCATTCCCTTCACACTCGTACTATGAAAAGGCAAGGGACTCTCATGTGCTGCGTACCTTTATTATCCAGGTGGTTTATTTCGCACCTTCCTCAATCAGTCTTGAAGAATGAGCAAGATTTGAAATGGTCTCAAAAGATAATGTCGCTCTCACATTCAGACATCCATTGGTGTCCTCAACCCAAAGAAAATGTTATCATCATTGACCGTTGCGGAGAATTCTCTAACGTACCACTCCTGGGGATAAGAGGAGGTATTACTTATAACCCAGCTTTAGCTCTACGTCAGTTTGGTTATGCTCGAAGAGATGGTCCACATGAAATAATTATCCAAGGCACTGTGTTTGACTATGACAACGATCCCCCAAGGTCTCCGTCAAAGATTTGTACGAGCTTGGGGCATGGTGAAAAGAAGCACGTTAGGACAGAAAAACTCTATTCCTATGGAACCTTATCTCAGATGGGTACGCACAAGAGCTCGTGAACTTGTCATGCCATATCTTGCAGTCGGACCGCTGATTGTTGAACCAGGAGTCGAAGGAGGTACTCCTCAGATCATTCCTTATCCAGATATGCCTACCAATGTTGAAGAATTGAAGAAATCCTGGATCCAGTTGAGAGAGGAAAGGGATACTTTTGAAACTCAGTTCGGTGCAAAAAGGAAGAAAGTATTAGAGCTCACCAGCCAGCTTAATGAGGAACGAAGACTCAATGCATATCTTCGCCCAAAAAAAAGCCGTCCCTGGGAGACTTGAACTTTCATTGTATTTTTATTTTTTTTTGTAACGAACATTGATTAAAGAAATTATTTATAAAAGTTTCCCTCTTTTGGTGGTTTACGCAAAGTTAAATTCCGAAAGTCCTTGAAAACATTTCATACATTGCATAGCATCGCATAACATTGCATAACAGGTACTCTAAAGGATCAATGTTCTCACGGTCTTCCTTCTAAATAGAACAGATGGCTCTCGAACAAACTGTCAAAGATCTCCAGGCTCAGAATGCTCAATTCCAGGAGATGATCTTAAACTTATCCAAGGGGCAGGAGGAGCTGAAGGCTCTCTTGCTCGAGAAGAAGAAAGACAAGAAAGCTGTGAGTTACATCAACCCGGGAAGAAGGCTTAAAGGACAGACCGCAAGAGTCAAGATTAGAATTCCGAAGGATCAAGAAGAAGAGACAGAAAATGATTCGGAAGAGGAGAATGTTGATCCCTTCAACCCTGAAGACGACGATGAAGATTATGAAAATGAACAGTACTCTCCAAAAGATGATAAGTATAAGTTGCTGGAAGAACGCATGCTAGCTATGGAGGGTCAGAAGACGCCCGGTCTGGATTTCGAAAGCTTAGGTCTGGTCTCTGATGTGGTCATTCCTCGCAAATTCAAGGTCCCCGCTTTCACTAAGTATGATGGTGCATCTTGTCCTCATATGCATCTGAGAGCTTATGTGAGAAAGATTCAGCCGTATACCACTGATAGGAAGCTATGGATCCATTTCTTCCAAGAAAGTCTGTCTGGCACACAGTTAGAGTGGTATTATCAGCTCGAGAGCTCTAACATCCGCACCTGGACTGATTTAGCGACAGCTTTCTACAAGCACTACGAGTATAATTCTGAATTGGCGCCTACTCGGCTACAGTTGCAGAATATGACTATGGGATCTAAAGAAAGCTTCAAAGAATATGCTCAAAAATGGAGAGATTTGGCTGGCAGAGTCAAACCCCCTATGACTGATCGAGAATTAGTGGACATGTTCATGGGTACACTGACTGGCCCATTCTACAGCCATCTATTGGGAAGTTCCTCATCGGGTTTCACTGAACTTATATTGACGGGTGAACGTGTTGAAAGCGGCATTCGAAGTGGAAAGATACAGGTGGCTACCTCTGCAAGCACCAAAAAGTCCTATCAGGGGAGGAACGAATCAAATGTTGTGTACGATCAAAGGGGTCATAACAAGAAAAATCGTGACCATACTGTTGGAGCAGTTACGATTGCAGCACCGCCACCTCAAAACTTCCAACACAGACAAGACAGGCCAAGAAGGCAGTTTACGAAGATCAATATGACTTTAGCACAAGCACTACAGGGTATGCTAAAAGCAAATTTAATTACCCTCAGAGATCCTCCTGCAAATCCCAACACTATTTCTCCCCGTTATAATCCCAACGCCAGGTGTGCATATCACTCCGATAGCCCCGGGCATGATACAAACGATTGTTGGTTGTTGAAGAATAAGATTCAGGATATGATCAACGCTGGAGAGATTGAATTTGATCCTCCGGAGACTCCTAATGTCATCACCGCTCCTATGCCTAATCATGACAAGACCGTTAATGCTATGGATGACAATTCTCACATTTCTAATGTAGCTGACTTAGCATCTCTTCTCCTGATTTTCAAGAAGAATTTATTGCAAGCTGGTTTATTTCCAGGTTGTGCTGAAAATTGCGATCTCTGTATACTCCGACCCAATGATTGCTTGAAGTTGAGGAATGGTATTCAACGGCTGATGGATGATCGTACAATTCTCTTTGAAAAGATTCCTAAGGTGGAAAACCCTATTGAAGAAATATCTGTGATTGCTAGGTCTAAAGTTCCAGTGAAGATTACCGCTACTAGAGTGCCTGTGAAGATTACTGCTGAGCCCAAGGTAGCTCCCCTAATTATTACTGCACCTGGCCCAGTACCGTATTCCTCAAGCAAAGCCATTCCGTGGAATTATGGAGGTGATGTTTACATCCACGACATAAAGCAAGATGATAATTCTGCTAATCCTAATGACGTTGACATTGTTGGGACTAGTAAAATTACTCGAAGTGGAAGGATCTTTTCTCCAGAAATCTCATCTCCCGTCCCTGAAACTCGAGGAAAGGAACCAGTAATCAATCCTTCTCAGTCAAGGACACCAGTCGAAGTTACTACCGAAGATGTTGCCAAACAGGAAATGGAAGAAATGCTGAAAATCATCCGCAAGAGTGATTTTGATGTGGTAGAACAGTTGGGGCATACTCCGTCTAAAATTTCGATGTTATCCTTGTTGTTATCTTCTGAATCTCATTCCAATGCATTGATAAAATTCTTGAAGACCGCTCATGTACCTCAGGAGACATCTGTCGATCAGTTCGAAAATTATGTTGCTAACTTGGCTGTTGACAATGGCCTAGGCTTTTCCGATGCTGACCTGACACCAGCAGGAAAGAATCACAATAAAGCTCTGCATATCTCCATTGAGTGTGAGGGGATCACCTTGTCTCATGTGTTGATCGATAATGGCTCTTCTTTAAATGTGCTACCGAAAGTTGTGCTCGATAAGCTTGATTGTAAAACCATTGAACTGAAACCTAGTGACGTTGTGGTGCGTGCTTACGATGGTGCGAAGAGCGTTGTCCATGGTGAAGTGGTTCTCCCTATCAAGATAGGACCTCAAGTCTTCAACACTACCTTTCACGTAATGAACTTTTGTCCTGCCTATTCCTGCTTGCTGGGACGCCCTTGGATTCATGGGGCGAGTGCTGTAGCTTCGTCTCTCCATCAAAAGCTGAGGTCTCCAATAGAGGGCAAGATTGTCACTGTGTGTGGAGAAGAAGAGTATATTGTCAGTAGTGTGCATACCTTCAGATACGTCGAGATGGATGATGAATTCTTTGAGACTCCTTCTCAATCATTTGAAGTAGTTCCTCCGACCAGTCCTGTCCTTAAGCCAACTTCTCATGTGCCCAAGGTTATTCGTGCTCCTCCTGCTATGATTTCTCTGAAAGACGCTCAAGCCGTGGTTGAAGATGGTGGTCGTACTGGTTGGGGTCAACTGATCGATGTACCGTACAAGTCTGATAAATTTGGCCTGGGGTTTAGCTCTGAAAAGATAGTCAAAGATCAGATTAATGGTGTAGAAGATGCTGATAGTGATTGCGACTTGGATAGCTGGATTTTCCCAACAATTGGTGACGGACTCAATCATTGGAAAGCTGAAGACATTATCTCGATTTCCTTTAGTCAGGAGTAATTGTTATTGCTATTTTAGTGTTGCAAATCTTTAAGTTTTACAATTGAACTTCTCAAAGAATTGTGTCTATACCCGGGGCACAATAGCTAATTTTTCAAGGGTTTTGTCATTTTCATAAGCATATTCACATTCAATAAATCAATGGACCTTTTTGCATTCAAATATTGCGCTCTTTATCTTTCCTGCCATCTTTCAAACAAGTTATGCTTTCTTACACACACTCACGTAACAAATTGCAGATCCATATCCACTCTGGATCCTGTTGATAATAATTCTGCTACTGTTCATTATGACTTTGAAAATCCGATCTACCAAGCCGAGGATGGAAGTGAGGAAGATTGTGAAGTACCTGGAGAGCTTGCCAGACTGTTACTACAAGAAGAAAAGACTATACAGCCGCATGAGGAATCAATTGAAATTGTAAATCTAGGTACTAAAGTGGACAAGAAAGAAGTCAGAGGTTTCTTGGGACGCTTGAATTACATTGCCCGATTTATCTCCCATTTGACTACTACTTGCAAACCCGTCTTCAAATTACTAAGAAAAGTCAAGAGATAATATGGAATGATGAATGTCAAGAAGCTTTTGACAAAATCAAGAAGTATCTCCAAGAACCTCCAATTCTGATGGCACCAGTTGAAGGAAGACCTCTAATCATGTATTTGACCGTGTTAGAAAATTCAATGGGGTGTGTGTTGGGGCAACATGACGAGTCTGGTCGAAAAGAGCATGCAATATACCACCTTAGCAAAAAGTTTACCGACTGTGAAACAAGATACTCACTGCTTGAGAGAACTTGCTGTGCTTTGGCTTGGGCTGCTCGCCGACTAAGACAGTATATGTTGAATCATACCACTTTATTGATTTCTAAGATGGGTCCTATCAAATATATTTGAGAAACCTGCTCTCTCCAGAAGAATAGCAGGAGGGCAGATGATTTTAACAGAGTATGATATCCAGTATACTACCCAGAAGGCAATCAAAGGAAGCGTGGAGCCATGACGCTGGCTACAATGGATGACGGAGAGTCCCCGCATCCCGTGAACACGGATATAGTTAAAAAAATACTACACATGTACACCCGGCAAGTCGAAAACCTGAAAAGGAGGCTTGGGCAAAAAAGGGTATCCTGGTGGACTGAAAACCTGAAAAGGCGGTCCAGGCAAAAATTAGGGATTAAAGCGTATGACTATGTCTCGTTCTCGGTCAGGTTCACCCAAGTCAAAGGGACTGAGCAAGCCAATCACTTCTATCCGACAGCAGGAGATGAGAGGCTTGAAGACATAATGACAGTAGTGGAATTAAAATCAATAGGACTTTTTCTGCATAGCCTTTTCTTTGTTTTCTTGACAATTTCCTCTTACTAGGATTTCTGTCTCCTTGTACTCAAACTGCCTGTTTATAGGCCCTCTTTCAAAATCAATACAATTTTATTTCCAAAAAGATGCTTTTGTTGCATTTTCTCTGTTTTGTTTGCATAAACGTCCATTGATTTAATTCGAATTAATATATGCATTTGAATATGATCGATGTTTACCGAAAATACATGCACAAAACAGAAATAGCAATTACTAAAAGACTTCAGGATCGAGGAGAAGGTCTGACCATGCTTTCCAATGAATCCGGTTGCTAATTCTATTCCCCAGCAAAAATCAGTTATTTCCCAGAAGAAATTGGCATTACTAGACAGACTGGTCATCTCTTTTATCCCCCAGCCAGGTCCGGGTGAATATTTCGACCATCAGACAGAAATCAAGTATCCCCAGCTAAGAAAGGGTCATCAATACAAATATCTCCAACCAGAATATGGGGATTTATTTTCCCCTGGCAAAAAGTTTCAGATGCATAATCCATCCATGCATCATTTCGCATCATATACATGCATGCAATGTTCGCATTTATTTTCAAAAGCATAAAACATCTCATGCATCATGACATGGCATGAAGCTAACTTTATTTTTCAGGTTAATTATCCTCCTGATACAGTCAAAATAAAGATCCATTCAGACGGATATCTTCATCGATTACATTCAAGATTCAAATACATCTTTCAGATATAATCCATATGAACGCTTATTCTGATAAGCATTCTGACATCCTCCTAATGATGGCATCTTTAAGCCCATCCCAGACATTTATTGCAAATACAACATATACAAATATTATCAGATATAGCCTAGCGTACAGTTCATTCTGATTCAGCCCAACATATGATTCCTTCAACTATTCCTATACGGTCTAACGTACGACCCATCTGGATGTTCATTTCCTCAGATACTACCTAGCGTACGGTACATTTCGAGGTGTAGTCTAGCGTACGAATACTTTTTGTCAGATACAGCCTAACGTACGGCTCATTCTGCAACTCAGATACGATCTAACGTATGATCCATTCTGATCTTCATTCCTCAGATACTACCTAGCGTACGGTACATTCCGAGGTGTAGTTTAGCGTACGACTACTTCGTCAGATACAGCCTAACGTACGGCTCATTCTGCAACTCACATACGATCTAGCGTACGATCCATTCTGATTCTTACTTCGTCAGATACAGCCTAACGTACGGCTCATTCTGCAACTCAGATACGATCTAGCGTACGATCCATTCTGATCCTTTATCCCCAGTGAAGTCGACAACCTAATGGATGACTCACTATACGGTCTAGCGTACGACCCGGTGTGGCACCCATGTCTTCAATTTGGTCTGATGTACGACGCACTCTGAAGCTCTCATCATCAAACTTCCTGGATGGCATCTTTAAGCCCATCTCCATCAAGACTAAGTTTTAATTAACAAGTGCAAATTTTTGGGGCATTCTAAGTGTTCAATAATCTTCCACCTCCAGACCACGAATGCCGTACATACCATTCTAACTCTCTCGGTTTAAGAATATTGAACAGGGGCAGCTGTCATACCCCAAAATTTGCCCGTTAATCTTGCAAGACATTTTTCAAGGCACTCCAACTCGTTTTTCAAGACATTGATCTTAAAGGAACAAAGACCCAGCACACAGGTGACCAAATCCAGAAAATGACTTAAATTGGCTTGCTCGCTAGGCGAGCAAAACCCTTCGCCTAGCGAACTCTTCGCTACACCATTCGCCTAGCGAAGCTTGCGAATACCAGAAATTTTGGGCTTCATTCTAAGCCCATTAGGTCACAAAAACTATTATAAATACCAAGACCTCATTCAAAAAAAAACACACGCATAGGGAGAAAGAAAGAGGGAGAAACACAAACCCACACAGACAACAAACCATGGAGGCTAACCAAGAGAATTCAGAGCAACCCTAAAGGAAACCCCGAAGGAAACTCATCTGCACAAAGGTTACCTCCGCCCAACTCAATCCGGCACCAACCCTAAGAGTGATCTGCCAATTCAACGTTGCAATTCAATTGCAAACAGGTTTGCCTTACCATTACCGCTTTATGCTCCCAACTTACACGTGACATAATGATTGAATTTATAAATATATCTTAGTTTTTGCATGTGGATTTAAGTATGCATGGATGCCTTGAATGTTTAACCATGTAATTTCTGTAATGGATGCCATAGGGTTTGGAGCTTGCTGAAATCGTACTGTTATTAAAATCAAAACCCGCAGCCGTTCGCTAGCACATCGCTAAGCGAACATGTAGCGAGTGTTCGCCAAGCCTTCTCTAGGCGAGGCAGTAGCGAACATGACAGTCGCTGATTTTTTTTTTCTGTTCTGTTCTGTGTTCATCGGACATGTCCTATCATAGCCGTGTATTGTTTGCCTGACATTATTACTGCTGCGATTCCTTTGTTCGGTGCAACTATTGATTGCACCCCATTTGGTATTCTGACCTGTTTGCTGAATTTTGTGAGGTCTCACATATTCCCTAAGAAGGTAGCTTGCTAGGTATTCCACTTTATTTGTGGGATACCCTTGTGGAGATTCATTCTAATTACCTAACTGATTACGAATGTTGCCTTTAAATATATGATCTTGGCCCTCTCTTTGTTGCCTTACGGTATTACGGTCATGTCCCGCGAATGTGGGGATACACTTAGCAAGGACCCTTCGGTTAAATCATCATAGTCCCTCGAATGTTGCCTTCGAATACATGATTTTGTCCCTCGATGACCCTTCGTGGTAGCCTACGGTTAAATGATGATCGTCCCTTCGAATGCTAAGGTATCCTTACAAATGTTGCCTTCAATGACCAATCGACGACCCTACGATGTCCCTTTACATCCAAAGGATAAGACTACTTACTTCTCAATAGTAAGGACAGTTTTACCCTCCTAAGGATAGGGAATACCTATAAAGACCTTGGTTAGGTATAACTCTTAAACGCTTGCTCACAACTCAAAATACTTTTCACACCTCACACTTTTCAAAACATCTTTTAGAAAATCACCACTTGGTATACATTCGCACTAGAATCATTGCCGAGTTATATTTTTCTAAAAATCTTTCAAAATCAAACGAGATAAACACTTTGTATACATTCGTACAAGAATCATTACAAAGTTAAACTCTCCTTTCAAAAATATTTTCTAAACACACCACATTTCTCAAACACTTTCTCAAACAAGGAAAACATAAATGAGTTAAGCAATTAAGAGCCCATGGATAACCATGGATACAAAGGGTGCTAACACCTTCCCTTTGTATAATGTACCTCCCGAACCCAAAATCTAATCAAGGTCTTTCCTGTTCTTTTCCGCCTTTCCTTATTGGATAAAAGAAAAGTCGGTGGCGACTCTTGCTATCCGCGACATTTGCTTTCCAAAGCAAAAACACCAAAAGTCAGTTCACCATATAACAGAACTGGCGACTCTGCTGGGGATAAAAGAGAGAGGTTACCTTAAAAAAAAAAAAAAAAGGTCATTTATGTTTTGAATTGTTCCTTTGCCTGATTTACTTTTAAGGGATTGTTTGGGTATTCTATGCTTGAGTGAAAGATCCTACACCCGGATCTAGTGTACCTTAGGTAAGTAGCAAGAGATCATCGCGACTTTCCGGCGTATACTGGAATGGTTAAAATGATGGCTACGGTTAATGTGACACTTTGGATGTCCTGATGTTCCTCATGTTTACTTGAGGAAAAGTTTGGCGTCCGCGTGGTGTCATCAAAGCATTAACCAGACCTTTAGAACCCTAATTGACTCATCCTAGCCATTAGAAAGTAGTGAGATAACTGACTTCGGTTCCGACTGGGGTTGGTTGATACTCGATACTACACTCTTTGAGATTGGACTTTAAGGAAATTTTGGTCAACCGCTTGGTGTTGCACTGAAGTGGACTTAAGGAAAGGTCGATAATTTGAGATCCTTCTAGAACCCGGTTACTATTCTAGGACAGGTTGAACCAACCAAACTTCAGTAGGGAGGGTACTTACCTAAGGAACTCATGCAAGCCTTAAAACCCAGGAATGATTGCGGTGTGACTTATTTGTGTTTGTTACTTACTTATCATCATAACATCATAACATCATGACATCATGACATCATAACATCATGACATCATGACATTGTACTAACCATTTCAAGGACTTAGGGGTTTAACTTTGCATTGCAAACAGGCTATGGCTTCCAGGAAGACCATCCGGATCAATCTTGTAGCGATCTCTCCTCAACTCAAGAATTTAGTGTCAGAGCTTCCCGATCATGCCCAGTTCATCAAGAAACATGGTTCTCTCCTCAATTTAGTTACCACTGGTGTCAAAGAAGATATGATGAGAGTTTTATTCCAGTTCTTCGATCCTAAACATCATTGCTTTACCTTCCCAGATTATCAGTTGGTACCCACATTAGAAGAATTCTCCAGGCTGCTTGGGATACCTATCCTTGATCAAACACCTTTCAATGGTTTAGAAAAGATTCCGAAGTCTGAAGAAGTTGTCGCGGCTTTACACATGACAAAGTCCGACATTGAAACTAATTGGGTAACAAGAAGTGGAGTTAAGGGTTTACTTGCCAAATTTCTGATAAATAAGGCCTGAGAATTCCTAAAAGTTATGAATGTCCACGCTTTCGAAGATGTTCTAGCACTACTAATCTATGGTTTGGTGCTATTTCCTAACCCGGATCAATTCATAGACATGAATGCTGTTAAGATATTTCTCACTCATAACCCTGTGCCCACCTTGCTTGGAGACATTTTGCATTCCCTTCACACTCGTACTATGAAAAGGCAAGGGACTCTCATGTGCTGCGTACCTTTATTATCCAGGTGGTTTATTTCGCACCTTCCTCAATCAGTCTTGAAGAATGAGCAAGATTTGAAATGGTCTCAAAGGATAATGTCGCTCTCACATTCAGACATCCATTGGTGTCCTCAACCCAAAGAAAATGTTATCATCATTGACCGTTGCGGAGAATTCTCTAACGTACCACTCCTGGGGATAAGAGGAGGTATTACTTATAACCCAGCTTTAGCTCTACGTCAGTTTGGTTATGCTCGAAGAGATGGTCCACATGAAATAATTATCCAAGGCACTGTGTTTGACTATGACAACGATCCCCCAAGGTCTCCGTCAAAGATTTGTACGAGCTTGGGGCATGGTGAAAAGAAGCACGTTAGGACAGAAAAACTCTATTCCTATGGAACCTTATCTCAGATGGGTACGCACAAGAGCTCGTGAACTTGTCATGCCATATCTTGCAGTCGGACCGCTGATTGTTGAACCAGGAGTCGAAGGAGGTACTCCTCAGATCATTCCTTATCCAGATATGCCTACCAATGTTGAAGAATTGAAGAAATCCTGGATCCAGTTGAGAGAGGAAAGGGATACTTTTGAAACTCAGTTCGGTGCAAAAAGGAAGAAAGTATTAGAGCTCACCAGCCAGCTTAATGAGGAACGAAGACTCAATGCATATCTTCGCCCAAAAAAAAGCCGTCCCTGGGAGACTTGAACTTTCATTGTATTTTTATTTTTTTTTGTAACGAACATTGATTAAAGAAATTATTTATAAAAGTTTCCCTCTTTTGGTGGTTTACGCAAAGTTAAATTCCGAAAGTCCTTGAAAACATTTCATACATTGCATAGCATCGCATAACATTGCATAACAGGTACTCTAAAGGATCAATGTTCTCACGGTCTTCCTTCTAAATAGAACAGATGGCTCTCGAACAAACTGTCAAAGATCTCCAGGCTCAGAATGCTCAATTCCAGGAGATGATCTTAAACTTATCCAAGGGGCAGGAGGAGCTGAAGGCTCTCTTGCTCGAGAAGAAGAAAGACAAGAAAGCTGTGAGTTACATCAACCCGGGAAGAAGGCTTAAAGGACAGACCGCAAGAGTCAAGATTAGAATTCCGAAGGATCAAGAAGAAGAGACAGAAAATGATTCGGAAGAGGAGAATGTTGATCCCTTCAACCCTGAAGACGACGATGAAGATTATGAAAATGAACAGTACTCTCCAAAAGATGATAAGTATAAGTTGCTGGAAGAACGCATGCTAGCTATGGAGGGTCAGAAGACGCCCGGTCTGGATTTCGAAAGCTTAGGTCTGGTCTCTGATGTGGTCATTCCTCGCAAATTCAAGGTCCCCGCTTTCACTAAGTATGATGGTGCATCTTGTCCTCATATGCATCTGAGAGCTTATGTGAGAAAGATTCAGCCGTATACCACTGATAGGAAGCTATGGATCCATTTCTTCCAAGAAAGTCTGTCTGGCACACAGTTAGAGTGGTATTATCAGCTCGAGAGCTCTAACATCCGCACCTGGACTGATTTAGCGACAGCTTTCTACAAGCACTACGAGTATAATTCTGAATTGGCGCCTACTCGGCTACAGTTGCAGAATATGACTATGGGATCTAAAGAAAGCTTCAAAGAATATGCTCAAAAATGGAGAGATTTGGCTGGCAGAGTCAAACCCCCTATGACTGATCGAGAATTAGTGGACATGTTCATGGGTACACTGACTGGCCCATTCTACAGCCATCTATTGGGAAGTTCCTCATCGGGTTTCACTGAACTTATATTGACGGGTGAACGTGTTGAAAGCGGCATTCGAAGTGGAAAGATACAGGTGGCTACCTCTGCAAGCACCAAAAAGTCCTATCAGGGGAGGAACGAATCAAATGTTGTGTACGATCAAAGGGGTCATAACAAGAAAAATCGTGACCATACTGTTGGAGCAGTTACGATTGCAGCACCGCCACCTCAAAACTTCCAACACAGACAAGACAGGCCAAGAAGGCAGTTTACGAAGATCAATATGACTTTAGCACAAGCACTACAGGGTATGCTAAAAGCAAATTTAATTACCCTCAGAGATCCTCCTGCAAATCCCAACACTATTTCTCCCCGTTATAATCCCAACGCCAGGTGTGCATATCACTCCGATAGCCCCGGGCATGATACAAACGATTGTTGGTTGTTGAAGAATAAGATTCAGGATATGATCAACGCTGGAGAGATTGAATTTGATCCTCCGGAGACTCCTAATGTCATCACCGCTCCTATGCCTAATCATGACAAGACCGTTAATGCTATGGATGACAATTCTCACATTTCTAATGTAGCTGACTTAGCATCTCTTCTCCTGATTTTCAAGAAGAATTTATTGCAAGCTGGTTTATTTCCAGGTTGTGCTGAAAATTGCGATCTCTGTATACTCCGACCCAATGATTGCTTGAAGTTGAGGAATGGTATTCAACGGCTGATGGATGATCGTACAATTCTCTTTGAAAAGATTCCTAAGGTGGAAAACCCTATTGAAGAAATATCTGTGATTGCTAGGTCTAAAGTTCCAGTGAAGATTACCGCTACTAGAGTGCCTGTGAAGATTACTGCTGAGCCCAAGGTAGCTCCCCTAATTATTACTGCACCTGGCCCAGTACCGTATTCCTCAAGCAAAGCCATTCCGTGGAATTATGGAGGTGATGTTTACATCCACGACATAAAGCAAGATGATAATTCTGCTAATCCTAATGACGTTGACATTGTTGGGACTAGTAAAATTACTCGAAGTGGAAGGATCTTTTCTCCAGAAATCTCATCTCCCGTCCCTGAAACTCGAGGAAAGGAACCAGTAATCAATCCTTCTCAGTCAAGGACACCAGTCGAAGTTACTACCGAAGATGTTGCCAAACAGGAAATGGAAGAAATGCTGAAAATCATCCGCAAGAGTGATTTTGATGTGGTAGAACAGTTGGGGCATACTCCGTCTAAAATTTCGATGTTATCCTTGTTGTTATCTTCTGAATCTCATTCCAATGCATTGATAAAATTCTTGAAGACCGCTCATGTACCTCAGGAGACATCTGTCGATCAGTTCGAAAATTATGTTGCTAACTTGGCTGTTGACAATGGCCTAGGCTTTTCCGATGCTGACCTGACACCAGCAGGAAAGAATCACAATAAAGCTTTGCATATCTCCATTGAGTGTGAGGGGATCACCTTGTCTCATGTGTTGATCGATAATGGCTCTTCTTTGAATGTGCTACCGAAAGCTGTGCTCGATAAGCTTGATTGTAAAACCATTGAACTGAAACCTAGTGACGTTGTGGTGCGTGCTTACGATGGTGCGAAGAACGTTGTCCATGGTGAAGTGGTTCTCCCTATCAAGATAGGACCTCAAGTCTTCAACACTACCTTTCACGTAATGAACTTTTGTCCTGCCTATTCCTGCATGCTGGGACGCCCTTGGATTCATGGGGCGAGTGCTGTAGCTTCGTCTCTCCATCAAAAGCTGAGGTATCCAATAGAGGGCAAGATTGTCACTGTGTGTGGAGAAGAAGAGTATATTGTCAGTAGTGTGCATACCTTCAGATACGTCGAGATGGATGATGAATTCTTTGAGACTCCTTCTCAATCATTTGAAGTAGTTCCTCCGACCAGTCCTGTCCTTAAGCCAACTTCTCATGTGCCCAAGGTTATTCGTGCTCCTCCTGCTATGATTTCTCTGAAAGACGCTCAAGCCGTGGTTGAAGATGGTGGTCGTACTGGTTGGGGTCAACTGATCGATGTACCGTACAAGTCTGATAAATTTGGCCTGGGGTTTAGCTCTGAAAAGATAGTCAAAGATCAGATTAATGGTGTAGAAGATGCTGATAGTGATTGCGACTTGGATAGCTGGATTTTCCCAACAATTGGTGACGGACTCAATCATTGGAAAGCTGAAGACATTATCTCGATTTCCTTTAGTCAGGAGTAATTGTTATTGCTATTTTAGTGTTGCAAATCTTTAAGTTTTACAATTGAACTTCTCAAAGCATTGTGTCTATACCCGGGGCACAATAGCTAATTTTTCAAGGGTTTTGTCATTTCCATAAGCATATTCACATCCAATAAATCAATGGACCTTTTTGCATTCAAATATTGCGCTTTTTATCTTTCCTGCCATCTTTCAAACAAGCTATGCTTTCTTACACACACTCACGTAACAAATTGCAGATCCATATCCACTCTGGATCCTGTTGATAATAATTCTGCTACTATTCATTATGACTTTGAAAATCCGATCTACCAAGCCGAGGATGGAAGTGAGGAAGATTGTGAAGTACCTGGAGAGCTTTCCAGACTGTTACTGCAAGAAGAAAAGACTATACAGCCGCATGAGGAATCAATTGAAATTGTAAATCTGGGTACTAAAGAAGAAAAGACTATACAGTCGCATGAAGAAGCTTTTGACAAAATCAAGAAGTATCTCCAAGAACCTCCAATTCTGATGCCACCAGTTGAAGGAAGACCTCTAATCATGTATTTGACCGTGTTAGAAAATTCAATGGGGTGTGTGTTGGGGCAACATGACGAGTCTGGTCGAAAAGAGCATGCAATATACCACCTTAGCAAAAAGTTTACCGACTGTGAAACAAGATACTCACTACTTGAGAGAACTTGCTGTGCTTTGGCTTGGGATGCTCGCCGACTAAGACAGTATATGTTTAATCATACCACTTTATTGATTTCTAAGATGGGTCCTATCAAATATATTTGAGAAACCTGCTCTCTCCAGAAGAATAGCAGGAGGGGCAGATGATTTTAACAGAGTATGATATCCAGTATACTACCCAGAAGGCAATCAAAGGAAGCATGGAGCCATGACGCTGGCTACAATGGATGACGGAGAGTCCCCGCATCCCGTGAACACGGATATAGTTAAAAAATACTACGCATGTACACCCGGCAAGTCGAAAACCTGAAAAGGCGGCTTGGGCAAAAAAGGGTATCCTGGTGGACTGAAAACCTGAAAAGGCGGTCCAGGCAAAAATTAGGGATTAAAGCGTATGACTATTTCCCGTTCTCGGTCAGCTTCACCCAAGTCAAAGGGACTGAGCAAGCCAATCACTTCTATCCGACAGCAGGAGATGAGAGGCTTGAAGACATAATGACAGTAGTGGAATTAAAATCAATAGGACTTTTTCTGCATAGCCTTTTCTTTGTTTTCTTGACAATTTCCTCTTACTAGGATTTCTGTCTCCTTGTACTCAAACTGCCTGTTTATAGGCCCTCTTTCAAAATCAATACAATTTTATTTCCAAAAAGATGCTTTTGTTGCATTTTCTCTGTTTTGTTTGCATAAACGTCCATTGATTTAATTCGAATTAATATATGCATTTGAATATGATCGATGTTTACCGAAAATACATGCACAAAACAGAAATAGCAATTACTAAAAGACTTCAGGATCGAGGAGAAGGTCTGACCATGCTTTCCAATGAATCCGGTTGCTAATTCTATTCCTCAGCAAAAATCAGTTATTTCCCAGAAGAAATTGGCATTACTAGACAGACTGGTCATCTCTTTTATCCCCCAGCCAGGTCCGGGTGAGCCATATATATGTGGTACCTAAAAAGGGAGGTGTCACAGTCGTGCAAAATGAGATAGGAGAGTAAGTAGCTAAACGTATAGAAAACGGTTGGCGTATGTGCATCGACTATAGAAAACTTAATAAAGTAACTAGGAAGGACCATTTCCATCTTCCATTTATTGATCAAATACTTGAACATCTAGCAAGACATTCTTACTTTTGCTATTTAGATGGATACTCTGGATTTTTCCAAATTCTTATTAACCTCGATGATCAAGAGAAGCCAACCTTTACATGCCCTTATGGAACGTTTGCCTATAGACGAATGTCGTTCGGACTTTGCAATGCCCCAACTACTTTTCAACGTTGTATGATGTCAATCTTTGTAGATTTTCTTGACGATATCATGGAAGTATTCATGGACGATTTCTCGGTAAGCGAATAGAGTTTTAAAAACTGCCTCGCAACCTTGAAAGAATTCTAGAACGCTGCGTGGAAGTGAACCTCGTTCTAAACTGAGAGAAATTCCATTTTATGGTCACTAAAGGTATAGTGTTAGGACACATAGTAACTGAAAGAGGCATTGAGGTTGACAAAGCCAAGATAGAGGTTATAGAAAACCTCCAACCACCTAATATAGTTAGGGAAGTCCGAAGTTTTCTTGGACATGCTAGTTCTATCGACGCTTTATCAAGGACTTCTCTAAGACAACCAAACCCTTAATTGGACTTTTAATGAAACACATTGAATTTATTTTCGACGATAAATGTCTCGAAGCATTCAAACACTTAAAATAGGCACTAATTTCCACACCTATTATGCAACCGCCCAATTGGAACCAACCTTTCGAAATTTTGTGCGATGCAAGCGATTACACTGTTGGTGCTGTTTTAGGGCAACAAAAAGACAAGAGATTACATGTAATTTATTATGCCAGTAGAAACTTAGATGTCGCCCAACTTAATTATGCCACAACCAAAAAGGAACTCCTTGCTATTGTTTTCGCTATTGACAAATTCCGATCTTATTTAGTCGGAGAAAAAATTCTAGTTTACACAGATCACACAACCATTCGATATTTGTTAAGCAAAAAGGATGTTAAGCATAGATTACTTCGCTGGATCCTTTCGCTACAATAATTCAACTTGGAGATATGTGATAAGAAAGGCACCGAAAACGTGGTTGCTGACCACCTTTCGAGGCTAGAATATTTAAAACCAGACCTAGTACCCATAAATGATGACTTTATCTATGATAGACTTATAGAAGAAGTCAGAACTAATCACAGTGATGACCCCCAATATTTTAGAATTAAACATTGAAAATGCTCTAGTAGTAACGAACGTACCTTGGTACGCTATTTTGTAAACTACCTAGCTGCCAATATCATACTGTAAGACCCCAATTTTGTCCCTAAGATCCCTCATGGTATCATATCATATCATATCAGTGCCTCAAGGATCATTGTGCACCTTGCCTCCTTCCCTGTGGGTTGGTTATCTTTTTGAGAGTGGTTCTTGATCACCAAGCATGTCTTGCATTTGTATATCATTTCTTTTCTTTTTATCACTAACCAAAAGTACAAAAGTATGTCATCTAACCTTTGTCTTGCAGATGAAGCAATCACAGGTCAAGACAGTTAAAGGCAGTCATTGAGCAATAGATGGTGGCCATTCTTGAGAATTTGGACCCCATAATCATTATAAAGAGTTCATATGAGCTATGATATCATTTTGAAGCAAAATCCCAAGTGGTAGAGGCTTGAATTTCATCAGAACATTTTCAGGTCAACTGGAGGCCTAGAAAGTCAACTGCCAAGTCAACTGTGGATTTGGAGGTGGGAAGTGATTAGAAATACTTCATCATGTTCAAACAAGTCTCATTTGACATTTCAAACATCCATATTGAAGAAAATAAAGTCAGGTCAAGACTTTCCAAAAATAGAAAGTGACCTATAATTCAAACTTGCCAAAAATGGAAAGGTTTTAACCCAACTTCAACTTCAAATTACATCATCAAGAAAGCTTCAAATGAAATTTTGTTGAACATGAAAGTTGTAGATCTTTCTCTCCCATTTCCAAAAAGTCCAAGATCATCAATTTCTCATGTGTGGTTAAGGAAATATGATCAAAACATAGCAAAGTGTACTTGAAGATTCAAATGGGCATAACTTCTCAACCAAAACTCCAAATTGGATGGCTCTTTTTGCATTGTTTTTATTTTGACCTATAGTTTCCAAATCATGCATTGCATTACACCAATTATCATCACATGAACATTTGCCAATTCACTTGATTTTTGGAGGGAAATTATGAAGTTTAAATTTGGTGCATTGTTTAAGCATTTTATCATTGCCATTGGCTCCAAAACAGAATTTTGAGTGAAAATGAATACAATTTTCGTGCACTGTTCACATGCATTTTTATGCATAAGGGTGAAAACCAAATTTGCACTTACACTCCATTTTTGTTAATTACACTTACCATTGGCCTAAATCTGATTAAGGGATGATTAACATGACCTATATAAGCTAAAGCTCTAACTGTTTTTCAGATGAGCTTTCATTATTTTCAGATCTAGATCAAAACTCATCAAATTTTCTCTCAAAAATTTCTTCAAAATTCTTCAAACAAGATCCATTTCTCTTTATCAATTCATCTTCCTGAAGCATTCTTGAGCAAGTTTGAAGGAGAATTCGAGAGAAACTGTGCCTGTTTTGTTCATAATTGAAGCTTGAAAGCATCCATGGCAATGTCAAATTCTGTTGGATTCAAGAGCAATTGAGCTTCGATCTCTCTTCCAATCATTCATACAAGCATTATAGAAGAACTGTTGAGCATCACAAGGCCTTGAACTACACGAATTCCAATTCTGCACTTCAAGAGGTTACAAATTAATCCTCTTAATTCTCAAAATTCTTGTGATATATTTGTAGATCTTGTTGTTGTGGTCATGCTGAGCTTCGAACCATGAAATTTCGTGCAATATTGAATGAGTTAGGGTTGTTTAAAGTTTTGTGCATGAATGTTGTTGGCTTCGATTTGCTCATGATAGTTGGAATTAGGCTAAACCATGCATGGATTCGTGCTCTATGTTGAAGGATCTACACAATGATGTATTCAATTTTGATTTCTGAGAATTTTGTTCTTGCTGCATCTTACTGTTCATGCATTCGCGATGAAGATGATGTTGTTCATGATTAGGCCATGCTTTTGATCTTTCTGAAGCATTAATCCGTTGCTGTAGGTGTTTGTTTAGGGTTAGCGTGTGATTGGTCCATGCATATTGCCATGCTAGCTTCTGATTGGTCCAATCAGTTTGACCAAGCTTTGACCATGCCACGTCTTTAATGAAACGCTGAGTTTCATTCACCGCGCCACTTGCATTTTCAAATTCGCTCCGCCTTCGATCCTTGGCTGCAACAAATATTTCAAATGCTTTCATGATTTTCCTTTTCCCTCCATGTATTCATGTGCTATGCTTCATATTTTTTTTTATTTTTTTCTCAACTTTAAAAATTCATATCTAATTGAAAATTGATCCAAAAATTATGAGGTTTTTTGCATTGCATTCCTTATCTTGTCTATTATTTTTTGATCATTAATTCCAAAATTGTGCTTGGCTGGATTTCATTTTGTGCTAGGATGTTTGAACATGTATCCATTTTGTACCTTGCCTTGCTTATTCATTTGTGAAATGCTGGTCTTTGATCCAATGAATCTGAAAATTTGCATGATGAAACTAGACTCATTGCTTGACATTTTGGTGTTGATTTGGTATTTTTACCATTTGTCATTTCTGTTTCATGATCATGCTAAGTTGGTGTGACAATTTGTGTCACACCTTTTGCTTGTTCAACTTATATGATGTGTTTGCCATGCCAAATGATCTCCAATTGTCCTGATTTTTTGTATGATGCATATTATGGATGTTGTAAATGAGCATGAATTTTCTTGGAATTATTTCAATCATTTCTGATTTAATTGAGATTTTTCATTCTGGTTGGTCACATTTGAGCTTTAAGATTGCCTTGAACTTCAATTGATCATGAAATGCTTTTGGTTAATGATATTGATGTGAGACCTTTTGGATTGTTTCAAGATGTGTTTGAAGTTGATTCATGTTAATTTTCAGCTTCTGTTTTGAATTTTTTCTCCATCTTTGACCCTAGGCTTTGACCTAGTGGTTTGCCTCTCATATTTGAGCTTTGATTTCAGGTTGAACATCCAAGTTCCATAGTTGTTGATGCTTCATCATTTGAGCATTGATGTTTGCCTTTGATTACTAATCTTTGTGTGTTTTTTAGGTTGATGTTGACTCATTTGAGTTTAACTTTTGGCTTATACATTGTGTACATTGGGATTGTTTGTTGCTTATTGACTGTTGTTTGATTGTCTGAACTTTGTACTGATTTGTTTGATGTTTCCACAGGTACATAAGTTGCTTTAAGTTCATTTGAACTTTGCTTTTGCTTGGTTGCTTAACCACTTAGGTATAACCTCTAATCTTCATGTAGTCTGGAAGACCTGTCCTGTTATGTGGGCAGACACCTGTCTGAAGTCCTCCTTAAGAGGCAATGCTTGTGATTGTTTACTTATTGTGCTAAGCAGGAAAAGTCCTCCTATGAGGCAATTGGCAGATAAAAGAGATGTGTAATCCATCTCCTGCTATTCAGTGTGTCATTCATTTTGCTCACACAATGTGTTGAGGCATTATGGATAATAACCCAAGATCTTATAGAGTCAAATCACTTGTGGAGAAGAGTTCCTACTTTCTGAACTCCCACACCTTCTATTGTTTAAAGCTCTCTCAGGCAAGGGATAAGAGCTATGAGGCACACTCCTCATCTTCGTTTCATCTGCTTCACCCTAACTCTCAATGTTAGGGTTAAGAGCTCAAATTACCCCATTCCAGTTGACTGTAAAGTCTAACCTTGCTTGAGCCTCATTGATTGTGTATAGTGTGTGCTAATTGACTTGTTTGATTGATTACTTGATTCATCTGTGCATAATTGCTTATGTGTGCCTCTGTGCATTTATCATCATTAATTGTACATCATTGCATGATCATTGTTCATATCTTTGTGACATCTTTGTTTGTCCATTGGGAATCAATTGTAAGTCCATTTATTGGCCATTGTTTCCTATGATCTGGAAGGAGTTGGGACTAAGACCATTGATTGGCATCCTATTTCCTTGGAGTCGAGTGTAAGACCATTTATTGGCAACTTCTTTCCTCTTGCTTATTGCATTTGTTTTATTTGTTGTATGTGAAGAGTCAATTGTAAGTCCATTTATTGGCAGTTGTTTCCTATGATCATTCTTTTGAGACTAGTATAAGTCCATTGATTGGCATCTGGTATCATTGTTTCATTTTGCCTTAGGAGATTGGTATAAGTCCATAGATTGGCATCTGGTATCCTTGTTTTGTTTTAGGAGATTGGTGTAAATCCATTGATTGGTATCCGATATCCATCTTTGTTTGTGAGATTGGGGTAAGTCCATTGATTGGCATCTGGTATCCATTTGCTTTGTTTATTTGTTATTGCTCATTGCCTATTCCAAAGGAATCACTTGGATCATCTACATATGATCTCAAGAGGTGAACATCTAAGAAGTTTTACTTCCTCACCCTCCCACCTTTTGTTTCTTTAAACCTCCATGTGCATGCTAACCCAAACTTGAAAAATATTGTGCAAACATTTTGATATCCTTTGCAAATTAGAAACCTAGACCTTAAGTCTTTGATTTTCAAATTCCATTTTTTTTAATACTTCTTTTGAATTGAATTCTAATCATACCTTGACCATCTTTTGTGAATAAATCCTAATTGGTTAATCCAACTCATTCAATTGTTTTTGTGGCTTTATCCATTCTTGATAAGTTTTCATACATTAGCCATAGATCTCAATTATCTTAGTGGTTGATGTTAATCTCACCTTTTGTCCTTAGTGATTGAATTGTAAGACTTCCTTGCTTATTATAGGGTTAACCCCTCACTAGCAAGTTGAAGCTATTCTCACATGGTGGACTGGTTGTTTGTATAAGGTTGAGTTTTCTCCCGTGGATAATGAAAGACCTTAGGGCTTTTGTTTAAAATGAACCCACTCATATTTTGGAAATCTTTTAGCCGAACTACGAGGTTTTGATCCTGTAAAGGTACGTAGGCAATGGTTATCCATCCAAACACAAAAATAATAACTTGTATATTCTTTTCTCATCCCTTCAATCCATGTTTGCACAATAAATATTTCATAAATAAATAACATTTCATCCAACAAGTGTGAAAAGGGCTCCCTAGGAGTACCTAGGACGTTTTGGGTGCCTAACACCTTCCCATTGCGTAATTTACCCCTTACCCAGATCTCTGATCTTTTCATTAGTTTTCTATGTGTAAAACTTCTTAGGCTTTTGTTCGCTTTTTAGCCATTCCTTTGGATAAATAAAAGTGCGGTGGCGACTCGATTCTTTGTATACTTTGCTTTTGGTTTAATCAATAAATCATAAAGTGACGAATACACCGCTACACATACCCCCTGACCTTGTATATCAACAGAAGAAGAAGTTATTTCACGATGTGAAACACTTTTATTGGGAAAAACCCCTTCTATTCAAGAGAGGTGCAGACGGCATATTTCGTTGTTGTGTGCCCGAAGAGGAAGTAGAAAATATAATCAAACATTGTCACTCAACACCATATGACATGCAGGCACATCTAAGACTTGCGCTAAAATACTTCAAGAAGACCTTTTATGGCCAACATTGTGGCGCGATGTCCATACCTACATTGTCAGATGTGACTGGTGTCAATGCACCGGGAATGTCCCGAGACATGATTAAATGCCCTTAAGAAATATCCAAGAAGTGGAACTCTTCGATGTTTGGGGAATAAATTTCATGGGACCGTTTCCATCGTTAATGGGAAACAAATACATCTTAGTAGTTGTTGACTACGTGTCTAAGTGGATTGAGGTTGTAGCCTCACCTACCATCGACACTCGTGTGTCATCAAATTATTCAAAAACAACATATTTCCTAGATTTGGAGTACCTCGCCTTGTCATAAGCGACGACGGATCACACTTCATATCAAGAATCTTTAATAAACTTCTAAATAAGTATGAAGTTAAGCACAGAGTAGCAACACCCTACCATCCGCAAACTAGTGGAAAAGTAGAGGCATCGAATAGGGAGATTAATCAAATCTTAGAAAAAGTTGTTTCAATATCCAAAAAAGATTGGTCCATGAGACTACAAGAAGCAGTGTGGGCTTATAGGATCACTTACAAAACCCCTATAGGAACAACCCCATACAAGTTGGTTTATAGAAAATCCTTTCACTTACCCTTTGAGTTGTAACATAATGCCTATTGGGTCATCGTAGCCCTTAATATGGATTACTTAGCAGTCGGTGACATGTGCATTCTCGACATCCACGGGTTAGAAGAACTATGTCGCGATGCTTATGAAAATGCCATTATTTATAAAGAAAGAACTAAAGCATGGCATGACAAGAGAACTGTTAAAAAAGGAATTTAACATAGGCGACCCTATACTTCTCTTTAATTCTAGATTGCAGCTTTTCCCTGGTAAGTTACGCTCAAGATGGACTGGCCCTTATGAGGTCATTAAAGTCCTAAAGTCTGGGGCAGTAGAAATCTAGAACCATTCATGTAGTCCTTTCGTAGTAAATGGACAAAGGTTGAAACACTATCATAGAGGTAACATTCCTACCTATTACTCCGGCCATACTCTGGTCGATCCACCAATTTCTACTTCTACGATGTGAGTTCTGAATCATCAAGCTAATGACGTTAAACAAGCACTGTGTGAGAGGCAACACACTACCATTTTATATTTATTACTTTATTATTCTTGTCTTATTTTCCATTATTCTCAAGAGGTGAATTATTTAATTTATTATTTTCATAATAGGACTGACTTATGTGATGTTTATGTTTCAGGTTTCAGATCCATCCCTCTCCATATCACATTCTCCACTAACCATATTTTTCAGGATGCAGAGCTTTGACGATATGCATGTTGTGTTCAGAGATGATACTTAGAGGAAATGATATATGGTCCTTTCTGAGTGACCATTGTTACCAACCAGATATCCTGACCCCAACTTCGTAGAAGCCTTAGGTCTTGAAGCAAGTGTGAGATACCTTTGCCGCCAACTTCAATGGGAGGAATATTTTGATGCCATTAATGTTATCTACAGACACCTCACCCTAGAATTTCTAAGCTCACTCACTTATGAACCTTACATTGGTAGAGGATTCAAAAGAGGCCGTATTAACTTCAGACTGTTTAGAAATTAGTACACCTTCAACCATAAGGATTTTGCTAACCTGCTAGGATTTCAGTATGGCCTTGATGCTATGTTTGAACTCTCTGTTGGTGATTTCATGCAAGATGATCTAGATAAGTTATGGAGTGATATCACAGGTGCGGGAGGCCCTGACCCATCCATCCAGCTTTCAAACAGCATTCATAACCCATATTTTAGATACTTCCATATGATCTTAGCCCAAACCTTCTTTGGGAAGAGTGAGACTAATGACCATGTTAGTGATGAGGAGATCTTTATGCTTTTTTGTACCACCCAGTCATGTCCTATAGCCTCCGGGAATTTCCTAATTGATAACCATAACCTTACAGCCAGATCCTCCGAGGGACCTATACATGTAGGAGGAACAGTGACCTATATAGCCTATGCCTTAGGTCTCATTAGCAAACTATCTCATCTAACCGCCTATCATGGTTATACTCTAATTGACTTGAACCATTGCTTGGACCGTGTCCTAGTGAGGGGAGTCTATTTTAGTCCCGTCCATTATAAGCTCCTGATAGACGATGAAACTATCCACTACTTTGGTTTACCACACCCAACAAGAACAAATGTCCATAACAAAGAAAATTGGTCATATGCCTTAGAAGCCCAGGATGAGACACCTGATAGACCCAAGACCCCTCATATTTCTGAATACCATCCTACACCTCTCTCGGAAAAGGACCACAATGTATTCCTCTAATGTTAATTTATAGCGGGCAATGTTGGCTCTGAGCTTGACATTATGCGCAAAGAGATGGTTTCCCTACGATAAGATCTTACTGACCTGAATTTACAGATGGAGGTCTCAAATGCTACATATGCCACAGAGACAGATTACCTTTATCAGGAAATCTATAGTCTCGAACGCCAGCTAGTAGAGGCCAGGGTGCCCGACGCAGATCACTTTAGAAGATTTACTGGAAGCATTGAGGACACAGCTCACACTACGTGTGAGGGAGATTTACCATTTTATTCATCTAATTCACCGTTATTATACATATTCCCACATTATTTTTTCTGCAGATTAGATTTATTTATTCTATTTATTTCTGCAAATTACTATTTAATTTCCCGCATCCAATATTAAATACACTTATTCATGCAGTTATCTCGATACTTCGCATATAATACACTTATATGAAAATATATCAATATTATGCATTTACCGGTGAAATTTTAAAAAGTTTATGTGTTAGCATTTATATTAAATATCATTTTTTATTATGTCAAAATGTCATTGATGTTTCATGCATGTACCAATACAAAGAAGAACTTTAGAAGATGCTACATACACCCCCGAATAAGGAACTAAGCCAAGCCAAAGCCCAAAATCCGTAAGAAGAATATGGCCCAATAACCATTTTGTGAAGATGGAGGACTCCATCTACCCCTTGTAGAACGCCATGGAGTCTGAAACCTAAATTCAGGACAGATTCAAAAAAAACACCTTTTTGCCCCAATTTCTTTCATCTTCAACCTCTCCAAACCCCATTTACTCCACCAATAACCAACTTCAAAACTCACTCAACCTCATTAACACTCATCTAATCACTAACACATTACCATTCCTACTACCCCCACTTTTCATCCATAAAAAAACTCACATTTCACCCAAAATCCACAAAAACCCCATTTCACCATCTCTCACTAAAACTTCCATTTTTCTTCAACAAACATCAACAATGGCAGAAATTAGAGATGGAGAAATTATTTTTTGCGAGGGAAAAGATGGGAATAGGTAGAGGCGATAGTTTAAAGAGTTGCACACACGCGAAATTTTCTCTACGAGGTATATTGATGATAACTATCTGTATAGCTTGGGTATTTACCATAGTGTTTTCTACATGCTTAATAATTTAGGATTGCATGATATTTTTTAGCGTAAAGAACCTACCTATGAGAGGCTGACCCGGGAATTCTTGATTTCCCTAATTTATAATATTAGCCCTAACACTGCTAGCACTGCAAGTACGGTGCAATTTAGAATGTTTAATGTGGAATATGAGTACACCACTGACTACCTTGTAGGTTTGTTAGGATTCCCTAATGGGGAAGTGTAAGACCCCAATTTTTACCCTAAGATCCCTCATGCAATTCCATCATATGCATATGCATTGGGATCACACCTTGACACCCTCCTTACCCCTCTTTCATGGAGTTTGTTTTGGGAGAGATCACCAAGCACCATGTGATTGTATCATACTTGTATTTTATCATTTTACTAACCAAAATACCAAAAATATGTCTTTGTATTTGCCTAACTCTTTTGTAGGTAGGGCATGATCACCATTGATTTATCAAGTTCATATCTAGGGTTTGAGGCCCTCATGACAAAGAGTACAACCATGAATTGATAGAAGAATGGTTAAAAGCATCATATATGATTTCCATTGATTCCTATATGTTATATTGATCAAGTATTCTCCAAGAGTTTGAGGGTGATTTGCCTTGGAAACCCTAGTTTGATTGGGTATCTTGAGTAACTTCTCCAACAAGCTATCTCACCAATTGATCAAATTTCTCAAGGGACACTTCAAAATTCATCATCTTATGCATATATGATCTACCATGAGCCAAGAGAGTCAAGAGAATTCAAGGTTAGTAAGATGGTTGATGGTGGTTGGCCAGATGAATTCATCTGATCAAAACTGGGTCTCCCTAGACCCTATCTCCTACTATTTTCACCATATGAAAATGATTCCAAGCGTAAAGTTACTCTAAATGACATTTCAAACAACTTTCATGTTGGGACCTAGAGCTATTTTTGCTTGTAAAATCATTTTCTATGTTGAAACATTATAGGTCATTTTGTCTAAACCCTAATTTGAAAGTCAACTTCCCAAGGCCATAACTTGCTCCATTTTTAGGATATGAAATATTTCCAAGTTGCACAATCAAATTCAAGATGCCTACTTCAACTTTGATGTTTGGAGTGAGAGCTAAATCAACTTTTATAAGCATGTGATATGAGGATACATTATAGGTCCTTTTTGACCTATACCATTGAACAAGTGATTTTCCTCAAATTCAAAAATGCATAACTCTATCATTATAAGTCCAAATGACATGAAATTGGTGACCATTTTGAAGGTCTTTGAAGGATATACAACTTTGATGAAGACACTTTTCTCATTTGAACCTCACATAAAAAGTTAAGCAAGATGGAATATTGAGATACATGGCTTAACACTTAGAAAAATTTTCAACATGTTGAAATTTCCAAATTTCCACCTCAAAATTAACCATGATCCAAGCTCCAAATGAAAAAGTGTTCAACATCAAACTTGTTCATCTTGATCCAAGCTTTCCAAAGAACCCAAGCTCATACATTTTTGATGAATTTTGCTAGGTCTGCGTATGGCTTTAACAGGGCTGCATCATTGGAAA
The DNA here is from genome assembly GCF_024323335.1 of Lathyrus oleraceus. Classification (NCBI taxonomy): domain Eukaryota; kingdom Viridiplantae; phylum Streptophyta; class Magnoliopsida; order Fabales; family Fabaceae; genus Lathyrus; species Lathyrus oleraceus. Next base: position 283,534,052 of record NC_066581.1, read on the forward strand.
GAATCAAATGTACAAACTTCATTTCAACTTGCCTTGCCATTCAAGCTTTATTCAAACTTCAATTTGAATCATTTTGGACCTTAATGAATTGCATCATGGGCATGTACATGCCCATGCACTTGTGCCATTTGTAACACCCCGATTAAAATAAGAGAATTATTTAATTGAGTTAATATTATTTTATTAATTTAATTAAATAAAGTTGAATTATTGGATTATTTTTATTATTATTATAGATGTTATTTATTTTAATAATAATTAAATAAATAAAATAAATGGAATATGAAGAGTGGAAGGGTAAAAGTGGAAATTGGATAAAAGAGGCCAAAGTGAGGACTCAGTTTTTTTCACGTGTTTTGCCTCAGAGTCAGAGAAAGGGGGAGAAACACTGAAGAGAAAGAGAAGGAAGAGGAAAAGGCCAAAGATTGCTCAGAGCTTCCTTCAATCCAAAGAGGTAAGGGGTCTGAACCTTATTAAACAATAATATGCTGAAAATGGTGAAATATTGGATGAACGAAATTGGGATTTTAATCGAAGGAATTCGTAGAAATTATATGCAATGATGTTAGGATTTGTGAAATCGAATAGGGGACTATTTGTATTAGATGATATGAGTGATTTTGTGTGAAATTTGGACTGTGGAAGGATGAATTTGGATAGATCTCGTAGCAGAAAAAGCCATTGCAGATCTGTAAATCTGGTTTCTGGTCATACGCGTATGGCACTAGGCAATACGCGTATGAGATTGCTGGTACGCGTATGGCACTAGGCAATACGCGTATGGATGAGGAAGATGATGTTTTGAACGTGTTTTGGTCTCTGTTGGTACGCGTATGGGAATGTGATACGCGTAGCATACGCGTATGGACATGGCAATACGCGTATGGATTTGGTCAGGCGTGGGCAATACGCGTATGGGCATAGGCAATACGCGTATGGGCAGACTTGTGGTCTTTCCTGGGCTGTTGTTGTGCAGTTTTTGGTTGGTTAGGCTGAGCGAGGTAACTTAGCTGATGCATGGTATACGAGGGATCATTTCCCGTTGCTTTGAGTGGTATAGATATTAGTAGAGTGTGATAATACTGTGTTTGATTATGTGGCATGATGTGATATGCTTTTGTGATAGAATGTGTTAATGATGATGATAACATGAATATATGATGTTGTTGTTGCTATGTTGATTATGATGCATGCTTGGTGTGCATGCATTCATGAAAGGCCGATGCCTAGTGATGAACGGACTGAGTTCCAATGATGTTGTTGACTCCGGGCTTGTTGAGAGGCTTGGTTCCTTGCGGGGAACTCGGATTCTATGGTGATGAATCTGGGAGTGGTGATCCTGTAGTTGGTCACAAAATGGGTATACCGAGTCGTGTTGAGTCATGCATGGGTGTGTGCATTGCATTTGATATGTTGTTTTGTTGATGTTCATGAATATGTTGATTATGATGATTATGATGAGCTGTGTTGGCATATGTGAAATATATTTATGTTTATATTTCTGTCGTTATATTATTATTTAATAATGTAATTCTCACCCCTTCTGCATGTGTTTATGTTCATCTATGATGAGCAATGTGCAGATAAAGAGGAGTAGCTATTGTTGAGGTTTGAAGAATAAGTGTAGAGTTATTCTACAGAGTCGAGTCAAATGCTCTGGTCATGTGACACCGGGGTTATGGGATTCGATAGATAATTGATTATTATTTACGTTGTTTATGATGACTAACATGTTGAGATGTTTTGTTGAGATAATGTTGAACCATTATTATGAATTGTTATATGATGAATTGTTATATGTGATGCGATAATTGTTATGTTGTAAGAAATGTAAACTCTTCTACATGTTGTACTCTGATAATCTATTTAAATATGTCGTTTGGGTAGAAGGGTGTTACACCATTCACATTGCCAAATTTGGACAGATTTTGAAGTGTGCAAATAACACTTCAATTGGCTATAAATAGAAGGCTTCTGAGCTCATTTGAAGGACACCTTGCGCGCCAGCTTTGCTCCCCCATTGAAACCCTCTCATTCTAAGGAAAACCTGATAATTTTCAATCTTAAAATTGAGTTTGAATCTCAACTGTTGGAGATTCAAGAACTCCAGAATCCAAAGCCTTGAACCATTGCCAATCACTTCCTGCAAGTTTCTCAAGTGTGATCAGATCGTGTTTGAAGCAAGCAACCTCAAGTTCTGCACAGCATTGAAGGTAATTTTCAGAAAACTTCATCTCTTCGATTCTCACTCAATTCTCATCAATTCTCTTGGATCTTTGGTTGTCTGAAGTCCTACAAATATAGGCAAGAAGATTGAGTTGCTTAGAGGTCAAATTGAAGCAACTCAGTTGACACACCTCAAAATTCAACTCCTCATATCTTTCTATATATGTGGAGTTAGTTAAAATTGAGGTCAGATTCGTGCTCTACGTCATTTTTTCTTTCAGATCATGTCCTCCTTTTTCATTTTCATGATGGTGATGAGTGAACCAGTCCGATGGACCTCGCCTGAGAAGGTGACCGGAGGTCCAGCGTCGGTGGTGTGCTGGACAGGTTTTTAGCCATTGATCTCATTTGAAATGTTTTAACCTCACGCGTTGGTTTTAATTACCATCTCTGCAGCGCATTGACTTAGGTCTATTGTGGAACGCACGTGCTGATCCACTTGATTTGCCACCTCAATTAATGAGGGAGATCAAGTGGTCCACGTTTTTTCTGATTATTTGAATTTCATTTAATTTTTTTTATTTTCATTAATTCATATTAATTTTAATATTGATCCAAAAAATATTAGAGTTTCACCAAAAAAATTCAAAAAAAAAATTCTCTTTCATATTTTGAATTAAAATTATTTTTTGGATCCTTATTAATATTTTTCATGATTTAATTGATTTTGTGATTATTTTTAATTGTTTAAAAATACTTTTAAGTCTTTAAAAATTTTGAAATTTTTTCTCCAAGGTCCTTTGACCTTGTTTGACCTATGATAAATCTCATGGCCATTTCTTTGGTGTTTTGATGAGGTTTTAGGAATTTGACAAACCATATTTAATTTAAATGCATTGTTTTAGTATTTTTAATTTGAATAAAGGCCAATTAATTGTGTTGACCTATTGTGATGACTTGTATAAGTTTGACTCTTGTTGTTGGGCCTTGGTCAAGGTTGATTTGACTTTGTCAAGTTAATATCATTGGATTTTGGGGATTGATGGAATATACATTCCATCTCCCAAAATGAATGGATGATATTAATTTGATAAAAGTCCTCATTTGACCAATTTGAGTTTTGATCCTTTCCCTCCCCTATTCATCTCATTCCCATTCTTTATGCATTCATCTCATTTGGCTTATGATATCTCTAAGTCCTAAGGCTAGTTGATTGCAAAATCAACATAAGTATGGATGAGATTAGGCCACCTCTTTTGCATATTCTTTTTGTGTGTGGTATGTTTCATGAGCATAGTCCATTATACTATGTCTCTAACATGCATTAACACCAAAATTCTATTGCCCGACCTCAAATAGTTGTGACTTCTACATAAGTCCAATTACGATTGCTTAACATAGCGCCAAATTTTTGACACAAAAGGCACAGCATTCTAGTTAGTGAGATTGTAAGTCTCCCCTCTTTGATGGTATTGTGTGGAAACTTGTCCTTTTTTCCTTCCTTTGGAAGATGTCTTGGTTCAAGGATCCATGCTTGTGATAAATGGGTTGAGTGTTCTCCAAAGAATGACTTAAAATGAAAAGCAAAACAATACTAACTTCTAACTCATTAACAACTAACATTTAATTTCAAGTCTTTTAATGTAATTTAATTTTTAAGCTCTATTCATTTGCCATTATTCATACCATTTTAATTGTTTATGTTAATGTCATTTTCCTTTGGTCCATTTGGACCATATTGTGTGATATATCTTGTTTGTATACTTTGTTTGTTTATGTGGTCTTTTACCATTAATGTACATAATATGAACAAAAACCCTAAAAGACTTTTGTGTGGACTGTTGACTTGATCTTGGACAAATTGGACTTAGAATTTAGGCAACCTCCCTTTGCTAAAGGACTTGGCCAATGCCAACTTTTTGTGTAACCAAGTGCTTGCAATTTGAAACTTCATCTGATACATCATTCAAGATCCTTTGAGTTCATCTGCAACATGATCATTGTGAAGCTGTTATTTTGAACCTGTGACTTGTGGAATTCATCTGTTACATGGGCAAATTTGAGGAAGATCATGGAGTGGCTAAGCTTGGATGTGGCTATCTTTATTTGATGCCTTGCTCCTCAAGTTAATATTATATGCATTGTTTGTTGTTTGATTCTAATATCCAAGGGAATTTGGGGTTTCTATATGGCATTCTTGCCTATTGGATTGCTACCCATCGGTCAGATCTTTTCAACCCTTAACTTTTGATTTTGTGCATAGGATTAGTCTCTTCATCTCTTCCCCATTTCTTTAATTTCAAAATCTCTCCCTCCTTTCAAAAACTTCTTTCTTTGAACTTGTTATTTTTTTTTCTAAATTTTGACCACTTTGCAAATTAGAAACTTTGACCTTATGCCATTGCATTTTCAAACTTCTTTTCTTAATCAAACTTGTAAATGAACTTAATTATACTTAACCTAAACTTTCAAAAGCCAAAAAGAATTAACTCATTCAAACCATTTTTAGGCCTTTGTGCCTTTCAAACTTAATTTTTGTTAAAAGCAATGCATCCACTTTGAAATTTGTATCACGAACTACGAGGTTTTGATCCCTCATTTTTATGTTGGTACGTAGGCACAAGTCTGAAGGTCTTGTCAAACACAAAAATATAATTAATGAATTATATGGCATGATGTGATATGCTTTTGTGATAGAATGTGTTAATGATGATGATAACATGAATATATGATGCTGTTGTTGCTATGTTGATTATGATGCATGCTTGGTGTGCATGCATTCATGAAAGGCCGATGCCTAGTGATGAACGGACTGAGTTCCAATGATGTTGTTGACTCCGGGCTTGTTGAGAGGCTTGGTTCCTTGCGGGGAACTCGGATTCTATGGTGATGAATCTGGGAGTGGTGATCCTGTAGTTGGTCACAAAATGGGTATACCGAGTCGTGTTGAGTCATGCATGGGTGTGTGCATTGCATTTGATATGTTGTTTTGTTGATGTTCATGAATATGTTGATTATGATGATTATGATGAGCTGTGTTGGCATATGTGAAATATATTTATGTTTATATTTCTGTCGTTATATTATTATTTAATAATGTAATTCTCACCCCTTCTGCATGTGTTTATGTTCATCTATGATGAGCAATGTGCAGATAAAGAGGAGTAGCTATTGTTGAGGTTTGAAGAATAAGTGTAGAGTTATTCTACAGAGTCGAGTCAAATGCTCTGGTCATGTGACACCGGGGTTATGGGATTCGATAGATAATTGATTATTATTTACGTTGTTTATGATGACTAACATGTTGAGATGTTTTGTTGAGATAATGTTGAACCATTATTATGAATTGTTATATGATGAATTGTTATATGTGATGCGATAATTGTTATGTTGTAAGAAATGTAAACTCTTCTACATGTTGTACTCTGATAATCTATTTAAATATGTCGTTTGGGTAGAAGGGTGTTACATTAGTGGTATCAGAGCATGGTCAGTCCAGTCGAGTCATAATATGATGTTTTCCCTGTTGGTCGATTAGTGTAAATGACACTGTCGATATTTGACGGTTGTAGTTGTGTCGTGCAGAGTATGGCTGGAGAAAATGACCGTGCGATTGCTGAGGCTTTGGCTGCTATGGCGCAGGCTATGCAGGCGCAGCAGAATCCGCCGGTCGACGAGTTTAGGAATTTGGGAAGGTTTCTGAAGAATAACCCTCCTACATTCAAGGGGCGCTATGATCCAGATGGTGCTCAGATTTGGCTGAAGGAAATTGAGAAGATTTTCCGGGTGATGACATGTACTGAAGCACAGAAGGTGCAGTTTGGTACGCATATGTTATCTGAAGAGGCTGAAAACTGGTGGGATAACACTCGCCAGAGGATTGAAGTACCAGGTGCTGAGATGACTTGGGAAAGGTTCAAGACGGTCTTTCTAGAGAAATATTTTCCTGCTGATGTGCGATGTAAGAAGGAGATGGAATTTCTGGGACTGAAGCAGGGTAACATGTCTGTTGCGGATTACGCTTCGAAGTTTGAGGAGCTGGTGCAGTATTGTCCTCATTATAATAATGTTGATGCTGAGGAATCCAAGTGTGTCAAGTTTGAGAACGGGTTGCGTCCCGAGATCAAACAAGGCATTGGTTACCAGGAGATTCGTAGGTTTCCTACGCTGGTTAATAAGTGCAGGATATTTGATGAAGATAGCAAGGCTAGGACTGCTCATTACAAGAGTCTTAGTGAGAAGAAGAATAAGGATCATGGTAGTCCTTATGCATCTCCGAATGGTAAAGGTAAGCAGAAAGTGGTAGATGAGAAGAAGCCAAGTGGAGGAGGATCTCCCATAGCTGGTAAATGTTTCAAGTGTGGCGAGCCAGGCCACCGTGCGGATAGTTGTACCAAGAAAGTGCTGAGATGTTTCCGATGCGATCAGGCTGGACATAGAGTTACTGAATGTAAGGATGCTGGTCCGACATGTTTTAATTGTGGCGAGAAAGGCCATATCAGTTCGCAGTGCTCGAAACCGAAGAAGGCGGCTACTGCAGCTCATACTACTGGTAGGGTGTTTGCTCTGAGTGGGGCTGAAGCTCCTAAAGAAGATAATCTGATTAAAGGTACTTGCTTGATTAATAATGTTGAATTGCTTGCTATTGTTGACACTGGTGCTACCCATTCGTTTATTTCGTATGAGTGTGCGACCAGGATTGGTGTGATTATGTCGTCCCTAGGCGGAAGTATGGTGATAGATACTCCTGCTAATGGTTCTATGAAGACTTCTGTTGTCTGTCGAGGTTGTCATTTGACGATCTTTGAGAGAGAGTTCGTGATTGATTTGGTGTGCTTACCCTTGCACCAAATTGATATTATTCTGGGAATGAATTGGCTAGAATTCTATGGCGTGTTTATCAACTGCTATGGGAAGACGGTGCGGTTTTCTGAAGTTGGTGAGAATGATGAGGCAAGATTTCTATCTGCTAGGCAGGTGGGGGATTTTGTGAAAAATGAAGCTCAGATATTCGCTTTATTTGCGTCTCTGCAATCGGATAAGAAAGTGGTGAGTGTAGATTTGCCTGTTGTCTGTGAATTTCGAGATGTGTTTCCGGAGGATGTAAGTGAATTACCTCCAGAACGGGAAGTCGAATTTGCCATTGACTTAGTACCAGGTACGAGTCCAGTGTCGATGTCTCCTTATAGAATGTCGGCAACTGAATTAGTTGAATTGAAGAAGCAACTTGAAGAATTGCTTGAGAAGAAGTTTGTGCGTCCAAGTGTTTCTCCTTGGGGTGCACCAGTATTGTTAGTGAAGAAGAAAGAAGGTACGATGAGGTTGTGTGTCGATTACCGGCAGTTGAATAAGGTGACTATCAAGAATCGGTATCCATTGCCGAGGACGACGAAAGGTAATGATTCTATTTGGGTGATTGTGGATCGATTGACTAAGTCGGCGCATTTCTTGCCGATGAAGATTAATCACTCTTTAGAGAAGTTGGCAGAGTTGTATATTGAGGAGATAGTGAGGCTGCATGGTATTCCATCCAGTATTGTGTCTGATAGAGATCCCAGATTTACTTCTAGATTTTGGGAAAGTTTGCAGAAAGCGTTGGGGACTAAGTTGAGGTTGAGTTCAGCTTATCATCCTCAGACTGATGGTCAGACTGAAAGAACTATCCAATCCTTGGAGGATTTGTTGAGAGCTTGTGTGTTGGAGCAGAGTGGTTCTTGGGATAGTTATTTGCCGTTGGTGGAGTTTACTTATAATAATAGTTTTCATGCTAGTATCGGTATGGCTCCATATGAAGCATTGTATGGTAGGAGGTGTAGAACTCCATTGTGTTGGTATGAATCAGGTGAGAGTGTTGTACTCGGACCTGAGATTGTGCAGCAGACGACTGAAAGGGTTAAGATGATTCAGGAGAAAATGAAGATTTCTCAGAGTCGTCAGAAGAGTTATCATGATAACAGGAGAAAGGCACTTGAGTTCCAAGAGGGAGATCATGTGTTCTTGAGAGTTACTCCGACGACAAGTGTGGGTAGAGCTTTAAAGTCTAAAAAGCTTACTCCGAGGTTTGTGGGTCCGTATCAGATTTTGAAAAGGGTTGGGGAAGTGGCGTATCGGATAGCTTTACCGCCGTCGCTTTCTAATCTGCATGATGTGTTTCATGTATCTCAGTTGAGAAAATATATTGCGGATCCTTCGCATGTTGTTCAGTTGGATGATATCCAGGTGAGGGATAATTTGACCGTTGAGGTGTTGCCAATTCGGATAGATGACCGAGAAGAGAAGACCCTGAGAGGTAAGAAGATTGCTCTAGTGAAAGTTGTTTGGGGAGGTCCAGCTGGTGAGAGCTTGACTTGGGAGCGTGAAGATCAGATGAAGGAGTCGTATCCGGCTCTATTTGCTTGAGGTATGTTTTCGAGGACGAAAACTCTTTTAGTGGGGGAGAGTTGTAACACCCCGATTAAAATAAGAGAATTATTTAATTGAGTTAATATTATTTTATTAATTTAATTAAATAAAGTTGAATTATTGGATTATTTTTATTATTATTATAGATGTTATTTATTTTAATAATAATTAAATAAATAAAATAAATGGAATATGAAGAGTGGAAGGGTAAAAGTGGAAATTGGATAAAAGAGGCCAAAGTGAGGACTCAGTTTTTTTCACGTGTTTTGCCTCAGAGTCAGAGAAAGGGGGAGAAACGCTGAAGAGAAAGAGAAGGAAGAGGAAAAGGCCAAAGATTGCTCAGAGCTTCCTTCAATCCAAAGAGGTAAGGGGTCTGAACCTTATTAAACAATAATATGCTGAAAATGGTGAAATATTGGATGAACGAAATTGGGATTTTAATCGAAGGAATTCGTAGAAATTATATGCAATGATGTTAGGATTTGTGAAATCGAATAGGGGACTATTTGTATTAGATGATATGAGTGATTTTGTGTGAAATTTGGACTGTGGAAGGATGAATTTGGATAGATCTCGTAGCAGAAAAAGCCATTGCAGATCTGTAAATCTGGTTTCTGGTCATACGCGTATGGCACTAGGCAATACGCGTATGAGATTGCTGGTACGCGTATGGCACTAGGCAATACGCGTATGGATGAGGAAGATGATGTTTTAAACGTGTTTTGGTCTCTGTTGGTACGCGTATGGGAATGTGATACGCGTAGCATACGCGTATGGACATGGCAATACGCGTATGGATTTGGTCAGGCGTGGGCAATACGCGTATGGATTTGGTCAGGCGTGGGCAATACGCGTATGGGCATAGGCAATACGCGTATGGGCAGACTTGTGGTCTTTCCTGGGCTGTTGTTGTGCAGTTTTTGGTTGGTTAGGCTGAGCGAGGTAACTTAGCTGATGCATGGTATACGAGGGATCATTTCCCGTTGCTTTGAGTGGTATAGATATTAGTAGAGTGTGATAATACTGTGTTTGATTATGTGGCATGATGTGATATGCTTTTGTGATAGAATGTGTTAATGATGATGATAACATGAATATATGATGCTGTTGTTGCTATGTTGATTATGATGCATGCTTGGTGTGCATGCATTCATGAAAGGCCGATGCCTAGTGATGAACGGACTGAGTTCCAATGATGTTGTTGACTCCGGGCTTGTTGAGAGGCTTGGTTCCTTGCGGGGAACTCGGATTCTATGGTGATGAATCTGGGAGTGGTGATCCTGTAGTTGGTCACAAAATGGGTATACCGAGTCGTGTTGAGTCATGCATGGGTGTGTGCATTGCATTTGATATGTTGTTTTGTTGATGTTCATGAATATGTTGATTATGATGATTATGATGAGCTGTGTTGGCATATGTGAAATATATTTATGTTTATATTTCTGTCGTTATATTATTATTTAATAATGTAATTCTCACCCCTTCTGCATGTGTTTATGTTCATCTATGATGAGCAATGTGCAGATAAAGAGGAGTAGCTATTGTTGAGGTTTGAAGAATAAGTGTAGAGTTATTCTACAGAGTCGAGTCAAATGCTCTGGTCATGTGACACCGGGGTTATGGGATTCGATAGATAATTGATTATTATTTACGTTGTTTATGATGACTAACATGTTGAGATGTTTTGTTGAGATAATGTTGAACCATTATTATGAATTGTTATATGATGAATTGTTATATGTGATGCGATAATTGTTATGTTGTAAGAAATGTAAACTCTTCTACATGTTGTACTCTGATAATCTATTTAAATATGTCGTTTGGGTAGAAGGGTGTTACACCATTCACATTGCCAAATTTGGACAGATTTTGAAGTGTGCAAATAACACTTCAATTGGCTATAAATAGAAGGCTTCTGAGCTCATTTGAAGGACACCTTGCGCGCCAGCTTTGCTCCCCCATTGAAACCCTCTCATTCTAAGGAAAACCTGATAATTTTCAATCTTAAAATTGAGTTTGAATCTCAACTGTTGGAGATTCAAGAACTCCAGAATCCAAAGCCTTGAACCATTGCCAATCACTTCCTGCAAGTTTCTCAAGTGTGATCAGATCGTGTTTGAAGCAAGCAACCTCAAGTTCTGCACAGCATTGAAGGTAATTTTCAGAAAACTTCATCTCTTCGATTCTCACTCAATTCTCATCAATTCTCTTGGATCTTTGGTTGTCTGAAGTCCTACAAATATAGGCAAGAAGATTGAGTTGCTTAGAGGTCAAATTGAAGCAACTCAGTTGACACACCTCAAAATTCAACTCCTCATATCTTTCTATATATGTGGAGTTAGTTAAAATTGAGGTCAGATTCGTGCTCTACGTCATTTTTTCTTTCAGATCATGTCCTCCTTTTTCATTTTCATGATGGTGATGAGTGAACCAGTCCGATGGACCTCGCCTGAGAAGGTGACCGGAGGTCCAGCGTCGGTGGTGTGCTGGACAGGTTTTTAGCCATTGATCTCATTTGAAATGTTTTAACCTCACGCGTTGGTTTTAATTACCATCTCTGCAGCGCATTGACTTAGGTCTATTGTGGAACGCACGTGCTGATCCACTTGATTTGCCACCTCAATTAATGAGGGAGATCAAGTGGTCCACGTTTTTTCTGATTATTTGAATTTCATTTAATTTTTTTTATTTTCATTAATTCATATTAATTTTAATATTGATCCAAAAAATATTAGAGTTTCACCAAAAAAATTCAAAAAAAAAATTCTCTTTCATATTTTGAATTAAAATTATTTTTTGGATCCTTATTAATATTTTTCATGATTTAATTGATTTTGTGATTATTTTTAATTGTTTAAAAATACTTTTAAGTCTTTAAAAATTTTGAAATTTTTTCTCCAAGGTCCTTTGACCTTGTTTGACCTATGATAAATCTCATGGCCATTTCTTTGGTGTTTTGATGAGGTTTTAGGAATTTGACAAACCATATTTAATTTAAATGCATTGTTTTAGTATTTTTAATTTGAATAAAGGCCAATTAATTGTGTTGACCTATTGTGATGACTTGTATAAGTTTGACTCTTGTTGTTGGGCCTTGGTCAAGGTTGATTTGACTTTGTCAAGTTAATATCATTGGATTTTGGGGATTGATGGAATATACATTCCATCTCCCAAAATGAATGGATGATATTAATTTGATAAAAGTCCTCATTTGACCAATTTGAGTTTTGATCCTTTCCCTCCCCTATTCATCTCATTCCCATTCTTTATGCATTCATCTCATTTGGCTTATGATATCTCTAAGTCCTAAGGCTAGTTGATTGCAAAATCAACATAAGTATGGATGAGATTAGGCCACCTCTTTTGCATATTCTTTTTGTGTGTGGTATGTTTCATGAGCATAGTCCATTATACTATGTCTCTAACATGCATTAACACCAAAATTCTATTGCCCGACCTCAAATAGTTGTGACTTCTACATAAGTCCAATTACGATTGCTTAACATAGCGCCAAATTTTTGACACAAAAGGCACAGCATTCTAGTTAGTGAGATTGTAAGTCTCCCCTCTTTGATGGTATTGTGTGGAAACTTGTCCTTTTTTCCTTCCTTTGGAAGATGTCTTGGTTCAAGGATCCATGCTTGTGATAAATGGGTTGAGTGTTCTCCAAAGAATGACTTAAAATGAAAAGCAAAACAATACTAACTTCTAACTCATTAACAACTAACATTTAATTTCAAGTCTTTTAATGTAATTTAATTTTTAAGCTCTATTCATTTGCCATTATTCATACCATTTTAATTGTTTATGTTAATGTCATTTTCCTTTGGTCCATTTGGACCATATTGTGTGATATATCTTGTTTGTATACTTTGTTTGTTTATGTGGTCTTTTACCATTAATGTACATAATATGAACAAAAACCCTAAAAGACTTTTGTGTGGACTGTTGACTTGATCTTGGACAAATTGGACTTAGAATTTAGGCAACCTCCCTTTGCTAAAGGACTTGGCCAATGCCAACTTTTTGTGTAACCAAGTGCTTGCAATTTGAAACTTCATCTGATACATCATTCAAGATCCTTTGAGTTCATCTGCAACATGATCATTGTGAAGCTGTTATTTTGAACCTGTGACTTGTGGAATTCATCTGTTACATGGGCAAATTTGAGGAAGATCATGGAGTGGCTAAGCTTGGATGTGGCTATCTTTATTTGATGCCTTGCTCCTCAAGTTAATATTATATGCATTGTTTGTTGTTTGATTCTAATATCCAAGGGAATTTGGGGTTTCTATATGGCATTCTTGCCTATTGGATTGCTACCCATCGGTCAGATCTTTTCAACCCTTAACTTTTGATTTTGTGCATAGGATTAGTCTCTTCATCTCTTCCCCATTTCTTTAATTTCAAAATCTCTCCCTCCTTTCAAAAACTTCTTTCTTTGAACTTGTTATTTTTTTTTTCTAAATTTTGACCACTTTGCAAATTAGAAACTTTGACCTTATGCCATTGCATTTTCAAACTTCTTTTCTTAATCAAACTTGTAAATGAACTTAATTATACTTAACCTAAACTTTCAAAAGCCAAAAAGAATTAACTCATTCAAACCATTTTTAGGCCTTTGTGCCTTTCAAACTTAATTTTTGTTAAAAGCAATGCATCCACTTTGAAATTTGTATCACGAACTACGAGGTTTTGATCCCTCATTTTTATGTTGGTACGTAGGCACAAGTCTGAAGGTCTTGTCAAACACAAAAATATAATTAATGAATTCTTTTCTCATCTCTCCATTCTATTTGTTTGTAAACATCATTTTGTACAAAATACGTATGCACATAAAAAAGGGCTCCCTAGGAGTAACTAGAACACTTTGGGTGCTAACACCTTCCCTCTGTGTAACCAACCCCCTTACCTGTAATCTCTGACATTTTATAAGCTTTGATTTGAAAACTTCTTACTTTTGGGTTTTGTTCGTACTTTTTCCCTTTTCCCTTGGAAACAATAAAAGCGTTGTGGCGACTCTTGTTATTTGATGTCTAGCTTATCCATAGCTTGATGATCATGAATTTACCGCTATAGGAAGGTGTTGTTTGTGAGCCCCCCATAGATCCCAATTGGTCAAATGAGGCATTCCAAATGTGGAAAAATCTGACAGGCCACGACACTGTTTCCTTCGAAGGAAACTTGGCCTCAGATATCCACAACCCGACCATATGTGTGTTTTCGACTTTTGTTGGCATGCACTATTTTCGGCCGAGAAAATTCCAATAAACTAAATGCCAAAGAATTTCTCTTTTTATAGGCTGCCCTCACACAGAGGAGATTAAATTTCGTCCCTTTCATGATAACACACATGTGTGCTATTGTGAAAAAGAAGGGGACCATGTCATTTGGAGGATTGATTACCTCCATTGCACGAGCTTTAGAGCTAGACACTAAGCTTGCTACATTAGAACCATTACCATACCGAATAACTAATTTAAATTTTCTAAGAGACATGCATTTGTAAAAGGTAAGGAAAGAGGGAGGCTATCATCTCATGGTTCATAATGTAGTTATCCCGACTGTTGTTTTACCCTGTTGTCGTCGTACCGATGTGCGACTTGAAAGAAATTGGACCTTTGACCTATAGGATGCACCCTTTGTCGGTCCATTACCACCAAATGTCCCAATGGACGAAGGTGATGGAATCGATGACAAATATGAGCGGAGGAACCAGTCTCCCGTTCATAATGTACCTCCACCTCATGCATCACCTGCACATACACCACCTTTTACTCACCCTTTTGCAGGTACATCCATTGGCCACTACTTTACTGAAGAAATGATGAGAGAGAAAAGAGCTCGTGAAGAAGAATGCAACAGTCTGTTGTATGCCATGTATGAGCATCAATGGGACTCGATGGACTTCATGCGCGTGTCTTAGAGACAGAATGAGCGATCTATGCAGACCATCCTAGAGTCTCTGCACACCATTGCTTCTCAACTGCAGCGCCAATAAGCTTACATGGCCAATCACTTCGACTTTATTGATATGAATCAGGCTTCTATACTGGGGAACATCAAAAGACTTCAAGAGTCAAACACCGCATTGACAACACGGGTTGAGCAAGTCGAGATTTCACATAGTGCCTGTCACCATAGTAAGAGTCATCATCCTCGACATTGAGATCAGGGAGGAGAGGGTACTAGTGGTCAACAATAGTGTTGTCCAAGTTTTACCTATCGCTTTTCACCTTTTATCGAAACATTAGGGACAATGTTTGGTTTAAGTGTGGGAGGAGATATTTATTGTTTTTATTTTTATGTTTTCTAATTTTATTACTTTCTAGTTATTTTTTATTATGCTTCTAGTTTGTTTTTAATAATTACATGTGCTTGACGAGTCATATGTGTAGTTTGTCTATTTTCCCCCATTTCTTCATCCATAACAAAAAAAAATTGAATAAAAAAATAGTTGTTATTTTGAAAATGTGGGCTATTAGACAAGTTTAGGATAGGTTGCAGAGACTTGGGAAAACTTTTGGAAAATCGATATCGTTCTGACACCGTAAGTTTCTTAATTATAAGAATCAATCTAGATACTTATTAAGTTGTGGCCTTGAAATATCACCCTTGAATTAATCATTAAGTAGTTTATTTTAGCAGTCAGCACCATCTTAGTTACCACTACGTGAACAAGCCGATGCAAATAGGTGAATGATCCAGTAAAAAAAAGAAAAAAAATACATGTAGAAAAAGCTAAGAATTTGAAATAGGATCTTCCCTCTAAGATAGGTAACCCTCACCTGGTTATTTAACCCAACAGTAGAAATACTTCTAAAACTTATGCTTATATGTCTGTGCTAAATAGAAAAATTATTGAATGTTAACACAAATTTGGATCAGGGTCACCAACAGGTTCGTTCACCATGTGAGTACAAGATAACGGGCTTAATGTGATTGCTCCCGAATGAAAAAGGATGAAAAAGGAATTAGTAAGTTAGGCCTAGGTATAATAATATAATGTAGATTGGTTTGTATAGGAAGGAAACTTATGATCACAAACCACAGAAAGTGTTACTACGATATCCTTAGTTCATGAGTTAGTACCTATCTACGCAACCTTGATCGAACTAAAAGTCTTTAGCCTGAATTTGATACTTGTGTGGTGCTATTTTTTCTTCTTCTTATTTTATGCTCATAAGAGTTTGTTTGAGGACAACCAAAGGTTTAAGTGTGGGAGAATCTGATAACACTAAAACACAATGCGTATTTGGCTCTGATTGCACATGATTATTATAGTTTTATTGCTATTTTCTTGCGTTATGCTTGTCTTTTGTCTTGTTTTCAGGTACATTGCCTAAATAAAGCCTTTCACGGAAAAAGGAAGCGAAAAGAGCAAGAATCAGAGATTTTCAGTGAAAATACACACATGGCGTTCCACATGGCGTTGGCCATATGGGTATCCATGATGTGTAAGCTCTCACCCGCGTTTCAACGGTCATAAGACCACGTCTTCCACACTCTGTACACATGGAGGATGCCATGCCTAGATGGTGGGCGCCATCTTCTTATTTTGCGCCCAGTTAAAGGTGGTTGCTAGAAAGAGGCTGTGACTAGAGATTTTTTATCCACACGAATTTTGAAAGTGTTATGTAACCTCTGAGGCATTGTTACATTATAAATAGGACTTAGGTCTTTAGTTGTACGCATCCAAGTCTAGTTGCAACATAGGTCATATAATCACACTGTTAAAACAATAATTCTTCACATCGGAGGATTATTGCACCATTGTTGTAATCAAGTTTGGAGAAACGTAGAGTAGAAGTTAATCTTGTCGTCATTCTACTTTCAAGTCAAATTATTTCAAGTTTGTACCAGATTCAAGTCTCCGATTTGGAGCAGGTTTTTAATGCAGCTCACATTACTATTATTTTATTTCTCGCTTCGCCTTTAATTTGTTTATTTCTCGCTTCGCCTTTAAATTGTTTATTTCTCGCACTGCCTTTAATTTGTTTATTTTGCTTGCACGTTTACTTTTCAGATTTATTTTGTTATCACAAAAGATTCGTTTTTAAACCATACTTTCAACGTATCATTCTCGGGGTTCACTTTTAAAACCATTCGCACACTTAACACTTTATTTCCCTAAATGACTTATTCCATGAATCAATTATATGTTATGTTGTTTAACGTAACCATGTCCAGCTAAATCCTTAGTGCTGAAATGTGAGGATCGTCGTTTCGACGGTAATCTGCATGTTGTATTTGTAAGAATACTTTAGGGGCTGTTTTGATTTTAATACAAGCTTCATGTGTTTAATTTGATCGGTTACTACGAAAGTAGATTCGTGATTAAGTCGGGTAAGATCGAAATTCGTCTGACATTTAAGATAAAACTTGGTTAGTTTTTAATTGATAAAAATAACGAAAGCGCTTTGTTAAATTAATTAGGAGATTTTAATATTATTAGAAAGTGATTTTTAAACTATTTTCGGATGCGTTTATAGGTTTAGGATCTGGTTGGCCGAGTATATGCCGAAAGCACTTTTTAACTGAGCCTTAGAGGTAATTATATAAAAAAAGATTTTTCAATCAAAAGCACTTTCAACTGAGCCTTAGAGGTAATTATATAAAAAAAGATTTTTGCACTTTAACGCAATACGCGACCTGTGCAATGTGAGCGGTTGGTATAGATTATAGATTAGGTCCAGTTCCGATTATGCTAACACGACATTTTCTTTTTAATTAACTCTTTTTCAAGGAAGAAAATATTTCCACATAAATAATTATATTTAGAAACAATAGAAGTATTGTTTAATCGGTGTGAATTACATTCCAGTATCATTTTCTCTGAATTTATTCTTCACTATTTTCAATTCATGTGCACTCTATACACATATTTAATTAGCCTTAGATAAACACTGTAATGATAGAAATCAATAGATTGGAATTGGTCTTTGTGGGATCAATGATCTTTTATATTACTCTGACGTATTTCGTATACTTGCGGAAAGCATGCATCAAAATTTAAATAATTACTTGAAGAGGTGAGACTAATTTTCCCGTATTATTGACTCTAGCTCCCGTGTAACTTTGCCAGGCTACGCCTTTTCCCACAACACCTTCACTAGTGGTATGTCTTTATTCCTCCGATATTTCACTGCACAATCCACTATGTGACTCGGTTGCGGTTGAAAAGTTAGGTATGCTCTAACTTCATATGTATCTTGAGGATATATTGAAAAGGATCTGGTATGAATTTCTGGAATTGAGATACCTAGAATATGGTATGTAGCACGGATATGGAAGGGGGAAATACCAATTGATAGGCCAATTCACCTATTTGGCCTATGATCTGATAAGGATCAATGCATCTCGAACTTAGCTTCTTCATGTTTAAAGGTCCTCTTAGTCCTCAATTAGGGAAAACCTTTAAGAATACACGATCTCCATCATCCAATTACAAAGGTATCCTGCATCGATTCGCATAGCACTTCTGTTGATCTTGGGATTTCTTCATCTTCTCTTGGATAGCCCTTACCTTTTATGTGGTCAGTTGTATTATCACCGACCCTAGGATTCCTTTGTCTATAACTTTCTCCTAACATAAAGGCATCCTACACTTCCTTCCATATAACTCTTCATATGGTTCCATTCCAATACTTGAGTGATAATTGTTATTATAGGAAAATTCAATCAAAGGTAAGTGTTGATTCCAACTTCCTTTATTTGCTAAGATACACGCCCATAACATGTGTTTGAAAGTTTGAAGGTTCTTTGTTTAACCATTAGATTGAGGATAATTAGATTTGTCGAGACTTAATTTAGCCCTCATTGCATGGTCGAAAGCCTTCAAAAATCTGGAAGTTAACTTCTGGTCTTGGTCAGATACGACAATGGTTGGTACACTATGAAATCTTACTATCTCGGCAATGAAGAGTCATGGCCGCCACTTGGTAAATTTGGTAAGTTTGTCCGCTATTACCCAAATTGAGTTATGGCCGCCAAGCCTATGAGGTAACACTACTATGAAATCCATGGAGATACTCTCCCACTTCCACTCAAGTGTTTCCAAAGGTTGCAACATACCACCCGGTCTCTGATGCTCAATTTTCACTTGCTAACATACAAAGCATCTAGCTACAAATTCTGCTATATCCTTAATTATTCCATGCCACCTGAAGGTCTTCTTCAAATTATTGTACATCTTATAAGAACTTGCATCCTTCGGGAACACATCTATAAACTTGCATACTACTGGGATTTAAGAGGTATTCTTTTTCTCATTTGAATCCATGGTGAGAATCAAAATAAAATCCTTATCCTGATAAAAGAGATAATTGATCATGCTAATTTTACCTTTCGAAAGTGTAGGAATCACATCGTTTGGTGTGGCTACTTCAACAAATATGAAAATGGTCTTCTCTTTACAACGAATGTATACTGAATTGGTAGAGATCAATCCATTTATAAAACTATGTCTATCTTTTTGAAATATATACATATCAAGTTGATCAAAAAGGTACGACTATTCATAGATATTAAACAATTCTCGTATACCCATTGGGTCTCTACATTGCTATTTGTGGCAGTAGTGACTAGCACTTGGGAAGGGTAGTTCAACTACCTCTAATCCAATCCTTTTCACACTTTTGGTTGAAATAATAGAGTGTGATAATTCATGATAAAAAAGAACAAAAACAAGTTGATCATGAATGTAGCACGTACTGGTGTCAGATCATTATTTCCCTTGGCTGTTTGCCCTTGACGTATGGACTCGACCATCCTGCTATATAGGACCCTCTCCCTGATTTCCCTTAGACCTAATGATTAGGACAATCCCTTACGGTGTGTCCCATCTTCTATAAACAGAAACATATCACTAGTCCAACCTTGCACTCTCTGATGTGAGCCTTCTTGCAAGTGTTGCATTTGGGTGGTTGATTGGGTCGGGCACCCAAATGGAATCTACCAAAGTCCCTCAGTCGATGCCCTACCTGCTCCCCTTGTTCTATAACACCTTGTATAACATACATCTAGAAAATACATTATACGAGACAATAATTTTGGTACTGATACAACATAAGTGCCTAACAACATCAATATATACACATGTCAAAACTAAAAATATAAACTATGGCACATGTTATACAATAAGGCATAAAATAAAAACTAAGATTTATGTACAATATCTTCATTACACACAATCCACATCAGAAGATCACAATAGTCAAAAGTCCTTTGAAACATCAAACAATAACTCCTCTTGTAATATAACCTGCAAACAACACCTGAAAATCAACAACAATATCGGGGTGAGATAATAATCTTAGTGAGTTCCCATATCCTATGAGTCCACTCGGCTCTACAGGGTTTCTAATAGATTTCCTAACTAAAGTCTTCAAAGAGGATAAAGACTTAAGCAACTAGGTGATTTTTTCATTGTATGGAAACATGTACATTTGATTTCACCAACTCAAATAAGTCACAAATTGGAAACCGTACCAAGGCATCTTTCCCCGACTAACCTTACGTCTAGGATTATCCATACGGGTCACAGATCCTTATATCATGCTTCGACTTCTAATGGATTTCGGATTCTTCCATGAGACTCATGCCCAATCCAAGAATCATCTCACACTATGGGACTCAACACCCGTTTCTAGCCTTATTTCTCATATGGGACTCTAACCCACTTTGAGGTCCACCTTGTGGATTTCGAATTCCTGATGGGACTTTAGCCCACTTGAGAATCTTCCCTCCCTATGGGACTCCTA
Source organism: Lathyrus oleraceus (assembly GCF_024323335.1). Taxonomy (NCBI): domain Eukaryota; kingdom Viridiplantae; phylum Streptophyta; class Magnoliopsida; order Fabales; family Fabaceae; genus Lathyrus; species Lathyrus oleraceus. The sequence continues at coordinate 283,554,382 of NC_066581.1, forward strand.
ATCCATTTCGATCCTTTTCCTCATATGGGACTCTAACCCACTTTGAGGTCCACATCATGAATATATCTTTAACCATTTTGGTTAATGCAAAGAAATAGTGCATATATCATAAATCCTACTTTTCATAAGCATCGAACTTTGAGAAGGGAACGGTAATGAGATTGTTTTTGAATACATGACTAATTCATCAATCACAACGTGATTGTACTTGTAAATCATAGGGTGATCTTACTCACCAATCCTCCTATCACCTACTTATGTTCCATACAAGCATATTAGTATGTAACTATGCTCTAATTCTAGCGACTACTCGTCCACGGTACACACCAAGGTACCTTTGCATCCGAATATCACTATCTAAGTCATTTGTCATAACCTAAGTTATCTTTCTAGTTCATTTACCTAGTTATAATCATATGTTTCCTCACTCATCATCATAGACTTTTAATCATGTTATACACACACACACACAAGCATCATAACCAACATGAGGAAAAACATGACAATACATGTTTGGATGAGGAAAAAGACCAACACAACCAATATGCATAATCATATTGCATACAATAACACCTAGTACCATGGTTTGAGACAACAATAACAACAATAACATAGTTTCTCCACATATTCTCATGACATCAACACAACCTCCAACACACCAAAACAACTTCAAACAACATATAGAGGTCAAGGAATATCACATAGAAGCAAGAACAACAACAATTTCATCATGTCACGATCAAACAACAACAACAACATAAAACCCTAACTCCCCACACATAAATTTCTCCCACTCAGGACTAATATAACTAGGAACTCATCTTGACACATGGAAATGATATGTATGATGATATGATTTAGTGGTGAAGATGAAGATTTCATAGGTCTTCCTCTTCTCTCTTCTTCCTCTTTCTCTCTTCCTTTTTTCTTCTCTTCTTTTCCTTTTCTGATTTTTTTTCTTCCTCTGATTCACCTCTCTCTTCTTTTCTTTCCACCATATATACATATATAATATTTTATAATGTGTGGTTAGAAAAAAATTGGAAAGGAAATATCATCTTATGATATTTCATACTACTAGACCTATCATTAATGTTACCAAAATGCTCATTCTTGTACTTATCATACCCCAAAATTTTTCCTACTTTTTTCATTTTCATTTTACTTTTGGTTGGTGATTCATCTACATATGCATTAGAATCATAACACATTCATTCTACCATTTGCATTAATCATCTTGAATTCATAGGTTCTTGTTACTCATGACTGGAAGGAAACTAGGGTTTTCCCAAGAATCAAGCATGGATGTTTTGCTTGGTGGACTCAGGTGGAGAAACTTACTTTGTGAACCAAGATTTACAAAACCCTAATTTTTTTACCTTTAGAATTTATGGGTTATGTTTGTTTCATTTTTGTTTGGATTTGATTAGGAGGTACAAGGATCATCAGGGACAACTATGGAGGTTTACATTGCCATTGACCTTTTTTTATGGGCTTTATTCCTTGTATTCTAGGCCTATATATTTGATTGGGATTTAAGGCATCTTCAAGTTCATCCAAGAAGCATATTGCAAGTTCATATTCAAGGTTATGATTTAAAGTCAAGATTCAAGTTGGCACAAGATTAATTCAAAGGTCATGCAATTTGGAGGGAAAGTTCATTAAAGATCAAGGCTTTCAAATTCATTTTTCATTACAAAATTCATTTGAGGTTCATTTCCAAATATACAATTACATCACAAATCATTACCCAAAATCCAAAATTACACAAAAAAAGTGAACCTTGACCTATAGTTGACTTTGGTCAACTATTGACTTTTTGGTCAACCAGTTGACCAAAGTCAACTTCTTAAGCGTAAGTTCTCCATTTTCTTCACCATCTGCATCCTTGTGAGTCTCCCATGATCTTCATGTTTTTTTATTCCTTGACCAAAATCTCATGAACGAATTATCCCATTATATGCCAAACCTAAATATCCCTACAAAACATACATCAAACACACACATGATCAACCTTCATTCATGATTCATAGCATGTGATATTCATTAAAATTCAAGCATAAAAGATTAGTACACAAGCAATGTTAAAAAGAAAGTCCACACATTTCAAGCAAAGGCATACATCCAAAAAAGCATCAATGTGCAAACTGTGATTTCAAACCGTTTTCATGACGATCCTAATGTCCCTAATAACAAGCATACATCATAAGGTCATCCATAGGAATTCACAACTGAGACATCAAATATCTAACAGAAAAAACCTCATCAATTCAAACTAGGCATCGCAATTTTCAAAACACAACAGACGCATGACTCATCTAACAACCATTAAAACCATCCAGTGTCTAACACATTCTAGGCTTTAACCTTCACTAACATTGTGACAACACACTGACACCAATAGCTAGTTTCAGTGAGCATTTTACATTAGAATGTAGCATAGCATAGAATAACTAATTTCAAATCTAAATTCAAGCTGACATAACCCTATTATCTCATTGACTTCCATCACTAATATTCAAACATAACAAAGCTTCTAATCGATTTTAAATAGCATTCCATTAGCATATTCAAACTAATCAGCATATTAACATTTAAAATCATCATCAGTTGGTATCACTAAACTAACCTAGCTTTTAACTGCATTTAAGTTGAAAAACTAATTAGAACAAACCATAATAAAACTCATTGCATAGTTAATATCATCCAACTTTGATAACTTTCCCAACTTCAATAAATTCCTAACTCCCCCATTAACGTAAAATTTTTGTGATTTCAAAAGGAACTCATAGCAGTAACTTCATATCAATATAACTATTAACACATTGACATAATACATAGCAATTTAACAGTCCAATAACAATCTAACATTTAATTCAATTAAGCATTTCTAACTTCAAACATAACTAACTGCAATTAACAAATAGAGTTTGAACATTTCAGTCTAGCAACCTAACTGGAAAAAAACTTTGAACTAACTAATTGCATAATAGTACATCACAACTAACTAATTTAACTGAACCAAACTAACTCCTAGCAGAATCTAACAGTGTCATTAGCATTCAACAAACATTGCCTTAGATATTTAACAGAGTAAAATCGTGCCGTAACTGCTACCTAACGTGCCCGAGTTTGTTACTCAATCCAACTTCTATAAAGCATCTCTTCTAATCATTGCTTAGGGGATTCAATCATTTTCACACTCACCCAATCATTACACAAGCTGAGAATCATTCATTACTCAAACAATTTCTCCCAATCTCTCTACATCACCCTCACTCTTCCCTCAATATCTCCCTACACTCTCACCATTCTCACGCATTCTTCAACCCTAGATACAACCACACCAATCACAGAGCAAGCACGATTATCACAGAGCATCACATCAATCATTTCCTACAGCCTAGAGAGTAGTTTAGAAGTAGAAGTGAAGAATAAGAAAAGAGAATTGAAGGTTGAATTGGAGGTTTAGAAGCTTACCTATAGCTTCTTCATCTTCACCTCCGTTCTTGCTTCGAATTCAAAACTCGCCGGGAGTTTCTTCCTCGTAGGTAGGATCAGTTGATTACTATTCCATTTCACCTTGTTTTGTTACCATCATGTAGCTAATGACTTGAGGATTCAAAGCCCTAACAGGAGAGGCTTTGATTCCTCCTCTATTTTATTTCATTTCTGAGTATAGTGAGTTAGGGTTTATATAGATTTCGGTTAGTTTTAAGAGATGGTTTAGGAATTAGAGAAAATTAATATGGGGTTATGGAAGAGAGGAAAACAACAAACAAGGTGTTGTATAATTTGAGAGGTTTGAACCTCCATCACCACCCGAGACGATTTCCAGCGCGACAGAGTTGCTTGACTCAAGAAAAGTTTTGTTATCATGTATGAATGAAGAGGGAAATAATTTGAAATGGTATTGGTCTCATCTTCCCCTTAGATTGGCTTCATGGCATGGGCTCTTAAGTATTTGGCCCATGATAAATTGATTCTTTCACCCTACACTCGTGTACCATATCCTCTTCCTGAAGTTGAATTTGAAGGTAGAGAAAAATAAGAAATGAGGGTTTGAATTGTTTTCACTGACAATAAAAGTTTTTGGAAAATGACACACACACAAAGATTAAAACAAACAACACAGAAGTTTATCCTAGTTCGCTTGAAATTCAAAGCTACTACAGTCCACCCGTTCAAGGTGATTTCGCCTTCAATAAGGACTTAATCCAATAATCTAGAAATATTACAACAAACGTCTAAGAGTACAGTGATATCTTAGCCCTCTCAATTCTACCGACTTCACAAGTCACTTGAGGAAAGTTACAACAACTATTTTAAGATTACAAGAAAGTGTTTCGTGTGAATCCGAGTGCACGGAAGTCAAATTATTCTCTTAGATCTTGTATTCTTCAGATAGTTGTCTGTTGTGTTTTCTTCAGAAGTTCTTGAATGATCTCTAAATAAATGTTCTTCTAATGTAAGGATCACCAGAGTATTCAAATGTGGGATCCTTCAGATGCAAAGTTTCAGAGTCTTCAGATGACAGATGATGTGGACATCGTTGTCTTCAGTGTCAGAGCGAATACCTTTAACTCTAAGTCAGCTGTTCTGGAATTTTGTGACGTCAGATGTTGTTTCATCAGATTCATTTTTCATTAGAGTCCTGCACACTTAGAGAATTTCATTAGAGTACCAAAACGTTTCATGCTTTGTTATCATCAAAACTTAGAGATAAATTGCATAACCAAAATCTTGTTCTAACAATCTCCCCCTTTTTGATGATCACAAAACTTCAGACTGTTGATGAAACAATGATACTTCATAATAATTAGAGGAAGATAATTTCAGAGTTAGATATACTATGCCCCCCCCCCCCCCCCCCCCCCCCCGAGATAAGCAAGCTCCCCCTAAATCTGATACTTTAGAAAGTTTGGAGTTTCTTACGAGAGCCTCTTATGTTGCTTAGCTTGTTTCTTAGATGTTTGACATAGATATTTCATGCAAGAAAACTTTGAATGCACAATATATTTATAATTTTAGAATGTAAGCAGTAAATTGTGAGTCTCAGATATTAATTTTATTAGAAGACAGTTGTTTAATTATTTCTCCCCCTTTTTGTCAGACTCAAAAAGACATAACCGAGAAAATCATATAGTGCAACACAAAATTTCAATAGATAATATGAAAGAGGTACAGAGAAAGGAAAATTCATAGAAGCCAAAACACATAAAGGAAAAACACAAAACATAAAGTCTAAGGTGCCTAAGGGTTTGGAGGAGAAGACATCCTCTGAAGTAGTTGAGTTAGGAGGGTCTGAATGCTGGAGTTGATAAAGTCTTGTTGATCGAGTCTGGCTCTCATAAGTTGTTGCTCCTTCTGGATTTCTTCTAGAGTCTTGAGCACCAGCGGAGCAAGATCAGAGTTTAAGGACTCCCCTTGAGTCAGAGCAACTTCTTTTGCCTTAGCAGCTTCTTCGACAACAATGTGTGTTGCTTCTTCAACGTCAGCTTTGGCTTCAGCGACAACAACCTCAACATCAACTTTTTCTTCGGCTTCCTTTCTCGCCTGCTCTTCAGCTTCCAGTCTTGCCTTTTCTTCAGCTTTCTGGCGTGCTTTCTCTTCAGCTTCTCTAGCCAGACGAGCCTCTAGCCTCTCCTCATCTTCTCTGATGTAGTCATTTCTGACTTGTTCAGAGAGGCCTTTCAGCTTGAAGACCTCAGATGTCATCCATTTGAGAAATCCATTCCAATGATTCCTCACTTCAGAGGGATTATCCCTTAGGCTGGATTGTTCAGACTGTGTTCTAAGCTTCACAACTGTAGATTCTAAAAATAAAGCAACTAATTTTTCCAGGGTGGGGAAGGTTGGTTCAGGTTCAGATGATGGATTAATGGGTTCTAATAAAGTGTGGGTGGTTTCAGTGAGAGGTTCAGAGGGTTTTTTCGGTTGGGGTTTTAGATGGAGGTTCATTGGGAGATTCAGATGGAGGTTCTGTTTGAGGTTCAGATGGTGAAGGCACTGAGGTTTCTGGGACATATGGAGGTTGGTTAGATAGTGCTATGGCTTGGAGTTGGGCCAATGTTGGAGATGGAGGGTTAGTGGTTTTTGGCTGTTTAGAGTCAAAAGAGATGTCATAGTATGATAGTTAAGAAGGAGTTGATGAGGAAGGTGAAATGGGTTCATTTAGAAGTAAATCTTCAGATATAGGAAGTGTTGTGGTAGTGAGGTTGAATTATTGTAAAGGGGGTAAGGAAGGGTTAGAGTTGTGAGGTTCAGAGGGGGTATAGGTGGAAGATGGTTGAGGTAGAGAGAAATATATTTGCTTTGAATTAGAATTTGAAGGAGTTTCAGAGGGATATGACTTACTTGAAACAGAAGAGTCCAGAGGTGTAGGCCTACTGGTTTCAGGGGGTTCTCCCAACTTCAGAGTCTTCTTCTTCGACTTCCTCTCAGAGGGCTCTCTCATCCCCTTCATGAAGTTGGGTGGATGTTCTGGTAGTCAATCCACTGAGAACTCTGAGATATCCACTCTTTGAGATGCCAGATCATGGAGGTAATGGGGAATGACCTCTGGAGGATGTATCTTGGAGAAAAGATAAAGACCATTAGGAATCTTTCTCTGATCCTTCAGAGCTTCCTAGAATGTGTCCAGAGTTGGCCTGGCTAAGACTTTTTCAATGACCCCCATGCTCTACAGATTTCTAGCATTCAGAGGCTTGCCAACATCGACAGTCACATCTTGTATCAAGTTGTAGGATATCAAATGGTCCACCAGCCCAATTTCGATCAGAACATCATAGATGAGTCTCCCCAGAGGGATGTAGTTTCTGGGCTTCATGTGGTTCCTTGTACCTCTGACTGAGTCCCTCAGATACTTGAAGAGTAACGCTGGAAGATTTAGCTTCAGTCCCTTGTGAAGGCAATACAAGATGCACTTCTGATCTGTGTTGATGTACTCAAAAGAGTTTGAAGCTGGACAGTGATGGATGGTATCCAGAATGATCTTCAACCAGACCCTCAGATTCCGGTGAAGTTCCTTGTTCTTGGAGGATTTTCCGTCTGAGCTCTGTTTGAAAATAATGGGAACAATCTCCTAGGACATGTACCTTGCCCTAGGGTTTATGTTATAAATCCTTCTGCCCCCAGTTTTCTCCATATCCAGAAGTTTGGCAATTGACTTCTCTGTGATGACCATCTTAACTCCCATAACATAGGAAACTATGCAATGGACATCTCAGTCTGCGAATCTCCAGAACTCTTTGATGAGGAAGGTATAGATAAGACCATAAAGTCTCTGAAAATAATTTCCCCATCCTTGTTTCTTCAGATCTTCAGTGAGATTAACTTTGTTTTGCTTCATGTTTTCAAAGTCCACCAGTGATTCACATAGAACCTCCAGATTTTCAAAAGGTGTGGCAAGGTTTAGGTGAGGGGGACGATCAAGGATGTGAGGTTCCTTGTAAGCAGTTGTTGAGGTTGTAGTAGTTTCAGTAGTGGTTTGTTATGGAGCTTCAGTAAGTTGTTCATTTGCTTCCATTTGTTGAGAGTAATTGTAAACCTGTTGTTATTGAGAATCCATTTGGAGAAGATGAAGATGTTGTCGAATGTTGATGAAATCTTGAAGAACGTTGATGAACTTGAAGAGTGTTGATGAACTTGAAGAGTGTGATGAACTTGAAGAGTGTTGATGAACTTGTAGAGAGTTTGAGCTCAAAAGGGTTTGTGTAGTTTTGTGAGTGAAAAGTGAGAATTGTGAAAAAAATATATATACATATTATGTAGCATGCAAAACGGCAGCGTTAATAGAGAATAGGGAACATCAAAATTAATTAGTTCAGAAATCTGAGTTGACACACTTGGGGAGAATTAATTGTAGTTATGATGGTTGTCTAATCTCAAAAATATGCACACTAGTCGAGGAGATGTATGTAGCGGTAAATTCATGACCATCAAGCTATGGATAAGCTAGACGTCAATTAAACCAGAGAAGTCACCGTGCTTTTATTGTTTCCAAGGGAAAAGGGAAAGTACGAACAAAAACCCAAAAATAAGAAGTTTTCAAATCAAAACTAATAAAATGCCAGAGATTACAGGTAAGGGGGTTGGTTACACAGAGGGAAGGTGTTAGCACCCAAAGTGTCATAGGAAGCCCTTTTTTGTGTGCATATGTGTTATTGTACAAAATAATGTTTGCAATAAAATAGAGTGGAGGGATGAGAAAAGAATCCATTAATTATATTTTTGTGTTTGACAAGACCTTCGGACTTGTGCCTACGTACGAACATAAAAATGAGGGATCAAAACTTTGTAGTTCGTGGTATCAATTTCAAAGAGAGTGTATTGCTTTTAACAAAGATTTAAGTTTAACAAAGGCACAAAAGACCTAAAATGATTTGAATGAGTGTTAGTTTTTTTTGGCTTTTGAAATTTTAAGTGAAGTATAAAATTAAGTTTATTTACAAGTTTGATTAAGAAAAGGAGTTTGAAAATGCAATGGCATAAGGCCAAAGTTTTTAATTTGCAATATGGTCTAAGTTCAGAAAACAAACACAAGCAAATAAGATTTTGAAAGGAGGGAGAGATTTGAAATTAAAGAAGTGGGGAGGAGATGAAGAGACTATTCCTAAGCACAAATTTAAAAGTTAAGAGTTGAAAAGATCTGACCAATGGGTTGCAATCCAATAGACAAGAATGTCATATAGAAACCCAAATTTCCCTTGGACTTTAGAATCAAGCAACATCAATACACAAATAGCAAGGTGAAAAGCAAGGCATCAAATAAAGATAGCTACATCCAAGCCTAGCAATTCCATGATCTTCTTCAAAATTTCCCATGCATCAGATGACTTCAAAGATGGCCTTAGGCACGGGTTCAAAATAACAGCTTCACTATGATCATGTAGTAGATGAACTCAAATGGATCTTCAATATTGTATCAGATGAATGTTCACTTCACAAGCACTTGGTTTCATGAAAGTTGGCATTGGCCAAGTCCTTTGCATAAGGAGCGTTGCCTAAATTCTAAGTCCAATAGTCTCAGATCAAACCAACAGTCCACACAAGATGTTTTTTTTAGGGTTTTTGTTCTTGTTATGTACTTTAAAGTCAAAAGACCATACAGGCAAACAAGTATATACAAACACAATATATCACAAATTATGGCCCAAGTGGGCAAAGTGAAAATTATATTAAGTAAACAAATTGAATGGTATAAATAATGGCAAATGAATAAAGCTTAAAAATTAAAGTGCATAAAAGTAAACAACTTAAAATTAAATGTTAGTTGTTAGTTAATTAGAAGTTAATATTGCTTTTGCTTAGTTTTGTTTAAGTCATTCTTTGGAGAATACTCAACCCACTTATCACAAGCATGGATCCTTGAACCAAGACATCTTCCAAATGAAGGAAAAAAGGCCAAGTTTCCATACAATACCATGAAAGAGGGGAGACTTACAATCTCACTTACTAGAATGCTATGAATTTTTGTGTCACAAATTTAGCGCTATGTTAAGCAATCGTAATTGGACTTAAGTAGAAGTAACAACTATTTGAGGTCGGGCAATAGAATTTTGGTTTTAATGCATGTTAGAGACATAGTATAATGGATTATGCTCATGAAACATACCACACATAAAAAGAATATGCAAAGTGGTGGACCTAATCTCATCCATACTCATGTTGATTTTGCAATCAACTAGCCTTAGGATATAGAGATATCATAGGTCCATGATATGAATGAGTAAAGAAGGGGAATGAGATGAAGAGGGAGGGGGAATGGATCAAACAAAAATTGGTCAAATGAGGATTTTTACCAAATTAAGATCATCAATTCATTTTGGGAGATAGAATGTACATTCCATCAATTCCATAAATCCAATGATCTTAACCTAACAAAGTCAAATCAACCTTGACCAAGGCTCAACAACACAAGTGAAACTCAACAATTCAATTAAAATGGCTCTACACAATTTATTTGGCATTTAAACAATTAAAAATAATCAAAATATGCATTAAATTAAATAATGGTTGGTCAATTTCCTAAAACCTCATGAAAACACCAAAGAAATGGCCATGAGGTTTATCATAGGTCAAACAAGGTCAAAGGACCTTGGAGAAAAACTTTCATAATTTTTGGAAACTTAAAAGTATTTTTAACCAATTAAAAATATTCACAAAATCAATTAAATCATGAAAAATATTAATAATGATCCAAAAAATAATTTTAATTCAGAAAATGAAAGAGGAATTTATTTAAATTTTTTTGGTGAAACTCTCATATTTTTTGTATCAATATTAAAATTAATATGAATTAATGAAAATAACACAAATAAATTGAAAATTGAAAAATCAGAAAAAACGTGGACCACTTGATCTCCCTCATTAATTGAGGTGGCAGATCAAGTGGATCCAAACGTGCGTTCCATCAAGGACTTGAGTCAGTGCGCCACAAACAAGGTATTCAAAACCAACGCTCATGATTAGATTAATCCAAAAAGATCATGTGGCTCTGGACCATGCCAACTCACCACCGGAGCAAAACTCCGGTCACCTTCTCAGGCGAGCCTCGTCGGACTGGTCCACTCATCACCATCACTAAAATAAAAAAGAAGGACATGATTTTAAAGTAAAAATGACACTGTTCACGAATCTGGCATCAGTTCATCCTAACTCCAAGTATATTGAGAGATACATGGAGTTGAAATTTGAGGTACATTATATGAGTTGCTCCGATTTGACCTCAAAGCAACTCAATCTTATTGCCTATATTGGTAGGACTTCAGACAACCAAGGAACCAAGAGAATTATGGAGAGTTGAGTAAGAATCGAAGAGATGAAAAATTCTGGAAAATACCTTCAATGCAGTGCAGAATTCGATTGCTCTTGCTTTGATTCTTGCTTGATCTCACTCAGGAAGCTTGCAGAAGTAGATTAGAATCAACCAAAGGCTTTGGATCCTTGGAGTTTTGAATCTCAAAACAGTGAGATTCAAACTCAATTTTCAAAGAAAATTCTCAAGTTTCTCCTTTCAAATGGAAGGGTTTGGGGTATTGGAGCAAAGCTGGTGCTAGGGGATCCCCATTTCTGATGCCAACAGCCTCTATTTATAGTTGCAGCTTATGTTATTTGCACCTTCAAATTAAATTCCAAATTTGGCAATGGATGATGCATGCTTGCATGGGCGTGTACAGGCCCATGAAGTCACTTTCTTAGGTCCATAATCAAGTGTGAATGAGTCTGAAAGCAACTTGGAATGCAAGGTAATTGTGTACGACTGTTTGAAGTTTTGATTTTTCCAAATGATGACGCCATGTTCAAGCCATGAACAAACCATCCAAATCTTGTCCAAAATGAATGAAATTGTACTTTTTGGAAAGGTTAGGTCAAGAGGAACAACTGTTATGTTGAACACTTTTCCATTTGAAACTTGTATAATGGTGAATTTTGAGGTGGAAGTTTGGAAAATTTAACATATCAAAAAAAATTCTAAGTGTCAAGCCATATGTTCACTTATTCCACATTAGCTAACTTTGTGTGTGAGCTTCAAATGAGAAAAGTGTCTTCATAGGAGTCGTAGCTATTTCAAAGACCTCCAAAATGGTCACAAATTTGACCTCATTTGGATTTAAAATGAATGAGTTATGCATTTTTGAAGTTGAGGAAAATTACTTATTCAATGGTATTGGTCCAAAATGACCTATAATGTATCCTCATATCACATGCTCATAAAAGTTGAATTGACTCTTCCTCCAAACATAAAAGTTAAGTTAGACACCTTGAATTTTATTGTGCAACTTGGAAATCTTTCATCTCATAAAAATTGAGCAAGTTATGGCCTTGAGAAGTTGACCTCCAAATTAGGGTTTAGACAAATGACCTATAATCGTTCACCATAAAAAATGACGTTCCAAGAAAAACTAGCACTAGACCTCAACATGAAAGTTGTTTGGAGTCTCATTTAGAGTAATGTTTATCTCGGAATCATTTTCATATGATAAAAATTGTAGGAGATAGGGTCTAGGGGACCCCAGTCTTGATCAGATGAATTCCTCTGGTCAACCACCATTAACCAACTTGCTAGCTTGCAATTCTCTTGACTTTTGGGACTCATGGGAGATCACATATGCATAAGATGATGAAATTTAAGGTGTCCCTTGAAATATTTTATCAAATGTTGAAGCAGCTTGGTGAATAAGTTACACATGATACCCAGATGAACTAGGGTTTCCAAGGCAAACCAACTCCAAACTTTTGATGATTTGATGATCAAAACTAACATATGAAGATCATGGGGACTCGTATATGATGTCTAAAGCCATTGTGGACCATTCTTTGATTATGATCTTGGCAAAGAGGGTCTCAAACCCTAGATGTGAGCTTGATAGATCAAAGGTGATCATGTGCCTTACCTACAAAATAGTTGGACAAATGCAAAGACATATTTTTGGTATTTTGGTTAGTAAATGATAAAATACAAAGTATGATACAATCAAATGGTGCTTGGTGATCTCTCCTAATACAACCCCAATGAATGAGGGGTAAGGAGGATGTCAAGGTATGATCCCAATGCTAATGCATATGATGAGATAACATGAGGGATCTTAGGGTCAAAGTTAGGGTCTTACAGCTGCCCCTATTTAAGGACGTTCTAACTAAGGAGATGAAGGTTAAAATCTTCGTATTGACTCAGTAGAATGGGCTTAAATAACAACATATAGAAACAAATTTTGATCCATGAGAGACCTCATGATGCATATGAAGGAAATGTTAAAATAAATTTTCGTGGGGAAATGTTGCCACAAAGGAAAAGAAATCTGGAGAGACTGGAAGTCCGCAGGAGCATAATGCATTCCGTAAGGAAAACTCACTGGGGAGACAAAGACTCTGAGGGGAGTAAATGGTTATGCGTAGGCCAGGCTACGACTTAAAACTGCAGGGGGGCACGAGGAATTTCCATGAAGAATGGAAAGACTCAGCCGGGGGGGTAAAAGGAACATCTGCAAGGGAAACAGGTAGATCAGAATAAAACTTAAACACTCAAACCAAGTAGGAACATCGATTCCACTACGGAAATACGCACTTAACTCAACTGGGGAAGAGAATATCTTCAACACAGGAGGACTAGAAATATATTATCCACTACCAGTTATTAGGTACGGGGATAACCAAATTTGGCAGGGAGGACATCTGTTACCAGTCAGGGTAAACATATCATGGATGACTCTCTGAGGGCCGCTAGGAGGTATATTCATTACCAGTTACTGGGTAAGAATAGACTTGCTGGGGAAAAGTAGGATTTACAACTACCAGTTACTGGGCAGAAGACCAAAGAGAGAGAATATCCGTCACTGGTTAAAGTGAACATATCAAGGATAGACTCAAAGGAAAGAAAATCCGTCATCGTTTAAAATGAACATATCAAGGATTAACTTTCCTGGGAATGTTGAAGAGGATATCCGTCATCGGTTAAGATGAACATATCAAGGATAAACCTCATGAACAACAAGTAGGAATTACATCTATTGAATGCTAGATAGAATACCAAAAAGAGAATATCCGTCACCAGTTAGGATGGACATATCAAGAATAAACTCAAAGGGGAGGAATAGGGATTACATCTATCAGTTACAGGATAGAAAACCAAAGAAGAGGATATCCGTCACCGATTAAAGTGACATATCAAGGATAAACTCTGCAAAGGGGAGAAAAAGCAGGATTTACAACTACCAGTTAATGGGCAGAAGACCACAAAGAGAAGGAAGCCCGTCATCGGTTAGGATGAACATATCAAGGATTAACTCTTTGGGGAACAAAATAGGGATTACAACTACCTTTTTACTGGGTAGAATACCCAAGATGAGAATATCCGTCACCGGTTAGGATGAACATATCAAGGATAGACTCAAAGCAGGGGAAGAAAATATTTGTCATCAGTTAGGATGAACATATCAAGGATATACTTCCTGGGAGACGTGAAAACGAATCCGCTGGGAAGAAAAAGGGTTACTTTTTCCGGGTATTGGTCAAGAAGTAACAAACTGCAAAATAAGAAGAATATTACCAATTAATGGGTAATAAACTCTCAGGGGACCAAAAGCATCTATCTAGGTAAGATCTAGAAAGAAACGGTCAATCAAGACTCAACCCAATGAGGATATAACTCAAGGGGAGTAGTTCCAACAAATAATCAACTAGGGAGGAAGCTGAAATGATAATCATCCACGAGGAAATAAATCAGTGGGGGAAAGGAGAAAGGTTAAAGTCTTTCTGCTTAGGGGGAGGGGATGACACTCTACAATTGAAAGAGGACAGTAACACCAAACCTGTATAGGGATAAATTACCTCTATAGTAGAGGATCAGAATCACAAGAAATGTAATAATGCAATAAATGCGAGTTATATGAGTGTATATGTATATGTATACGTATGTAAGATGATTATGCTGACAAAACAATCCCAAAGGATACAAGATGTCGCTGGTTTGAATCATCGACACAATTCTTGGCCAATCCACTAAAGAGGGAAACAACTGCTGGAGAAAAGATCAAACGTCTCAACGGCTCAACCCTAGTTGGGGAAGGAAGGAGAAAATTCGTTGAGGAAACTGATATCAACTCTGCGGGGAATTTTAAGTTAACACCATATTAAATGGGAGACAACCCTGCAGGGGATAAACACAAATAGCTGCTCAGAAACCAGTATGAAATTTTGCCTGGGAATGAATCTGATGGCGACTTGCGGGGAATCAAAGTTCTGTCAAAACCTGTTGTAATAAAGGGCCTACCACACGAGGGAGGACAATCACAAACTCATCTAGGGATAATGGAGAATTAACTGGATGGGGAAATCAACAAACACCGGATGATAGCATACTGTCGGGGATGAAAGAAGAAACATGCCAACTGCTTGGGGAAACCCAATAATGCTCCATATTTAGGGCTTACCGCTTTCAAACCACTGTTGATATTCCTTTTAATGAAATCGATTGCTTAAAATTAACGCTTTTATTTGTTTAAGGAAAATATGATTAAAATTTTAATTTCAAAAATGATCATAATAAAATTTAAATCTATTTGGCTGAATTAAATAAGAGTAAAAACAATTGGACAAAAGCTCAACTTTATTTAATAGAATGGTAGTCTATAAATGACAAGACTCCATAAATCTTTACAAAAGTTTGAAGAATGGTAATTTACATGGAAAAGGGCTACATTGAATATAATGATCACTTAATCCTTCTACCGTCTCCTGATATCCATTATGCTCTCGACTGCTACTGGGGATCAGAATCCGACAATATGCTCAAGAATGTCTTCAAAATCTGAAGATCGGCAGGATGCAATTACTTGCCATAATCCCTAATTTTTGCATAAATTGCCCCAAGGTGGGGTACCCAATTTATCGGGATACATTTTTCTGTTTTAAGTCTCTAACTTTTTCCTGGATCGCCCTTTCAGGTTTTCAATCCACCGAGACGCTCATTTTTGCCTAAGCCGCCCTTTCAGGTTTTCAACTTAGCGAGCCATTCTTTTCTTTTTAGGCGAAGTATTTCTTAAATGCATCCGCGTTCACAGGACGAGTAAACTCTTCACCATCCATAGCTGTAAGAATCAAAGCATCGCCTAAAAAGGCTCTCTTAACAACGTATGGGCCTTCATAATTAGGAGTCCATTTTCCCCTAGCATCTGGTTTGAAAGATAAAATCTTCTTGAGCACAAAGTCACCTTTCCTGAATACACGAGGTCTGACCTTCTTGTCAAAAGCTTTCTTCGGTCTCTGCTGGTATAACTAACCATGACACATGGAAGTCCACCTCTTCTCTTCAATTAAATTCAACTGATCATACCTGGTTTGACACCATTCAGCCTTAGTCAACTTGGCTTCCATCAATACACACAGTGATGGGATCTCAACTTCTACGGGGAGCACAACTTCCATGCCATATACAAGAGAGAAAGGGGTTTCCCCTGTTGAAGTGTAGATGGATGTACGATACCCGTGCAAAGCAAATGAGAGCATCTCATGCCAATCCTTGTACGTCACAACCATCTTCTGAATGATCTTCTTGATGTTCTTATTTGCAGCTTCAATAGCCCCGTTCATCTTAGGTCTGTAAGGAGAAGAATTATGATGTGCAATCTTGAAGTCTTTGCAAAGAGCTTCCACCATATTATTATTCAAGTTCGATCCATTATCAATAATGATCTTACTTGGCACACCATAACGACATATAATCTGATTCTTGATAAACCTTACAACAACTTGCTTGGTTACATTTTCATACGATGCCGCTTCAACCCACTTTGTGAAGTAGTCAATAGCCACCAAAATGAAACGATGTTCATTCGAAGCTTTGAGCTCAATCATGCCAATCATATCAATTCCCCACATGGAGAAAGGCCATGGGGAGGAAATGACGTTCAACAATGTCGGGTAAACATGAATCTTATCTGCATATATTTGACACTTGTGGCATTTCTTCACAAATTTGCAATAGTCAGATTCAATTGTCAGCCAATAGTAACCTGCCCTTAACATCTTCTTAGCCATAGCATGTCCATTGGAATGAGTACCAAAGGAACCTTCATGGACTTCAGCCATCAATAGGTCTACTTCGTGTCTATCCACGCATCTGAGCAGAACCATATCGAAGTTTCTCTTATACAGTACATCACTATTCAGGTAGAAATTGTTGGCTAATCTTCTTAAAGTCTTCTTATCTTTCAAAGATGCCCCAGGCGGGTAAATATGACTTTGGAGGAAACATTTGATATCATAATACCATGGCTTCTCATTTTTGACCCCTTCAATAGTGAACATATGAGCTGGCCTATCAAGACGCATCACAGTCAAATTGGGAACCTCATTCCAATATTTGACTATGATCATTGAAGCCAAGGTTGCAAGAGCATCTGCCATCCGGTTTTCATCACGAGGGATATGATAAAACTCAACCTTTGTAATGAAAGTAGAAATCCTACTCGCATAATCTCTATATGGTATCAAACCGGGTTGATTCGTCTCCCATTCACCTTTGATCTGATATACAACCAAAGTTAAATCTCCATAGACATCCAAATATTTGATTCTGAGATCAATGGCCTCTTCAAGCCCCATAATGCAAGCTTCACACTCAGCCATATTATTTGTACACTTGAAATTCAATCTAGTTGTAAACGAAAAATGCGTGCCTTGAAGAGTAATGATTACTGCCCCAATGTCATTACCATACTGAATAATAGCTCCATCAAATACCATGCCCCAACGGGAACCAGGTTCTGGCCCTTCTTCAAGCAATGGTTCATCACAGTCTTTCATTTTCAAGTACAAGATCTCTTCATCAGGGAATTCATACTGCACTGACTGATAATCTTCAATTGGTTGGTGATCCAAATGGTCAGCCAAGATACTACCTTTGACCGCTTTCTGAGATCGGTATTCAATATCATACTCTGATAATAACATCTGCCAACGGGAAATCCTCCCAGTTAAAGCAGGCTTCTCAAATATATACTTGATTGGATCCATTTTGGATATCAACCAAGTGGTATGATTCAACATATACTAATGCAGATGCTTAGCAGCCCAATCCAATGTGCAACAAGTCTTCTCAAGCGTAGAATACTTGTTAGACGGTGTGGCTAGTGATCGAGAGGGGGGGTGAATAGATCACCTCTTTAAAAAGTTAACGGATTTAACGTTTTATCAGAGTTTTCAAAAATGGCGGAAAAATCGGTCCCGAATCGACTTCCGTCTATTCTGAACCGCTACTAGAAAGCTAGACACGCAAGTGCAGTTGCTGGATTTTAATGAGAATGACAGAAATAATTCACACCAGAATTCTAACAAATTGAATGCGCTTATCCTTAAATTCTATTTCCAATGAACACAATCAAGTTAACCGTTTTGTCAAACAGTTGGTGTGTATGTGATTGATGATAACCAACAAAGGTGTATGACTAAAGGTTTTATTATCACTGCTGTCCAGAAAAATGATCAATCACCACACACTAACAGAAATTGCAAAACAGTTTTGAAACGTAAAGAAGATTAAGGTAAGAATACGATACGCAGAGATTTGGTAAGGAAGTTCCCCACGTCGTCCTCGCGTGTGGGTACGTCTCCCTCTCAATTTCAAATGAAATTGAGAACTTTGATTATCAATTATTGCCGAATCCGTTGATACAAGGTTTTGATACAAAGACAGAATTCTACAATCTAAGAACCTCTTCTTGTATAAACCTTCACTTGATCTGAGCTCGATCAAGATTTTCCTGCACAAAGTTGCAAACAATTCACCGGTTCCACGACCTGCTTGCGAAATCCCCCGATCTCCAAACGCAACGCTGCGGCTGAATATGTTCTGCAAATGTGACTCCCAAACCCTCAAGAACACACCAGTTCTTGAAGGACAAACCAGTAGGTTTTTCCTAGAAACCCCCTTCAATCTTCGACTCAGCTAGATCCTCGATCGTTCCACTGCAACCCACAGCTAGATCCTTGATCGTACCACTGAACGTTATCTCGATGCTTCTTTAATCCAAAGAACAAGAATTGTTATGTGTAAATGTTCTTGAAGAAAAGTGATTGAGAAGATGAAGAAGATGAAGTCTCTTTCAGGTTTCTATGTGCTCACAAACAATTGCTCCAACACTGCTTTTGATCTGTGTTCAATTGTTTTCCCCCAATGAATTCGTTTCCTTCATCTGCTGTTGAGACCTGTTCTTATATGTGCTGCAAAAACAGTTGCTGTTATGACTTAAAACAACTTTGTGTATTGATGCATAGGAGTGTGTATCGATACATACTGTAAGTTGTGTGAATATTTGGTGAAATTAATTACTCATGTATCGATGCATAAATCGTGTGTATCGATGCATGTGATTTTTACACTGATATGTATCGATGCTTAATGCTTATGT
Source organism: Lathyrus oleraceus (assembly GCF_024323335.1). Classification (NCBI taxonomy): domain Eukaryota; kingdom Viridiplantae; phylum Streptophyta; class Magnoliopsida; order Fabales; family Fabaceae; genus Lathyrus; species Lathyrus oleraceus. Next base: position 283,573,293 of record NC_066581.1, read on the forward strand.
ATTGATGCACAGGCTGTCTCAAGTGGTCATGTATCGATGCCTAAATCGTGTGTATCGATGCATGTGATTTTTACACTGATATGTATCGATGCTTAATGCTTATGTATTGATGCACAGGCTGTCTCAAGTGGTCATGTATCGATGCAGAATTCGTGTGTATCGATGCATAGAGTTTTTGCCCTTCCATGTATTGATGCATGGCTCGTATGCATCGATGCATACTGAACAGAAATTGTTTTGTGATTAATCACATGCTACATGTATCGATGCAGAGGCTCATGTATTGATACATACTGATATAAAATGCATTTTAATTGTTATTTGAAGGGAATTTTCAATGTAGATTTGTATGTATGTTTATGCAACAATAAAGTGGGATGATGGACAAAATAAGAACACAAATATATCATGTAATGCAATGCACAATCAATTTGGATGATGATCACACAATTTGCTATCATTAAAAATTAATTCAAGTTAAAGAATTCTTTCACAAACTCCCCCTTTTTGATGATGGCAAATTTTTGGCAAGATGTGTGATACTCCCCCTGAGTTTGTGCATATCTGCGTTTTCTCCCCCTTTGACAACATCAAAAAGAGGAAGAAACATAGTTATCAAGCAGAAAGTGTAGCAGGGCATGGCAAAATTTGATAATAGGCTATCAATCACAAAGAAAGAAGCTGCAAGTTAAAGAATCATTCACAAAGAATCATTCAAAAAGTAAGGGCAATAACAAATAGAGGTAAACAGAATTTGAAAAGCATTTTAAGTGTGCGAACGAGTTTAAGAGTTACATAAGCTAGACCATATATTGTGCAACAAAATAAAACATGAACAATATGAAATGAAATGCAGTGAGATGGAAGGGTGGTTGGTTAGTTTGGATTGTTGCCACCACAGAACTCCTCATCATGTCTGTCAGGATCTCGGTAGCTTGGCGGAGGCGGAGGAGGAGGCATTGTGTCTGGATTTTGGCCCATGAAGGAGTATCGCCTAAATCGATTCTGAACTTCAATGCTTCTAAAGTTGTCCATAATCCCAGGATTTTCACGGCAATCATCCATAAAGCCGGACATTTCGTTGTAGAAAACCTGATGCCATTTAACCAAGTCTTGGTGCCAAGCGTGTTGATTGTGATACATCCGTGTGTGCTCATCATGCCAGTCCCGATGCTCGTTGTGCCATTCAGTTTGTTGAACATGCCAGTACCGTGCTTCTTCATGGCGTTCTTTGTTGACGATTTCCATCTGTTGAAGCATGTGAGTGATGTCCGCATTTGGTGTTGAGGCTGAAGTACCACCGGCGAATGGAGGGGCTGCAGGTTCAGGTACGTAGTTGGTGGGAGACCACCTTCGTGGCACCCACTCACCCCAACCAGTATTGGCCTCAGGTTGAGGCACTTCTGTTTCAGGCGCATCCTGCATTTCTTCATCAGGCTGTTCTTCAGCAACATGGATGCGTTCCGAAGGCACATCAAAGTTGTAAATTCTGGTTTTGGATTTTCTTTCGAAGAAATAGAAGCATTTGCGGTCTTTGTCCCACCTATATCCCATATGCGATAGAGTGGCAGAATCAAACTCTTGAGCTGCCGACGGAGATAGGAGGGGCACAATGGGTATTGCAACTTTCCAATACTTAAGAATTTTCATTATCTGAGATGCATAACCTAGAGCCACATTCTTGGAGGTGTCTCGCACAAAAAATAGACGTTTAACAAAGTAGTTCGCCCAATTTAGGAGAACCTTATTTTGCAGAATGTAGAGAAGATGTATGCTGGGCCTGTCCAACCGAGAGTGTCCGCTGTTTGTTGGACGCAGAATATGTGTGATAAGCCAGTGAAGAATACGCGGAGTTTGCTTGATCATACCTGACGTGACGTGTTCGTCCTCACTCAACGGTCTATCAATCTTTAGGATAGAAGTTGTAAAGTCCTTCAGGTCAAATTCAGGATCAAAGTGCAGGTCATGCCAGCACTTGAAAACCATCGACGGAGGCGGCATTTGAAATACCGTTTCCCAATCAGAAGCTTCAAAGGTATATGTTCTGACTCCGATAGAACACCGGAACATATAGCCTCTATCAGTTTGTAAACCAGCATAAAAGGCCCGGATGAAATCCTCATGATAGTCATCTTTTGTAGATAGAAAGGACCCAAGTCTTTGTGCATGTAGCAGTTCAACTACTTCATTTAGGTGCAGATGAACAGCATCTGTTTTATCAAAGATATGAGGTTTCATTACCAACCTGGCCTTGAAGGATTCCTCAAATTCAGCAGTGGTGGCAGGATGAAGAATGTCTAAGGCGTTTGAAGGAACATCTGGTGGTTGCTGAGAAGTACCGGCTGCTTCCTTTCCCTTTCCTTTTCCTTTGGTTCTGGCTGGAATAGTGCGTGGAGGCATGGTGATGTAAGATTTAGGGTTTTACCAAGTTTGTGAGAGAGAGTGAAGATGAGGAGGATTAGGGTTAGCCACTGGTTTTGGGGTTTTTGAGGGCAGATGAGATGAAGTAATGAGATAGGAGGTGATATGATTGGTTTATGTGTCGATGCATGAGAGAGAAAGAAATTTCATTTAATTCAGATAGCATCAGTATGTATCGATGCAGATAGTCATGCGTCGATGCCAAGTATTCAAAATTGTCATGTGTATCGATACATACGATGGATGCGTCGATGCCAAGTGTTTACAATTGACCTGTGTATCGATACATGCGATGGCTGCATCGATGCATCCTGAAGCAGTTTTTAAAAAAATTGAATTTTTGAATATATGGATCGATGCAGGCTTCGTTTGTGTCGATGCATACTGATGTTGAACCAGTTTTTAATGAATTTTAATGCAGTATGAATATGCATTATGCACTGTCATGATGATTATGCTCAACAGAGATTCAGAAGTCAAGTTTTAGTGTGCACACAATATGGACAGGAGTATATGCAATCAAATTTTATATCAACTAGAGTAAGAATATTTGATGTAACATACACAATCACTTAGCAATAAGAAAATTGTAGAAAGGATTGATATTACCTCTGTTGGAGAACTCTTGTGATGGATAATTGACATCTAAAACAGCTCTTATTAACCATGGTGAGGCATAATATAATTAAGAGATAACATGTTTATGACATCAATTGAGAAAGATCTAAAATTCCCAATTCGCGACAAATGTTGAAGAAAGGTTCCGTTGCCAATGGTTTAGTGAAAATATCAGCGAGCTGATTTTTGGAATCAACGTGCTCAAAGACAACGTCTTCTTTTTCAACATGATCACGAAGGAAATGATGTCTTATCTCTATGTGTTTAGTGCGTGAGTGTAAAACAGGGTTTTTAGTAAGGTTTATGGCACTAGTGTTGTCACATTTGATAGGAATACGTTTGAGTTGAATGTTGAAGTCTTGTAGTTGCTGCTTCAGCCATAAAATCTGAGCGCAACAACTACCGGCTGCAACGTATTCTGCCTCAGCAGTTGACAAAGCCACAGAAACTTGCTTTTTGCTATGCCAACTGACGAAGGAGTTTGAAAACAGGTGACATGTGCCACTTGTGCTTTTCCTATCTGATTTGCAGCCAGCAAAATCAGAATCGGAGTACCCTACTAAGCTACAATCACTTCCTTTGGAGTACCAAAGCCCATATTTAGGTGTTCCGTGAAGGTATCTAAATATGCGCTTTACCGCTTTAAGGTGCGATTCCTTAGGATTTGATTGATAGCGTGCACACATACAAACACTAAACATGATGTCAGGCCTAGAAGCAGAAAGATACAAGAGAGATCCGATCATACCTCTGAACCTTTTGACATCTACACACTTACCATGCTCATCCTTGTCTAGATTTCCGTTGGTAGGCATTGGGGTGTCAATCGATTTTGAGTCATTCATTCCAAAGCGCTTGAGTAGTTCTCTGCAGTATTTTGTTTGACATACTGCTGTACCCTCATCAAGTTGCTTTATTTGCAGTCCTAGGAAGTAGTTCAGCTCCCCCATTAGACTCATCTCAAATTCACCCTGCATAACCTTAGAAAATTCTTCGACCAAGTGTATGTTAGTTGAACCAAATATGATATCGTCGACATAAACTTGAACTAAAAGAATGTGCTTCCCTTTGTGTTTAATAAAGAGAGTATTGTCCACTTTACCTCTTGAATATCCATGATCAATTAGAAATTTGCTAAGCCTTTCATACCAAACCCGAGGGGCTTGTTTAAGACCATACAAAGCTCTTTTTAATTTGTAAACATGATCTGGATTTTCAGCATTTTCAAAACCGGGAGGTTGTGAAACATATACTTCTTCATTTATGACACCATTTAGAAAGGCACTCTTTACGTCCATTTGGTAAAGCTTAAAATCCTTAGAACACTCATAGGCAAGCAAAAGACGTATAGCTTCGAGGCGAGCAACTGGAGCATAAGTTTCCTCATAGTCTATGCCCTCCTCTTGGTTATATCCTTGTGCTACTAAGCGTGCCTTGTTCCTAGTAATCACTCCGTTTTCATCAAGTTTGTTTCTAAAAACCCACTTAGTGCCTATGATATGATGATCTCGCGGACGAGGGACAAGTTCCCAAACGTCATTTCTTTTAAATTGATTAAGCTCTTCTTGCATGGCCATTAGCCAAAATTCATCAATCAAGGCCTCTTTGGCATTTTTAGGTTCTACTTGTGAAACAAACGCGAAGTGAGAACAAAAGTTACTTATCTTAGACCGGGTCATTACTCCCTTTGAAATGTCTCCCAAAATGTTGTCAATGGGATGGTCTTTTGAGGATCTCCAAGCTGTTGGAAGATCATTCACTTCAGCTGTCTTTTCTTCCTCAATTTCTTCATGACTTGTATCTTCCTCCTTCTCATGGGCAGCTGTTTTGGACTGATCAGTTTCCTCAACAGCTTCCTTGAGTATGTCTTCTGTAGATACACCTGCGTCATCAAAAGAAATACCTTTTCCGACATTTTTCGGATAAGACTCATCAAAAGAAACATGAACCGACTCTTCAACAGTAAGTAAACGCTTATTATACACTCTATATGCTTTACTTGACATTGAGTAACCAAGAAAAATACCTTCATCCGCTTTTGCATCAAACTTCCCAATGTTTTCCTTACCGTTATTCAGAACAAAACATTTACAACCGAATACGTGAAGATGTGACAAGTTTGGTTTTCTTCCTTTCAAAAGTTCATAAGGAGTTTTGTTTAAAATAGGGCGAATTGAGATTCTGTTTAGAACATAACAGGCTGTGCTAACAGCATCGGCCCAAAAGTATTTTGGTAATCCACCCTCATTAAGCATTGTTCTTGCCAACTCCTCTAAAACACGATTTTTACGCTCCACAACACCATTTTGTTGTGGAGTGCGAGGAGCTGAAAAGTTATGCTCAATGCCATACTTGTCACAAAACTTCTCAAAGTGGTAATTTTGAAACTCACCACCATGATCACTACGAATTGTAACTATTTTGGAATTCATTTTGTTTTGGGACAGATTTGCAAAATTTTTAAAAGCAGAAAAAGTTTCATCTTTGCTATGAAGGAATATAGTCCAAGTGAATCTAGAGTAGTCATCAACTATTACAAAGCCATAGTAATTTCCACCTAGGCTCTTTGTCCTAGAAGGTCCAAAGAGGTCCATATGGAGAAGCTCAAGGGGTCGTGAAGTTGAAATTACATTTTTAGATTTAAAAGACACCCTTGTTTGCTTTCCCATTTGGCACGCGTCACATAGGTGGTCTTTTGAAAATTTAATTTTTGGTAGACCGACTACTAGATCCTTAGATACAACCTTGTTTAGCAAATCGAAGTTAACGTGAGCTAAACGTCTATGCCAAAGCCAAGAATCATCATTCAAGGTGACTAGACATTTAGTATTTGTTAACGGTACATCAAACAAGTCAAGCATATAGATATTGTTTACTCTTACACCCTTAAACACAATGTTTTGTTCAGCATGTTCAATTATGCAGCAAGTTTTTGTAAACGAAACTTTATAGCCCATGTCGCATAGTTGACTTATGCTTAACAAATTGTGTTTAAGTCCCTCAACTAAATGGACATTTGAAATAGTAGTGGTGGAGGGATTACCTACACTACCTTTGCCGAGTATAGCTCCTTTATTGTTGTCTCCATAAGTAACATATCCCTTTTTCTTCGCCTTGAAGTCTATAAAAAGCGATATGTCACCGGTCATGTGCCTTGAGCAGCCGCTGTCAAGAAACCATCTTCTATCTACGGAGGCAAGGCACTCATCCTACAACATCAAAAGAGAGAAGTTGGTCCCCAATTTTCATTGGGTCCAAGAGGGTAAGTGTTAACATGGTTGCCTTTTGGCTTCCATTGATAAATACCTTTAGGGACTAGAAATCTCCTAAATTTGCATTTCTCAATGGTATGGCCAGCATGACAACAATAATGACATAAACCATGATGATGTGTTTGTTGTTTCTTGTTCATTGAATCCTTTAGAATAAAAGAGTATTTTGCATATGGAGGATTCAATGACTTCTTAAACAACTTGGGGTCAACGGCATAAGTAATTTTAGGTTGTAGCGCTTTCTCTAATTTGACCTTAAGAGTGTTTACCTCTTTTTGCCAAACATAACAAGCGTCACAATACCTAACTTTACTACATCCGTCAATGTCAATAGTTTTTGAATTTTCTGCAATACTAGTTTTCAATGCTTCTAAGTCAATTTCAGCTTTGTTTACTTTACCTTCCAAAAAAGAGAAAATATGTTTGTCGGAAGATAGTCTTTTAAAAGCATCTACAGCTTCGTTATGCAGTTTTTCAAAAGCTATTTTTAGTTCCGAAAAAGACATAGAGGAGAAATTATTGTAATACGCTTGGTTTACCTTTTTGTCATTGTTTTTCTTGTGGTAGGACAGATTTTTTGTGTGAGCCATAAGGCACAGATTTGCAGCTTCATCATCATCACTTGAGCTTTGTGTGCTTGATGAATCACTATCACTTTCCCATGCAATATATGCTCTTCTTTGTTTGCTGTACCCTTTTGGCGAATCTTTTCTTTGATCCTTATATTTCATAGGGCAGTCCGTTTTATAGTGTCCGGACTTACCACAATTAAAACAGGATCCTCTTCCTCTACTCTTCTTGTTTTCTTCTTGTTTCGAATTTGTAGATTGTTTTCGAAACCTCATAAGATTTTTGTCGGAATGCTTGACTCCATTCTTTCGAATGAATCTATTGTATCTCCTTACAAACAGTCCCATTTCTTCATCATCCGAGTCTTTGTCACTACTTGAATCATTGTCGCTTTGCTCTTTTCGTGAGGACTTAGAGCTAGAGGCCACAAGAGCTATTGGCTTCTTCTCTCCCTCTTTGTCTCTTTTCTTCTCCTTTTCCTTCTTACTTTTATTCTCATATTTTTCAAGACTTTCCAAAGCTTGCTGATGTTCTTCCAGCTTTCCAAACAGTGTTGTAATCGTAAGTCTTGTAAGATCGTTGGCTTCCTTGATTGCTGTAACTTTAGGTTGCCACTCCCTGCTAAGACACCTGAGAATTTTATTATTAGCAATTTCATTGGAAATAGGTTTTCCAAGAGCATTCAATCGGTTAGTTAGATGGGTGAATCTCTTTTGCATGTCGGAGATGGATTCTCCTTGTTTCATGCGAAAGAGCTCAAACTCTTGATTGAGTGTGTTAATGCGGGACTGTTTTACTTCAGTAGTACCCTCATGGGCAACTTCTAAAGCGTCCCACATTTCTTTAGCTGTCGTGCAATGGGATACTCGATAATACTCATCAACACCAAGTGCTGAAATTAACATGTTTCGAGCTCTCCAATCACACGACCACTTTTTCTCATCTTTCTCATTCCAATCATCTTCTGGTTTAGGTACTATGGCCCCAGCCGCATTAGTCATTGTAATTTGAAACGGACCGTTTTCAATGGCAGCCCATACTAACCTATCCACAGAATTTATATGAACTCGCATGCAGTCTTTCCAGTAGCCATAATTTTCACCGTTGAAAATAGGCGCTCTATTATACGCCCCCTTTGGTTCAGAATCCATACTGTTACAGGCAGCCACAGAGCACCAGCGAACCGGCGCTCTGATACCACTTGTTAGACGGTGTGGCTAGTGATCGAGAGGGGGGGTGAATAGATCACCTCTTTAAAAAGTTAACGGATTTAACGTTTTATCAGAGTTTTCAAAAATGGCGGAAAAATCGGTCCCGAATCGACTTCCGTCTATTCTGAACCGCTACTAGAAAGCTAGACACGCAAGTGCAGTTGCTAGATTTTAATGAGAATGACAGAAATAATTCACACCAGAATTCTAACAAATTGAATGCGCTTATCCTTAAATTCTATTTCCAATGAACACAATCAAGTTAACCGTTTTGTCAAACAGTTGGTGTGTATGTGATTGATGATAACCAGCAAAGGTGTATGACTAAAGGTTTTATTATCACTGCTGTCCAGAAAAATGATCAATCACCACACACTAACAGAAATTGCAAAACAGTTTTGAAACGTAAAGAAGATTAAGGTAAGAATACGATACGCAGAGATTTGGTAAGGAAGTTCCCCACGTCGTCCTTGCGTGTGGGTACGTCTCCCTCTCAATTTCAAATGAAATTGAGAACTTTGATTATCAATTATTGTCGAATCCGTTGATACAAGGTTTTGATACAAAGACAAAATTCTACAATCTAAGAACCTCTTCTTGTATAAACCTTCACTTGATCTGAGCTCGATCAAGATTTTCCTGCACAAAGTTGCAAACAATTCACCGGTTCCACGACCTGCTTGCGAAATCCCCCGATCTCCAAACGCAACGCTGCGGCTGAATATGTTCTGCAAATGTGACTCCCAAACCCTCAAGAACACACCAGTTCTTGAAGGACAAACCAGTAGGTTTTTCCTAGAAACCCCCTTCAATCTTCGACTCAGCTAGATCCTCGATCGTTCCACTGCAACCCACAGCTAGATCCTTGATCGTACCACTGAACGTTATCTCGATGCTTCTTTAATCCAAAGAACAAGAATTGTTATGTGTAAATGTTCTTGAAGAAAAGTGATTGAGAAGATGAAGAAGATGAAGTCTCTTTCAGGTTTCTATGTGCTCACAAACAATTGCTCCAACACTGCTTTTGATCTGTGTTCAATTGTTTTCCCTCAATGAATTCGTTTCCTTCATCTGCTGTTGAGACCTGTTCTTATATGTGCTGCAAAAACAGTTGCTGTTATGACTTAAAACAACTTTGTGTATTGATGCATAGGAGTGTGTATCGATACATACTGTAAGTTGTGTGAATATTTGGTGAAATTAATTACTCATGTATCGATGCATAAATCGTGTGTATCGATGCATGTGATTTTTACACTGATATGTATCGATGCTTAATGCTTATGTATTGATGCACAGGCTGTCTCAAGTGGTCATGTATCGATGCCTAAATCGTGTGTATCGATGCATGTGATTTTTACACTGATATGTATCGATGCTTAATGCTTATGTATTGATGCACAGGCTGTCTCAAGTGGTCATGTATCGATGCAGAATTCGTGTGTATCGATGCATAGAGTTTTTGCCCTTCCATGTATTGATGCATGGCTCGTATGCATCGATGCATACTGAACAGAAATTGTTTTGTGATTAATCACATGCTACATGTATCGATGCAGAGGCTCATGTATTGATACATACTGATATAAAATGCATTTTAATTGTTATTTGAAGGGAATTTTCAATGTAGATTTGTATGTATGTTTATGCAACAATAAAGTGGGATGATGGACAAAATAAGAACACAAATATATCATGTAATGCAATGCACAATCAATTTGGATGATGATCACACAATTTGCTATCATTAAAAATTAATTCAATTTAAAGAATTCTTTCACAATACTGAGTCTCACAATCGGTGAATTTCTTACTGGGGTAGTAAATTGCATATTCTTTCTTTCCAGTTTCATCTTGTTGACCTAGAACATTGTTGGTGTAAGCCCTAGAGGCCAATACTTTTGGTACTTGTATCGAATTGTTTATTAATAATAAAAGGCTTTTTCTTTATTATGTTTGTTTAATAAAGTCCCTAGAATATCTAGTCCGTTTAATGTATCAAGTATGACTTAATCATGAGATCACATTAAACATAAGGACACTATTCTTAAAGTATCCGTAGTCAAGCCTTATTGTGAAGTGGGATAACATTAAAGCATGAAGACTATTATGTTTATAGACTGATGATCACATCTCATGGATCATGGATAAAGAGTTATCAAGTCTTAAACATAGGTATGAATATTAAGGGTAATATTTATACGGGATTGACCCGCAATGAGAATACTATATAGAATGTTATGCAAAGTGTCATAAGTTATTCTCATGGTGATAATGGTGTATACCACCCTTCGACCTGAAACCACTATGGACCCTAGATGTAGAGTCGAATGCTTTATTGCTGATCAAACGTTGTCCGTAACTAGATGACCATAAAGACAGTTGATGGGTACTCCACGACGCATGCTAAGGGACATGAGTGACCTAGATGGAATTTGCCCATCCTACGTAACAGGATAAATGTCTATGGGCCTAATATTGAACTGGACGAGGATGACACGGTTTATGCCTTGTGTTCAATATAGACATAATGGCAAAAGGGTAATTATACACATAATTATTATCACAGAAGGATTTGTCAGATCACATGACATTTTCGTAGCTTGGGTAGCAGTGATGTGTTGCTAGATACCGCTCACTGTTTATTATGTTAAATACGTGATTTAATATAATCACCAATGCCGCGAAAACATATAGGGTCACACACAAAGGACGTATTGATGAGAGATAGAGTAATTAAGGAATACCGTAATGTACGGTGCCCTTAAGTGAATTATAGAACAACGTAAGGTACGGTGTACTTAAGTAGAATACGAAATATGGTAAGGTACCACAAGCTCAAGTGATTTTGACATATTATAAGATATGGGCCATATACATTTGAGTGGGCTTTTTAGCTTGCAGCCCATACAAGTGGTTCTATAAATAGAACCCTTGGGTAGAAGCATTGTCACTCTTGCAATTTCGTTTCTCTCTCTCTCACTCAAAGCCTTCATTCATAGCAGCTAGCACTGAGATTGAAGGAATCCGTTCGTGTGGATTGAGTAGAGGCGTTGTCATCGTTCAACGTTCGTGATCGCCACAAGAGGTAACGATTCTATCACTGATCATGCCCATTCGTAAGGATCATTAAAGGAGAAATTCTTAAATTCCGCTGCGTTTTGGATCGCCATTCTCCTTCAGTGGTATCAGAGCCACTTACGAAACCATGAATCTGATAACTGTTTATTTTCTGTATTAATACAATTAAAGACAGAATGAATCAAAGAATAAACGAGTAATTAAATTGAGATCGATCAAGTTATATATATGATATAAATAATCCTGATGCAAAATACGGTATATATGATATACTGTTCTTGTTTCATTCATTCAAACACTTAATGGTTGTTTTCCTTTGAGCGATCAATGGTTGTTTGCTTCTTGATCCAACATTAGTATGATGAAGCAATGACGTGTTGATCAATCATACTGAATCAACAATCGAGATGTGTTTGACGGTCTGAAATTGGTGCATTAGGGTTAGTGACGGCACAAGGGTTGTGTTGTCAAAGAGTTATGCGATTGGGGTTGTGATTCCACAAGAGTTGTGCTTTCTAACAGATTTTCAAACAGTGTTAACCGGTTAACGTATTTGGTTAACCGGTTAACGCAAGACGGAATACAATTTTCTAACAGTTTTTCAACAGTGTTAACCGGTTAACACATTTGGTTAACCGGTTAACGCAAGATAGAATACACCCGTTCGGCTAACTCTGCGTAGTGTGATCGGTCGTCGAAATTTAATTTGGTTTTAATTAATTAAAAGAATTAAAATTAATAATAATAATAATAATGTGTTTATTATTATTGTCTTGTGGTGATCGGTTATGGCCTTAGTTTTCCTTTATTTTGTTTTGAGTTTTAAAATACGACCTGCGTGTCGTGCCTCTCTTTTAATCTCTCAATGTAACTTCTTTTCTCATCTCACTCCCTCGTATGTAAAACGAGTTTCTTTATGTAATGTAATGTTATGAAGAAAGCAAAGAAGTCAGTGCCAAAGAAGGACAACCTTGAAGATCTTGCTTGGAGAAGCTTAGATCGTTATTAGGTTAGCTTAGGTTCTCTCATTGGCTTGGGAGAACAATTGCGCTAGAGGCTATAACTGTTTCATTATATATGTATGTTGATGCATGTGAATGTATGTTGATGCATGTGAAGACGATTTATATGATAAATAAGCCGGTGAGATCAGAATAATTGCAATTTCCCTCAAATTAAATATTAAGTTTATGCTTTCCAAGTTTTAACACTCATCAAGACTAGTATCGGATAATGTAGGTTTCGCCTACGCGAGGTGCATGTTCTATATTAGTAAGGTGCGATGGGATAATTGTAATATCCAACTGTTAAAACAATGGGTCAAACTTAACTAAACAAATTATAATAAGATTATATATGTTTAGAAGCAAGAGTTGGAAATGATCCATGTGATGGATTAGAATAAGGAGTTATTCACCCAACTAAAATATTCGAGAGTTGTATTAGATACAATTGGAAGGAGTTCCTACCTAAATAACCTAGTTTTGTGTAATCCGCCTACGCGGACTTAAAACGAAGTGAAATATGGATCTCGACCCACTAGAAAATCTTCCAACGAGATTTTCCGAATCAAATGGTGAGGGTCATTTGTTTTGAATAAAATAGTGGGAGCATATTTAATTAAAGGCCTAATTAAATATGTTATTGATACTTATATTTTAATTAATTCTTATGTAGATTACCATGACAACAAACACCTCTAACAACATCTTGCGATCAATCCTTGACAAAGAAAAATTGTCTGGGACAAATTTTCTGGATTGGCACCTAAACCTGAGGATTGTTCTCAAACATGATAAAAAGCTGTATGTCTTGGAGAAACCTATTCCTGAAGAGGAACCTCCTAGTTCTGCACCTAAGGCAGAAAGAGATGCTTATAAGAAGCATGTCGATGATGCAAATGAAACTGCTTGTCTCATGCTAGCTATCATGAACTCAGAATTGCAAAAGCAACATGAGAACATGGCAGCGTTCGATATGATCGAACACCTGAAGATGCTCTATCAAGAGCAAGCAAGGCATGAAAGGTTTGAAGTTTCAAAAGCCCTTTTTCAAGGCAAGTTAGCTGAGGGAGCCCCTGTAGGTCCCCATGTGCTCAAGATGATTGGGTATGTGGAAAACCTTGAGAGATTGGGTTTTCCCCTCGGAAAGGAACTTGCGACTGATTTGATCTTGCAATCGTTGCCAGATAGATTCAGTCAATTTGTCCTAAATTTCAATATGAATGATATGGACAAATCTCTTCCTGAACTGCTCGCCATGTTAAGAACTGCTGAGCAGAATCTGAAGTCAAAAGGGAAGTCCATTCTGATGATCGGAAATGGAAAGAGACAGAACAAAAGGCCCACTAAGCAGGGTGATAAAGGGAAAGGCAGGGAAGTTGCCAAACCCAAACCCACCGTTGCTGCTTTAAAGCCTAGTGGAGGCATAGCAAAAGAAGGCACCTGCTTCCATTGCGGTAAGACCGGACACTGGAAGAGAAACTACCCAAAGTACCTGGAAGATAAGAAGAATGGAGTAGAGACTTCAACTTCAGGTATTTTTGTTATTGAAATTAACTTATCTACTTCTGCATCATGGGTATTAGATACTGGATGCGGTTCTCACATTTGTACCAATGTGCAGGGACTAAAAAGGAGTAGAGATTTGGCAAAAGGTGAAGTCGACCTACGAGTTGGCAATGGAGCAAAGGTTGTTGCTTTAGCCGTAGGAACTTATGTATTGACTGTACCTAGTGGTTTAATAATTCAGTTAGAGAACTGTTATTATGTACCTGCAATTAGCAGGAATATTATTTCCGTTTCTTGTTGGGACAAGTTTAGTTTTTCATTTATAATAAAGAACAATTGTTGCTCAATTTATTTGAATGATATATTCTATGCTACTGCACAAATGAACAATGGACTATATATCCTTGATCTTGAAATGCCTATTTATAACATTAATACTAAAAGGATGAAACCTAATGAGTTAAATCCAACTTACCTTTGACATTGTCGATTAGGCCACATAAATGAGAAACGCATTTCCAAACTCCATAAAGATGGACTCTTGGACTCTTTTGATTATGAATCATATGAGACATGCAGATCTTGTTTAATTGGAAAGATGACAAAGTCTCCATTCACAGGAAAAGGTGAAAGAGCTAATGATCTTTTGGCCCTCGTACATACTGATGTATGTGGACCACTGAACGTACCAACCAGAGGAGGTTTTCAGTACTTCATCACATTTACTGATGATTTCAGTAGATATGGTTATGTGTATTTGATGAAACACAAATCAGAGTCCTTTGAAAAGTTCAAGGAATTCAAGAATGAAGTACAAAACCAACTAGGTAAGAATATTAAAACTCTTTGATCAGATCGAGGTGGTGAATATTTAAGCCTAGAGTTTGATGACCATCTGAAAGAGTGTGGGATCCTATCCCAACTTACTCCTCCTGGAACACCCCAATGGAATGGTGTATCTGAGAGAAGAAATCGAACCCTGTTAGACATGGCCCGATCCTTGATGAGTCACGCCGATCTTCCAAACTCCTTTTGGGGACATGCACTATTGACAACAGCTTACACACTTAACCGTGTTCCATCCAAAAAGGTTGAGAAGACACCATATGAGATATGGAGTGGTAAGAAACCATATATATCTTACATGAAGATTTAGGGTTGCGAAGTTTATGTGAAACGACAAATTTCAACTAAGCTTGAGCCCAAATCTGACAAATGCTTATTTGTGGGGTATCCTAAAGAAACAAGAGGATATTACTTCTCCAATCCTTCTGAGGGCAAAGTGTTTGTCGCTCGAACTGGAGTTTTCCTAGAAAAGGATTTTATTTCCAAAGGAATCAATGGGAGGAAAGTAGAGCTTGAAGAAATTCAAGAATCACAAAGCATCGATACACCTATGAAGGAATTAGAGCAGGAAACACAAGTAGTTGTGGAAGAGCAACCTGCTCAAGTAGAACAAGACCAGCGTAGGTCAAGCAGGATACGCCACCTACCTGAGAGATATGGATATCTCATAACAGATCAAGTTGATGTATTCCTCATGGATCAAGATGAGCCTGTGACCTACCAAGAGGCCATAACTGGTCCCGAGTCTGAGAAGTGGCTAGAAGCCATGAAATCTGAAATGGATTCCATGTACACAAACCAAGTTTGGACCTTGGTAGAGCCTCTTGTAGGAGTTAACCCTATAGGATGCAAGTGGGTCTTCAAAAAGAAGACTGACATGGATGGTAAGGTACATACCTATAAGGCAAGACTGGTTGCAAAAGGATATAAACAAATTCATGGGGTTGACTATGATGAAATCTTTTCACCAGTTGCAATGCTTAAATCTGTTCGGATTTTACTTGTTATCGTTGCATATCATGATTATGAAATATGGCAGATGGGTGTCAAAACTACTTTCCTTAATGGGAATCTTCTTGAGGATGTGTACATGACACAACCTGAAGGATTTGACATACCAGAAGAAGCCCAAAAGATATGTAAGTTACAAAGGTCAATCTATGGATTGAAGCAAGCTTCTAGAAGCTGGAATCTTCGTTTTGATGAAACAGTAAAACAATATGGATTCATCAAGAACGAAGATGAGCCTTGTGTCTACAAGAAGGTTAGTGGGAGCATGATCGTGTTTCTGGTATTATATGTAGATGACATATTACTCATTAGAAACGATGTCCCTACCCTGCAACAAGTAAAGTCTTGGTTGGGGAAATGCTTTTCTATGAAGGACCTAGGTGAAGCAGCCTATATATTAGGAATCAGAATCTATAGAGATAGATCACAAAAACTGCTTGGCCTAAGTCAGAGTACGTACATAGACAAAGTGCTGAGACGCTTTAACATGCATGATTCCAAGAAAGGATTCATACTTATGCAACATGGCATGTGTCTATCAAAAACACAATCCCCTTCAACTAAGGAAGAAAGGGATCGCATGAATAAGATTCCATATACATCTGCAATAGGATCTATCATGTATGCCATGTTATGTACTCGACCAGATGTCTCGTATGCTTTAAGTGCAACGAGTAGGTACCAATCCGATCCTAGTGATGCCCATTAGGTAGCTGTCAAGAATATCCTTAAGTATTTAAGAAGGACTAAGGACTCATTCTTGATATATGGAGGTCAGGAAGAGTTGGTTGTAATTGGATACACCGATGCTAGCTTCCAGACAGATAAGGATGACTTTAGATCGCAATTTGGTTACGTGTTTTGCTTAAACGGTGGCGCTGTGAGCTGGAAAAGTTCAAAGCAAGATACAATTGTTGATTCTACAACCGAGGCTGAGTATATTGCTGCCTCAAGTGCAACAAAGGAAGTTGTTTGGATCAAAAAGTTCATTAGTGAACTTGACATAGTTCCTAGCATTGTGGATCCCATTGGTCTCAATTGTGATAACAATGGTGCTATCGCACAAGCTAAGGAGCCTAGATCTCACCAACGATCCAAACACATACTTAGGCGTTATCACCTCATTCGAGAGATAATAGATAGAGGAGATGTGAAAATATGTAGAGTCCCTACACTTGACAATATTGCTGACCCACTGACAAAGCCTCATGCGCAGTAGAAGCATGATGGCCATACTAGATCTATGGGCATTAGGGTTATGCCTGATTGGCTCTAGTGCTAGTGGGAGATTGTTGGTGTAAGCCCTAGAGGCCAATACTTTTGGTACTTGTATCGAATTGTTTATTAATAATAAAAGGCTTTTTCAGTATTATGTTTGTTTAATAAAGTCCCTAGAATAGCTAGTCCATTTAATGTATCAAGTATGACTTAATCATGAGATCAAATTAAATATAAGGACACTATTCTTAAAGTATCCGTAGTCAAGCTTTATTGTGAAGTGGGATAACATTAAATCATGAAGACTATTATGTTTATAGACTGATGATCACATCTCATGGATCATGGATAAAGAGTTATCAAGTCTTAAACATAGGTATGAATATTAAGAGTAATATTTATACGGGATTGACCCGCTATGAGAATACTATATAGAATGTTATGCAAAGTGTCATAAGTTATTCTCACGGTGATAATGGTGTATATCACCCTTCGACCTAAAACCACTATGGACCCTAGATGTAGAGTCGAATGCTTTATTGCTGATCAAACATTGTTCGTAACTGGATGACCATAAAGACATTTGATGGGTACTCCACGACGCATGCTAAGGGACATGATTGACCTAGATGGAATTTTTCCATCCTGCGTAACAGGATAAATGTCTATGGGCCCAATATTGAACTGGACGAGGATGACACGGTTTATGCCTTGTGTTCAATATAGACATAAGGGCAAAAGGATAATTATACACATAATTATTATAACAGAAGGATTTGTCAGATCACATGACATTTTCGTAGCTTGGGTAGCAGTGATGTGTTGCTAGATACCGCTCACTGTTTATTATGTTAAATACGTGATTTAATATAATCACCAATGCCGCGAAAACATATAGGGTCACACACAAATGACGGATTGATGAGAGATAGAGTAATTAAGGAATACCGTAATGTACGGTGCCCTTAAGTGAATTATAGAACATCGTAAGGTACGGTGTACTTAAGTAGAATACGAAATATGATAAGGTACCATGAGCTCAAGTGATTTTGGCATATTATAAGATATGGGCCATATACATTTGAGTGGCCTTTTTAGCTTGCAGCCCACATAAGTGGTTCTATAAATAGAACCCTTGGGTAGAAGCATTGTCACTCTTGTAATGTCGTTTCTCTCTCTCTCTCTCTCTCTCTCTCTCTCTCTCTCTCACTCAAAGCCTTCATTCATAGCAGCTAGCACTGAGATTGAAGGAATCCGTTCGTGTGGACTGAGTAGAGGCGTTGTTATCGTTCATTGTTCGTGATCGCCACAAGAGGTAACGATTCTATCACTGATCATGCCCATTCGTAAGGATCATTAAAGGAGAAATTCTTAAATTTCGCTGCGTTTTGGATCGCCATTTTGGATATCAACCAAGTGGTATGATTCAACATATACTAACACAGATGCTTAGCAGCCCACGCCAATGCGCAACAAGTCTTCTCAAGCGTAGAATACTGAGTCTCACAATCGGTGAATTTCTTACTGAGGTAGTAAATTGCATATTCTTTCTTTCCAGTTTCATCTTCTTGACCTAGAACACAACTCATACTCTCATCAAGCATAGTCAAATACATGATCAATGGTCTTCCTTCCACATACGGAGACAGAAACAGAGGTTCAAGCAAATATTCTTTGATACTGTCAAAAGCTTTCTGGAAATCTCCGGTCCAATCACAAGACTGATCTTTCCGAAGGAGCTTGAATATAGGCGCACATGTGGCAGTCATGTGTGAAATGAATCTTGAAATATAATTCAAGCGGCCGAGAAAACCTCGAACTTGCTTCTCAGTTTTGGGTGCAGGCATCTCTTGTATTTCTTTGACCTTGGCAAGATCAACTTCAATACCCTTCTCGCTGACAATAAAGCCCAACAACTTACCAGAACGAACACCAAATGTACACTTATTGGGATTCAAAGAGTTTATACTTTCTCAAACGGTGGAATAACTTTAACAAATGCTCAACATGTTCCTCTTCATCAATAGACTTAGCAATCATATCATCAACATAGACTTCAATCTCTTTATGCATCATATCATGAAAAAGAGTAGTCATTGCTCTTTGGGAAGTTGCACCAGCATTGTTTAAACCGAAAGGCATCACTCTATAACAGAATGTTCCCCAGGGTGTAATGAATATGGTCTTCTCCATATCTTTGGGTGCCATCTTGATCTGATTATATCTGGAAAATCCGTCCATAACTGAAAAGACTTTGAATTTAGTTGTATTGTCTACCAACATATCAATGTGTGGCAGAGGGAAATCATCTTTCAGACTGACTTTATTCAAATATCTATAATCAACGCACATGCGGACTTTTCCATCCTTCTTCGGAACAGGCACAATATTGGCCACCCACTGCAGATACTCAACAGTAACAAGGAAACCGTCATCAATCTGCTTTTACACTTCTTCTTTGATCTTCACTGCCATATCAGGATGAGTTTTCCTCAACTTCTGCTTGACTGGCGAGCATTCTGGCTTCAATGGTAGTCTATGCTCCACGATCTCAGAATCCAAACCAGGCATGTCTTGATAGGACGAAGCAAACACATCTGAATACTCTCGGAGAAGATCAACCAACCCCTTCTTAACATCAAGACACATTCAAGATCCAATCTTGACTTCCTTCACATCATCCTCGGAACCCAAGTTGACTAAGTCAATTTTCTCTTCAAATGGCTGAATGGCCTTTTCCTCGTGCTCAAGAAGACGAGATAATTCATCAGATACCTCTTCATCACTTTCCTCCCCAACCTCGAACACAGGGAATTCAAAATTTGGATAAGGAGTAGGATCATTGTATTAAATGGGTTTAGAAACCAACCTGCATAATGATTTGATATTTTGATTTTAGAGAAGTGAATTGTGACCAAATATTATGCAGATGGACAATTATATTATTTATTCATGCTTTTTATGATTACCATTTTCAGAATAAAGAAAAAAGAAAAAAGAAAACATCATAGATGTGGATGAATATAATTATATTTTATTGATGATCAAATTTTAGAAATGTCCAAACAATGTTCACTTCTCCCTTAGGCATAGGAGAAGGATTTTCAAAAACAAATAAAAGCAATTACTTAGATCGATGCATAATAACAGGAATATCAACAGCAGTCCAATTGTCGCAAGCTTTTCCATGCGTCCCAAAATTGGTGTAGTCTTCATCTACATCACCCTCTATCACGGCAGCTAAGTGTTGTTTATTACCATGAATGAACCCTCCGCTACGAAAACTAGGTTGCACATCTTCAGCTTTGACCACTGATGAACCTCGTTGGAAACCCAAACCGGCTCTGCTCTTGTTGTCGCAAACTTCTACCATTTGTCCCTATTGACCAGACTGACTGTCTTCAACAATCCTTTGTGCATCTTTATATGAGTACATGGGTGCCCCAACTCTCTTTTCCTCAGCAATAGATAAAGCTTGGAACGGAGTTCCAATCTCATCCTCAGCTTCCACGTAAGAGAAAGACGACAGGTGGCTCACCAGCAACGCCTTCTCCCCACCAACAATAACAAGCTTCCCACTCTTGACAAATTTCAGCTTCTGATGCAACATTGAAGTAACGGCTCCTTCCTCATGAATCCATGGCCTTCATAACAAACAGCTATATGCCGGGTGGATATCCATTACTTGAAAAGTAATTTGGAAGTCACTCAGACCTATCTTCACAGGAAGGTCAACCTCACCAATAACGATCTTGCGAGAACCATGAAAAGCTTTGACGATTACGCCACTATATCTCATAGGAGCTCCTTGGTATGACAACCTCGACAGAGTTGACTTCGGAAGTACGTTTAATGAAAAACCGATGTCAACCAACACATTTGACAGAGCGTCATCCTTGCAATTCATCGAGATGTGCAGAGCCAAGTTATGATTTCTACCCTCCTCGGGGAGTTTTTCATCATAGAAACTGAGATTGTTGCAGGAAGTGATGTTTGCTACAATATGATCAAACTGATCCACCGTAACATCATGTTCCACATAAGCTTGCTCTAGAACTTTCTGCAGTGCTTCTTTGTGCGCTTCTGATTTCATAAATAGAGACAACACTGAAATCTTGGAGGGAGTTTGGAGCATCTGCTCCACCACATTAAACTCGCTCTTCTTTATCAATCTGAGCACCTCATCATTGTCGTTGATGCGTTTGCTTTTCGCAAGTATACGAACGCGTCAGAGTAATATAAAAGATTGTCGAATCCACAGAGACCAAGTGTCAATCTATCGTTATCTATTGTTATGGTGTTTATCAAAGGCAAACAAAATAGGTGTTTTTGGAGTGTGCAATGAAAAGTGAAGTATTAAATAGAGTTTAATTAATAAAGACAGGGTCGAATGTAATTCACATAATCAATTAATAATCCAAGTACTTTCTAATAGAACTCCTTATGGGCAATGTTTCCTTCTTTGAAAAGAACTAATTTAACAGGAACTGTCGCTTTCGCGTATTCAGAACCGAGTTGTACTCCCTAATCAAACCCTCTTATTGTCACTTATAAAAAGGCGCGCATTGCGTTAGAGTAGTAAACCTATTTTTAAGAAATATAGTATCTTGACTAAGTTGAAAAGTATTATAACCTGGATTTCTTAACCAAAAGAGGTTCTTACGAACCAGACTCTAAACTTATAAACGCGTCCGAAAATAGTTTTAAAATCTCTTTTCTTCTTAAGTTAAAATCTCCTAATGAACTAAACAAAGCGCTTTCGCTGTTTTTGAAATAGTTAAAAACAATTAAGTTTAGATAGACGTTGGACGGCTTTCGATCTTACCCAACGGAATTGAAGTGCGGGAAAACTTAAGTTGAAAGTTAAAATAGCCCTTAAGTGTTTCTACGAACAATTGTACGGATTATCGATTCAATTACGATCCTTACATTCTAACCTTATAGATTTAGTTAGACATGGTAAAGTAAAAGTGCATTAATTTAAATAAAAGTAGTGCGAGTGCGGAAAGTAAATAAAAGTAGTGCGAGTGCGAGGAAATAAATTAAAGTAAAGCGAGTGCGAGGAAATAAATAAAAGTAAAGCGAGTGCGGGAAATAAATAATTTAAAGCGAGTGCAAGGAAATAAACAAAAGTAAAGCGAGTGCGAGGAAATAAATAAAAGTAAAGCGAGTGCGGGAAAATAAATAAGATAAAGACAAGTAATAAAAACCTGCTCCAATCGGAGGGTTGAATAAATTGCGAAGCGGAAATGAAAATGGCGGCAGGATTAACTTCCTTCCAAAGTGCTCCAAACTCGATTACAGACTCTATCACAGACTCGATTACACAATTGTGGTAACACTCCAATGCGAAGCGATTACCACTTTAAAATACTGAATATATGCCTAAGTGAAACAAAGTTGCTTTGAGTTTGCCTCTGCTCTAAATTTGGATGATTGTAAAAGTGATTTCGAGTTTCTATTTATAAGCAAGTAAAAAGATGGAAATGACAAGGGTGCCCTTCAACTTGAAAATGGGAGGGAAAACTTTTCCTCTTGTGGCGCCCGCCACAAGGCCATTTTGAGGTGCCTTAGTGGAAGTAGTGGGGAACGTGGCAGTTGAGGGAAGTTGAGCTTGGACACGTCATGGCAGGGTCTGTGGCGCCAGCCATGGGCTAGGCCATAAGTGCAAAATGCTGAACTTTAGGGTTTTTAGCTCTTTTTCACTCCTTTTCTCGATCGGGGCTCCGATTAAAGTAAAAACCTGAAAACAAAGGAAAACATAGCAATAACACAACAAAATAACAATAAAACAACTAGAATGCATGTGAAATCAGAGTCGAAAATACGGTAAATTTCAGTGTTATCAGTCGTTATGCTTCAAACCGCTGGATTCACCAGACTGGCACTTTGGAGCATTAAGAGAATCTACCACTGGCACATCACTTTTCTTACTAACAGATATATCCTCCAAATTCTTAGAGAACACCGGCCCAAAGACACGACCACTGCGGCTCACCTTAGTAACATCAGCTATGCTCACAACTGAACTAGTCGTAGGCAAAGGAACCTCTTGACCATTCTCTAGCATGGTAGCATTGTACTGATACGGGATAACCTTATCGGATGTATATGGAATGGGACCTGCTAACCGTATAACTAATGGCGATACCGGTCTATTGCTGACATTATTACTGCTGCTGCTGTCGTATTGGATTACTACTCTTTCAGGAGTTTTGAAAATGGTAACAATAACATTCACATCATCATCTACATGACGGGACTGGATAATCTGAATCATACATTCATCCATCAACCTCTGGATGTCTCACTTCACAACCATATAACCTCTAGGATTGACACTGCAAATAGCATAACCATCATGGTCATGCTCATAATCGCTTACCAAATAGATATCCTTGTCCGTCGTCACCAAGGACCTTCTAATGAAGCGTACATCAAATACCTTGAACTCCCCAAGACAGCCGTCCACCATATTAACAAATGAATTTCCATGGGCGGGTAGTGGGTTAGCTTTGACGTTCGGCGCACGGTCCTCAAAGGACACCATTCCACTTTTAACCAGCTTTTGTACTTCATATTTCAGGGGGTAACAATTCTCAATATCATGACTGGGAGATCCTTGGTGAAAGGCACATCAGAGTTCCGGTTTGTACCACCATGGAAGTGGTTCAGGAATTTGAGGTGGGTTTCTTGATTGCAAAAGGTTCTTAAGAACCAACGATGGATACAATTCAGCATATGTCATAGGAATAGGGTCGAAAGAGACCTTCTTCCTCTCAAAGTTTTGTTGTTGTTGATGATTGTTGGTATTGTTGTTGTTGTAGGTGTTTGTTCGTTGCAGCGACGATTGTTGACATTGTTGTTGTTGAATTGGTGTTGACTGATTGTTAGAAAATACTGGGATTATAGATGACACTTGATGATGGTGTTGACGGGGTCGTTGACTTCTTCTTAGATGAGGCCTCCTTTGCCTTCCAACAGACACTGCATTAGCTTCGCTTTCCTTCTTCTTACTAAAACTATTACTATACCTCTTGTTGGAAGATGCTTCCTCCTTAGATAATCGTCCCTCTCAGACACCTTCTTCTAGCCTCATCCCCATGTTTACCATCTCGGTAAAATCACTGGGGGCACTGGCAATCATCCCCTCATAGTAAAATAAGCTCAGGGTCTTGAGGAAGATCTTGGTCATCTCCTTCTCTTCCAAAGGAGTGGTAATCTGAGCAACAAGCTCTCTCCATCTTTGAGCATACTCTTTATCCTTCTAAGACAATGACCTCAATTAGTCCCTATCTGGCGCCATGTCTATGTTATACTTGTACCGTTTCACAAATGCTTCACCCAAATCATTGAATGTGCGGATGCTCGCACTATCCAAGCCCATGTACCATCTTAACGCGGCACTAGTCAGACTATCTTGAAAATAATGGATCAATAACTGATCATTATCAGTTTGAGTAGATATCTTTCTGGCGTACATCACAAGATGACTGAGCGGACAGGTATTCCCCTTGTACTTTTCAAAGTCAGGCACTTTGAACTTCACCGGGATTTTCACATTAGGAACCAAACAAAGTTCCGCAGCACTCTTACCAAACAGATCTTTACCCCTTAAAGTTTTCAACTCCTTTCGCAGCTCAAGGAATTAGTCTTTCATTTCATCCATTTTCTCATAAACATCCGGACCCTCAGACGGCTCGGAATGATAGATGATGTCTTCAACACGGGGTAGAGTATGCGCAACTGGTGGCGGTACAGACATGACCGGGCTAGATGCCGGCATGGAAGCAAAGGTAGGCGTGAAACCTTCAGGCACGAAGTTGGGAGGCATTCCCCACGGGAATCTGGAAGGCATATTAGGCGCAAAATGATCAGTAGTAGCAGGAATGGTAGAGGTAGACACCTCTGAAATAACAGTCCTCTGAGGAGGAGGAGTTGCAGGCATTAGAGAAGATTGGCATTAAGCAGCTAACACCGACTCCATCATGGCAGTCAGGCGGGCGATCTTGTCGCTCCACAATCTTTGAGTGATTGGCGCGGGTATTGTATCGATGAGTCAACTTGGCTGAAGCACATAAGAAATACCAATAAGACATCTGGCGAAAGAGAAACCTACTATGCAAATGATGCATGAAATGCAATGCTTGATTGTTTTTATTTTCAAGGAACTTACTATATTATTTGCAAATGTGTGTGTGTGTATATATATATATATATATATATATATATATATATATATATATATATATATATATATATATATATATATATATATATATATATATATATAACAACAATTGCAACAAATTGATATGGCCATAAAAATCTCTTTTATCTATAATAATTGGAAGAATTACACTGAGTACAATTTCAGAAACCAAAATACAAAACACAAGAGAAAAGGAGACTAGTCATCCTAAGGATCCCTAACAACAATGTTAGAAGATCTGGCCGCAGGCGCGTACTTCCTTCGAATGCGTCGGATCTCGGATTCAAAAGAATCCTTCATCTGAGATTTCTCAAGGATAAGCTGATCAACAATCTTCTTCCAAGCAATGGAAGGATGAGGCATACTAGAGAAAGATGAAACCTCTGGCTCTCTCTGTCTCTTTGTTACCCAGTCTTCAAGAAGCTCAATAAGTGCATCTTTGTCCTTAGACTCAAGTTGCAACTCCTCATTCATTCTACTCAAAGCATGGAAACGCTCTTCCCACACGTCCTTCTCTTGCTTCATCTTGGCGAGCGCGTCTTCCAACTCCTCTACATCTTGGTTACAGAGAGTTAGTGGCTAAACCACAACCATAGACATAGGTATCTCACAAGCATAAGGCATCTTCAACTTCAAAGCTCTCTTCTTCACTCAAAGAGTGTAAGCTTCCAAAGCTACACAATTGCACGGACCAAGCTCGGATCTTCCTTTCCTATGCACATTATGCAAGCATGCACAATCTTCTTCTTCAAATGTTGGGGATCTTTAACCTCTTGATAGAAAAGACCTTCTAACAAAGTGTTATTAGGTTTGTCTCTCAAGGGGAACCCAAGTTGACGACGAGCCAAAGCAGGGTTGTAGTTAATTCCTCCTTATGTACCAATGAGAGGCATATTAGAGAATTCACCACAACAATCAATAATCTCCAAGCTACTTAATGAAAAATCATACCAAACTATATCATCATTAGTGAGAGACATCAGTCTCTGAGACCACCTTAGACATTGTTTGTTCTCCGCAAAAGCAGGCGTCTGAGGCAAGTGTGAAATAAACCACTTGTATAGAACACATCACACAATTATTCCACCACTTTTAGAATTTATCAAATGCAAAGAGAAATACATATCACCTAACAAAGTAGGCACATGATTCCCAATCAAGAAAATTCTAATGACATTAACATCAACAAAGCCATCAATGTTAGGGAACAAAGCCAACCCATAGATGAGCAACACAAATATAGCTTCAAAAGCATCCACACTACTAGCTTGAGCAAAGGCAATAGCTTCCTTGATGAGGAACTCAGACTTCTTCAAGTGAAGAGCTTCAGCAATAAGATGAGATCTGGGAATCTCTTCCAATCCACTAAAGGGAACTTTGTTAGAAACATGTATTCCCAAGAGATGTGCATACTCCTCCAACATAGGCACAAGCTGATAATCAGGAAAAGTGAAGCAACGGTAGAGAGGGTCATAGAATTGAGCCAACACACTCAAGAGTCTTTCAACCATATCAGTAGATAACACAGATAGAAGCTTCCCATGACGTTGCTTGAAGCCTAAGGGATCTAATACAAAAGATGCTAGCTTCCTTAACTCTTTCAAGTCGGGACATTTGAAATTGTACTTCTTAGTGTTCCTTCGTCCATAATCCATGGTCTGAAAATATTTGCAAATAAGACCTCAGTTCCTTGAATTTTTTTTCTTCGTGTGATGAATGTTATGATGCGTATGAATGCATGAATGCAACAATCACAAATAAGGGATCACACACAAGGCAAACAAAGGTCAAGGGATGAATCAAGTCATTATAAAGATCAATCATCCATTTTGGTGGATTATGGTTTACACCTTATCAACACCCAAGTTCCATTGATATTGACAAGACCTAATTGGATCAACCAAGAATCAAGGGTTTGTTGTGAGTCACGAGCATGGAGTCTGGTGAAGGACCGTCCCAAAGGAGTGAACTAAAGATAAAACCTGTACACCATGTTCTAAAAAGTTCCCAGAGTCTTAATTCCATCTATCGGATATTATAGGTTAGGATGACTGACTCATCAACCCATAATATTCTCAAGAGAAACTCATCTGAGTGTAGTATCGAGTAACAACTGTTATCAAGTCTACTCTTGAACAGTCTTCGCACTACGTCCTAAATAGGCCAAGAGGGGTTAAATGTTCTACGGTTCTCAGCTTCTCGGACCCCAAATCAGAGATAGTAATGCCTAGCCACAAATAACTTGTGTGATATTCATAACTCCAAAAGGGTCTCCACTGAGTAGATGGGTCTCAAGCCAACTTGTTAAGGACTACTCCACACAAGTCGAACATGACTATACCATCCTCCTATCTTAATTTCACTCAAGTTCAGGTTAGAAATTATCTCACCACTCAGAGATCACCAAGCACAACAAGCAGGTTATATCATACAAACAAATATACATACATCAAATATACAATTATATACACACAAAAAAGTAGGCTAAACCCATTGGAGACTACTCCCCAGTAGAGTCGCCACTTAATTTATGTAGCGGTAAATGAATGACCATCAAGCTATGGATAAGCTAGACGTCAATTAAACCAGACTCGCCACCGCGCTTTTATTGTTTCCAAGGGAAAAGGGAAAAGTATGAACAAAAACCCAAAAATAAGAAGTTTTCATATCAAAACTAATAAAATGCCAGAGATTACAGGTAAGGGAGTTGGTTACACAGAGGGAAGGTGTTAGCACCCAAAGTGTCTTAGGTACTCCTAGGGAGTCCTTTTTTGTGTGCATATGTGTTATTGTACAAAATGATGTTTGCAATAAAATAGAGTGGAAGGATGATAAAAGAATCCATTAATTATACTTTTTTGTTTGACAAGACCTTCAGACTTGTGCCTACGTACCAACATAAAAATGAGGGATCAAAACCTCGTAGTTCGTGGTATCAATTTCAAAATGAGTGTATTGCTTTTAACAAAGATTTAAGTTTAACAAAGGCACAAAAGGCCTAAAATGATTTGAATGAATGCTAGTTATTTTTGGCTTTTGAAATTTTAAGTCAAGTATAGTTAAGTTTATTTACAAGTTTGATTAAGAAAAGGAGTTTGAAAATGCAATGGCATAAGGCCAAAGTTTCTAATTTGCAATATGGTCTAAGTTCAGAAAACAAACACAAGCAAAGAAGATTTTGAAAGGAGGGAGAGATTTGAAATTAAAGAAGTGGAGAGGAGATGAAGAGACTAATCCTAAGCTCAAATTTAAAAGTTAAGAGATGAAAAGATCTGACCAATGGGCTGCAACCCAATAGAAAAGAATGTCATATAGAATCTCAAATTTCCCTTGGACTTTAGAATCAAGCAACATCAATACACAAATAGCAAGGTGAAAAGTAAGGCATCAAATAAAGATAGCCATATCCAAGCTTAGCAATTCCATAATCTTCTTCAAAATTTCCCATGCATCAGATGACTTCAAAGATGGCCTTAGGCATAGGTTCAAAATAACAACTTCACTATGATCATGTAACAGATCAACTCAAATGGATCTTCAATATTGTATCAGATGAATTTTCACTTCACAAGCACTTGGTTTCATGAAAGTTGGCATTGGCCAAGTCCTTTGCATAAGGAGTGTTGCCTAAATTCTAAGTCCAATAGTCTCAGATCAAACCAACAGTCCACTTGATGCGGTGTTTCGCAAGTATACGAACGCGTCAGAGTAATATAAAAGATTATCGAATCCACAGAGACCAAGTGTCAATCTATCGTTATCTGTTGTTATGGTGTTTATCAAAGGCAATCAAAATAAGTGTGTTTGGAGTGTGCAATGAAAAGTAAAGTGTTGAATAAAGATTAATTAATACAGACAGGGTCGAATGTAATTCACGTAATCAATTAATAATCCAAGTACTTGCTAGTAGAGCTACTTATGGGTAGTGTTTCCTACTTTGAAAAGAACTAATTTAACAGGAATTGTCGCTTTCGCGTATTCAGAACCGAGTTGTACTCCCTAATCAAACCCTCTTATTGTCACTTATAAAAAGGCGCGCATTGCGTTAGAGTAGTAAACCTATTTTTAAGAAATATAGTATCTTGACTAAGTTGAAAAGTATTATAACCTGGATTTCTTAACCAAAAGAGGTTCTCACGAACCAGACTCTAAACTTATAAACGCGTCCGAAAATAGTTTTAAAATCTCTTTTCTTCTTAATGTTAAAATCTCCTAATGAACTAAACAAAGCGTTTTCGCTGTTTTTGAAATAGTTAAAAACAATTAAGTTTAAAAAGACATTGGACGGCTTTCGATCTTACCCAACGGAATTGAAGTGCGGGAAAACTTAAGTTGAAAGTTAAAATAGCCCTTAAGTGTTTCTACGAACAATTGTACGGATTATCGGTTCAATTACGATCCTTACATTCTAACCTTATAAATTTAGTTAGACATGGTAAAGTAAAAGTGCATTAAAATAAGTAAAAGTAGTGCGAGTGCGGAAAGTAAATAAAAGTAGTGCGAGTGCGGGAAATAAATAATTTAAAGCGAGTGCGAGGAAATAAACGAAAGTAAAGAGAGTGCGAGGAAATAAACAAAGTAAAGCGAGTGCGAGAAAATAAATAATTTAAAGCAAGTGCAAGGAAATAAATAATTTAAAGCGAGTGCGAGAAAATAAACGAAAGTAAAACGAGTGCGGGAAATAAACAAAGTAAAGCGAGTGCGGGAAAATAAATAGGATAAAGACAAGTAATAAAAACCTGCTCCAATCGGATGGTTGCGTAAATTGCAATACAGAAATGAAAATGGCGGCAGGATTGACTTCCTTCCAAAGTGCTCCAAACTCGATTACAGACTCTATCACAGACTTGATTACACAATTGTGGTAACACTCCAATGCGAAGCGATTACCACTATGAAATACTGAATATATGCCTAAGTGAAACAAATTTGCTTCTGAGTTTGCCTCTGTTCTAAGTTTGAATGGTTGTAAAAGTGAATTCACGTTTCTATTTATAAGCAAGTAAAAAGATGGAAATGACTTGGATGTCCTTCAACTTGAAAATAGGAGGGAACCGTTTTTCCTCTTGTGGCGCCCGCCACAAGCACAATATGGGGCGTCTTAGTGGAAGTAGTGGGAAAACGTGGGAGTTGATGGAAGTTGATTTTGACACGTCATGGCAGGGTCTATGACGCCAGCCATGGGGTAGGCCACAAGAACAAAATGCTGAATTTTAGGGTTTTTAGCCCTTTTTCACTCCTTTTCTCGATCGGGGCTCCGATTAAAGTAAAATCCTGAAAACAAAGGAAAACACAGTAATAACATAACAAAATGACAATAAAACAACTAGAATGCATGTGAAATCGGAGTCGAAAATACGTAAATTTCAGTGTTATCAAACTCTCCCACACTTAAACCTTTGCTTGTCCTCAAGCAAAACATTATAAAGCTCGTGAAAGAAAAACTGGTGTAAACGAGTGCTTCAGGTAAAAATTCTAAGTTCAAGTTGGGATGCAGTGATAGGTACTAACTGAGTGAACTAAGGGTATCATGATGACACTAATCCGCAAATACGGGCATAAACTTCATTCCTATATTAACCAACCCATATTATCCCACAATATCTAGGCCTGCCTCTTCATCTCTTTTTGTGTCCTTTTCATTCAGGCGCAATCACATTAAGCCCATTATCCGTACATGCTTAATAGTAGAGTGACCTGTTAGTGATTATGATCTGAGCATGGGATTTCTGACACATAATTATGTGTAAACCCTTTTATTGGACCCAATTGTAGTTGTGGGGGATCGTATCGTAATCCGCCCTACCGAGTTCAGTGCCAGATACCTCTGAACCAACTAACAGTAGGTAAGTTTTTCTTTTTCTTTTTCTTTTTCTTTTTCTAGCAATTTTTTACAATTCTTTGGTTTAAATGACTTTGTGAGGGTCACCTATACCGGAGTTGCCTTTTTGCTTTCTTTTATTTTTTTGTTTTGCTGGATCATTCACTTATTTGCATCGGTCCCCTACATAGAGGATGCGTAGGCCGGAGCTGACTGCTGAGATAAACTACTGAGGACTTATACGGAAATGATGATTAAGGTCATGGTATATGGGGTTTTGGGAATGATTCCTATATTTACGAAGCTTATGGTGCTAAAACAGATACTGATGTTTCGCAAAGTTCTCCAAAGTCACCGCATCCTTACTCAAAACATGTCTTTAAAACCTGAAAACTTTCTGAATAACACTATTTTCTTTTGTAAATTTTTTTTCTGTGGGGCTAAAGGTATGGGGAGGTAGGATTGTACTAAAGATCTACTATATTTGGTGACTCGTCAGACTCGTGCATTATACTAAAAAGCAAAATAAACAACGAAAAGGAAATAAACTATCTAAAAACAGCAAATAAAGACTGGAAATAAAAGGAAAACGATAAATGCTCCTCCCACACTTAAATCGAACATTGTCCCCAATGTTTCAAAATAAGATAAGGGAAGAGTTACCTGGCAACCTATTGCTGACCACTAGTGCCCTCGCCATCCTGAGGTGGACGATGGGATCGGGTACGACGACGATCTCTCTGATCCATCCTCGCCTGCAGGGCATCCTGAGCGGTCCTCACCTCTCGAAGGTTACCTAAAATGGAGCCTTGAGTGGCTTCAATTAGTGCCATGTGTCTCTGGTGGTAGTTTTGCTAACGGGCTTGTGTATTTGTAATCACTTGCAGGGACTGTAGAACAGTGTCGTAGGACCTGTCTGTCCTCCGCTGTGACTCTTGCATAAAGCTCATGTTGTCCGCCATTTGTTGCTGGATGGTAAAGAGGAGGTCATTTCGCCTTTGCTCTCTAGCCATGTGGTCTCGCCACATCTCCTCTGTAATATAGAAGCCAGGAGTGGTACCTGCAGAAGAAGAAGATGGTGCGGTGTGTGGTGGTGAAGGATGATGGGGGGACACATGTGGTACGAGAGATCTCTCTCTCCGATCATATTCATCATCAGTGTCATGTCCCGCCTCATCAGGAATGTTAGGAGGAAGAGGACCCAAAACAGGTGGGGCATCTAAAGCGTAGGTCTAATTCCTTTCATCTCGTACATCTGTACGTCTAGTGCACGGTAAAACAACAGACGGGATGGCTACGCCATGAACCATAAGCATATAGCCTCCTTCTCTCCTCGAGCGGCACAATTTCATGTCTCTCAGAAAGTTTAGGTTAATTGTGCGAGGAGGTAAGGGTTCTAGGGTAGCCATCTCATCGTTCAGGTTAAGCGCCCAAGCAATAGATGTAATTAATCCACCAAAAGAAATCGGTCCCGCTTTATTCAAAGTTAAAATCATAAGGGAAAGCATGAACGGGACCGAATTAATTCGCCTATTTGTGAGGCTTCCTTGCAAATATAGAAGCTCTCTAGCATTAACCTTATTTGGATTTTCCCGACCAAAAATAGTACATGCCAACAGATATCTAAAAACTCTGATGGTCGGGTTATGGATAGTTGAGGCAAGTACTCCTTCAAAAGAGTTTATGGAAGTGTTTGATAAACGCTCCCAGAAGGAAAATACCTCAACAGACCATTCGGAATCCAAAGGGGCCTCACAAATAGCACCTTCCCCATGAGGGATCCCTAATAAGCTGGCTAGTTCGTCGGTACTGAACTCGTATTCAATGGCAAACATTCTAAATCTCACAGTACCAACTGTGCTAGCAGTATTAGGGTTGACAATATAGATTAAGGAACTTAAAAATTCAATTGTCAATCGCTCATAGGTAGGTTCTTTGGTGGAAAATAAATTATGCAAACCTAAATTATTTAATAAATGAAATATGCTATGAAAGATACCTAAAGTGTAGAGACAATTTTTGTCAACATACCTTGTCGGGAGGATTTCCCGATTTTGCAACCGTTCAATAATTTTTCTTTGTCGATCCCCCGGTTTCCCTCCTTGAAGAATGAATCTGTTAAACTCCATTTGAATGCTCTTGAAAAGTGATGAAGAAAATGAAGTGGTTTGTGAAAAGGTTGGATTTTTACAAAATCCGGCGGATGAAATCGAAAATGGAAAGTGGAATAATGATTTGTGTGGTGTGGTGGTTAGAAAAGTATGAGCTTTTTGTGGGTTCAAGGATGTTTTTCCAAGGTGAAAAAATGGGTTTGGGAGGTTGTAAGTTGCAAAAATGGTGAAGAAAGGGGTTCTGCCCCGACCTTTTACCGACACTGTGGCGGGCGCCACAGGTCCTATGGCGGGCGCCACAAGGCCAAATCTGGCTGGGCCAGATTTTGGTCCTTTGATTTGGGCTTCTCTTGTCTTTTGGCTTTGAGGGGTCTGAATAGCATTTTCCTCGTGAGTACCTAGTATTATTGACTTGCATAATTTTTACAAAAGTAAAAATAAAAGACAAAAACAGAAATAAAAATAAAAATAAAAATAAAACAAAAATTTAAATATTAGACTGATAAATAAATAAACAACTTAAAAATAAAAAATGCATATAAATCAAAACATAAGGCATATAATTAGGTAAAAATAGAAATATCAAGGTATTCATATAATATTCAAAAATGCGACAATATAAAATAAGTTATGCAAATACGAGAAATATATAAAAGAAAAATAAAATAAAATGAAATGGTGAGATCAGGTAGTAGGGGTGTCGTTTGCCTGAGTGGATCCACGGAGCATGGCTACTTCTTGCTTGAGTTCTGCGATCTCCTGATATAGACAGTAGGCTTCAGTAGCATGGGTGAGATCAGACACTCCCATCTGTAAAGTAAGGTCAGCCACCTCCTGTCTAAGCGCTGCAATCTCTCTACGACACTTAGCAATCTGAGTGCGGATGTCGGGTGTCTGCAATGAAAGATTATTAGGGAGAACAGTGATTCTAGGAGATGGTGGTGTAGGCGTGTATTCCGCAGCGGGTGGTGATCTCGGTTCCTCAACGGTCTCTCCCTGGCCCTCTAGAGCATAACTCCAATTCGCTGGATCATGCACACTGGTCATCATAGGGTCTGGCAGTGTGAAATAGTGAATAGCCTCACTGTCGACTAGCAACCGGAACTGACATGGGTGGAAAGAGGCTCTCTTCATCAATCCTCTGGTCAAACAGAAGTCGATGTCCATGGTCGTGTACCCACAGTAGGTCCGAAGATGTAACAGCTTGTGAGACAGACCTAAAGCGACAGCAATCTGCGTGATGATTCTGCCAACATGGATGACTCCTTCGGTAGATCTGGAGATACTGCTGAGATTGTATAATAAAAAGTTCCCACATGCTACTGGGCGAGACTGGGATGCACAAAATAATAGGAAGATTTCCTCTTCACTCAGTAGTGTCTCTGCATTCGGTCTTCCC
Source organism: Lathyrus oleraceus (assembly GCF_024323335.1). Taxonomy (NCBI): domain Eukaryota; kingdom Viridiplantae; phylum Streptophyta; class Magnoliopsida; order Fabales; family Fabaceae; genus Lathyrus; species Lathyrus oleraceus. The sequence continues at coordinate 283,607,594 of NC_066581.1, forward strand.
AGGAAGGAATGTGCTAATATCATCTGAAAATATCTGAAGGCTGGGTTATGTATGACATGAGACAACTGTGTAGATGGATCCTGGCTTCCGCCTCCTGATATATCACTCCAAAACTTCTCAACCTCCTTACCCAGGAAATATCCCATAGGTGTTTCCGGGATAGCATCAGGAGTAGTCTGGAAACCCAATAAGTCGCCGAACTCTTTCTGGCTGAAGGAGTACTCAACTCCAAAAAGTCTGAAAGCAGCATACCCATCTGGTCCAGAATATGGGTCATAGTCGAATGAACTCAGGAACTCCAAAGTCAGGTTCCTATATGTGTTACTCAAGTCATCATCAAACTCGTCCCAGTGAAGCTGGTGGCTAAGGAATCGGATACTTGGCTCGATACCCAGTGCCTCCATACAATGCTGATCAGGATAACGTGTGGGTGCCATAGGGCGCTGATACAAAGTGATGTAATGCTCCCTCTGAGCATTATCTCTATAGGCCACATGCATGTCATCAAAATCCTGCATCCTGTAAAGGTTAAGAAAGTGATCCTAAAAATACAAACCATTCAAATCTTAGTCTTAATGCAAAATATGATAAAATAAAATAAAATAAAATAAAATTAAATAAATGCGAAAAAGTAAAATGAAAGAAAAACCATGGGTTGCCTCCCACGCAGCGCTTGTTTAACGTCATTAGCTTGACGATTAGAATTTATACACCTGTAGTAGGGATTGGTGGATCAATCAGGGTGTGGCTCGAGTAGTATGCTGGAATGTCTCCTCCTTCGTAGAGCTTCAGTCTTTGTCCATTTACAATGAATGGACTACAGGTATCGTTCTTGATTTCTACGACTCCGGATCTCAGAATCTTGGATACTTCGAAAGGACCAGTCCATCTTGAACGTAGCTTTCCAGGGAAGAGTCGTAACCTAGTGTTGAAAAGGAGATCAGAATCGCCTATATTGAAGTTTTTCTTTACTATTCTTTTGTCGTGATAGACTTTTGTCCTCTCTTTATATATTTTTGCATTCTCGTAGGCAGATTGCCTAAGTTCTTCTAATTTATGAATGTCTAGGATACGCTTTTCTCCAGCAGCTAAGTAATCTAAATTCAAAGTTTTAATGGCCCAATAGGCCTTATGCTCTAATTCGAATGGTAAGTGACATGATTTTCCATAAACTAGTTGATAAGGAGTAGTTCCTATAGGGGTTTTGAAAGCGGTTCTATAGGCCCATAATGCTTCTTGAAGCTTCTGAGACCAGTCTCTCCTAGAAATAGAAACAGTTTTCTCTAGGATTTGTTTTATCTCCCTATTAGATACTTCTACTTGGCCACTAGTTTGTGGGTGGTACGGTGTTGCTACTCTGTGCCTAACTCCATATTTTCTTAAAAGTTTGTCAAATATTCTCGATATAAAGTGTGATCCTCCATCGCTTATGACTAAACGTGGTGTTTCGAATCTAGGGAATATATAGTTTTTAAATAGTTTGATTACTACCCTAGTGTCGTTTGTGGGTGCAGCTATAGCTTCAATCCACTTAGACACATAGTCTACAGCTACTAAGATATACCTGTTTCCTAAGGATGGTGGAAAAGGTCCCATGAAATCTATACCCCATACGTCAAAGAGTTCTACTTCTTGAATGTTTCTTAGAGGCATTTCATCACGTCTTGAAATGTTTCCAGTGCGTTGGCATCTATCACACTTGACAATGAAAGCATAGACATCACGCCACATGGTAGGCCAGAATAGGCCAGCTTGAAGAATCTTGGCGTATGTCTTAGAGGTGCTCACATGTCCACCATAAGGTGCAGAATGACAATGCTCGATAATATTATTTACCTCTTCTTCTGGAACGCAACGGAGAAAAATGCCATCTTTACCCCTTTTGAAAAGGAGCGGTTCGTCCCAATAGAAGTTTCTCACATCGTGGAAGAATTTCTTCTTGCGGTGGTAGTCAAGATCCGGGGGTACTATATCAGCAGCTAGGTAATTAACGAAGTCTGCATACCAGGGTACGTTACTTATTGCTAAAGAATTTTGAGGGTGCTCATAAGGATCTAGGTTATTATCTTCAATGGTTTCTACTCTAGCTATCAGTCTATCATAGGCAAAATCATCATTTCTGGGTATTAGTTCTGGTTTTAGATGTTCTAGCCTAGAAAGGTGATCGGCCACTACATTTTCAGTGCCTTTTTTATCTCTTATGTCTAAATCAAACTCTTGTAGTAATAGAATCCATCGGAGTAACCTGGGCTTGGCATCTTTTTTACTTAATAGGTAACGAATGGCAGCATGATCGGTGTAAACAATAATTTTTTTCCTACTAGATAAGATCTAAATTTGTCTATAGCGAAAACTACAGCGAGTAATTATTTTTCAGTTGTTGCATAATTAAGTTGGGCAACATCTAGGGTTCTACTGGCATAATAAATGGCATGTAATTTTTTATCTTTCCTTTGTCCTAGAACGGCTCCAACTGCATAATCACTAGCATCGCACATTATCTCGAAAGGTTCCGACCAATCAGGTGGTTTCATAATGGGTGCAGATACTAATGCTTGCTTTAAAAGATTAAATGCTACATTACATTTTTCATCAAAAATGAATTCAGCATCTTTCATTAAAAGTCCGGTTAAAGGTTTAGTTATTTTGGAGAAGTCCTTAATAAAACGCCGGTAGAATCCAGCGTGTCCAAGAAAACTTCAGACTTCTCTGATGGTTTTTGGGGGTTTTAGGTTTCCTATAACTTCTATTTTAGCTTTATCTACCTCTATACCTTTTTCGGAAACTATATGTCCTAAAACTATTCCTTCGGTTACTATGAAATGACATTTTTCCCAGTTTAGCACGAGGTTCACCTCCACGCATCTCTCCAGGATTTTTTCAAGGTTAGCAAGACAATTGTGGAAATCAAATCCGCAAACCGAGAAATCATCCATAAACACTTCCATGATACCATCTAGGTAATCTGCAAAGATTGACATCATGCAGCGTTGGAAAGTAGCTGGAGCATTACAGAGGCCGAATGGCATTCGTCTGTAGGCAAAAGTTCCATAAGGGCATGTAAAGGTAGTTTTTTCTTGATCTTCGGGGTGAATAGGTATTTGGAAGAATCCAGAGTATCCATCTAGATAGCAGAAGTAAGAGTGTCTGGCTAGACGCTCCAACATCTGGTCTATAAATGGTAAAGGGAAATGATCCTTCCTAGTTGCTTTATTTAATTTTCTATAATCTATACACATCCGCCATCCTCCTTCTAAACGTTTTGCTACATGTTCGCCTTTATCGTTTTGCACGACTGTGATGCCTCCCTTTTTAGGTACTACATGAACAAGGCTCACCCACTTACTATCCGAGATCTGGTAGATTATACCTGCCTCAAGTAACTTAAGAACTTCCTTTTTAACAACATCACTCATTATAGGGTTTATTCTTCTCTGATGTTCCCTAGAGGGTTTTGAATCTTCTTCTAGTGAAATCCGATGCATGCATACAGATGGGCTTATACCTTTCAGGTCAGAGATATTATATCCTAAGGCTGAGGGATATCTTCGTAAAACGTCTAAAAGTTGGTTCGTTTCCTTTTGGCTCAAGGTAGCACTAACTATAACTGGACGGTTCATATTTTCATCGAGGAACTCATATCTCAGGTTCTTAGGTAGTTCCTTAAGTTCTAAGGTTGGTTTCTTAGGGCATGGCATAGGATCTGGGGTAAGGGATAAACATTCGTAAAGGTTATCATCGATGTAAGGTTCTTTAAAGTCATCATCTTCCTTTATGGGGGTTGATGGTAACTTAATTGTTTTTATAATTTCTTTTTGTTCTAATTCTCTAACACATTCATCAATGATATCTAAGGCATAACACGAGTCTCCCATCACAGGTGCCATAAGAAATTTTGAAAGTATGAATTCTATTTTCTCGTCACCTACCTCAAATGTCAACTTTCCTTTCTTGACATCTATTATGGCTCCTGTAGTCGATAAGAATGGTCTACCTAGAAGGATTGGTATATCATTGTCCTCTTTGATGTCCACGACAACGAAATCAGTAGGGATAAATAACTGACCTATCCTAACAGGAACATCTTCTAAAATGCTTATCGGATATTTAACAGATCTATCGGCTAACTGAAGTGACATCTTAGTGGGTTGTAATTCTCCTAAGTTTAACCTCTCACAAACTGCTAAAGGCATTAGGCTCACACTAGCTCCTAAGTCTAGAAAATCTTTTTCGATGACATGTGTCGCATCCGCGAAAAACAACCGGCGGGCTAAACACAAAACAAACAGAGCCGCCACCGTGTGTTATTTATCCCAAAGAGGGAAAGGAAACACTCGAAGTAAACCTGGAAAGGAAATGGTCTTACGACCGAAGATTACAGGGTAAGGGAGTCGGTTACGCAAGGGGAAGGTATTAGCACCCCTCACGTCCGTCGTACTCGACGGGATCCACGCTCAAAAGGAAAGAATAAGGTTGCTAAAACAAACATTGCTCACAAACATCACACACCCACACTGGAAACAACACAGGTGGGAGAAAAGGGGAAAGGGCTCGCTAGGATATCGCATCCTATGCCTACGTATCTCATCTGGAATGAGAATCAGAGCTACCGTAGTTCGGCTCACGCACGCCGAAACAAAACACGCACAAGCAGGCAAACAAGGAAACCGAATGCCAATCGCTGGACTTACATCAGACTCCGAACCAAACAACAATAGGATATGGAATGCCAATTGCTGGTCTTACATCCATCTCCTAACACACACAAGAAAGGATAACACACAACAAGTTACTAAGGAGTCAGGCACTCGAGCCTAGCAACTATCAAGCAAACACACACAAAAAGAAAAAGGGTGCCCGGAGAGATCTCGTACGACCTCCTGCCTACGTACCTCATCTGGTATGAGGATCAGGGCAACGTAGTTCCCCTTAACAGGGGAGAAACTTTCTCCTAACCAGAGACTGGGAAATGACCAACTAGAAGGGAGACTGACTCGAGCCTAATAGTTATCATGTATTCCACAATGGTCCTAGGTTGAGTTTTCTATCTATCTTGCACAAGCAGTAAGCTAATCCTAACCAGGCAAAGCAAAGCAAACATACACACAATTAGCACACACTATATACAATCAAAGTGGGCTCACACAGGGGTTAGGCTGCAAAAGCAAGCCAACTGTATCAGGGTGATGTTAGCTCTTAACCCTAACATTGAGAGTTAGGGTGAAGCAGATGAAATAGGAGGTGAGGGGTGTGCCTCACAGCTCTTATCCCTGGCCTAGGAGAGCTTTAGACAAAAGAAGTGTGGGTTCAGAAAGTGGGAACCCTTCTACACTTATGACACTGACTCAACTGTACAACTGTACAAGGGTCTTGGGTTAATATCCACAATGCATCAACATGTAATGTGAGCAAAGGGATGACACACTGAATAGTAGGAGATGGACTACACATCTCTTTTATCTACCAATTGCCTTATCAAAGGACTTTTCCTGCTTGGGGACAAAAATAAACAATCACAAGCATTGCCTCTTAAGGAGGACTTCAGACAGGTGCCTGGCCACATAACAAACCAGGTCTTCCAGACTACATGGAGCCAGAGACATTATACCTCAAATTGGTTAAGCAACCAAGCAACAACAAAAGCAAGTTCTCAATGAACTATAGCAACTAATGTACCTGAAAACAATCTAACTCAGTCAATACACAACTCAAACAAAAGTCAAACAAACAGTTACAAGTCAACAGTCAACTGTACATAGGTAGACAAACAAGCATCAATGCACAAAGGTGCAAACCACAAGCTTATGCCTAAGTTTCAAAACCTACAAAACAAACTCAAAGTTAGTCATCAACAATCAATGGACCAACTCCAATTGAGTAAGCATCATCAAGTATGGCAATTGTGCCCTTTGACCTGAAACAAAGCTCAAACATTAAGCACTAACCACTAGGACAAGGCCTAGGGTCAAAAAGTAAGCAATAATCCAAAACAGAACATGAAAATTATCAAGAATCAAGTTCAATCAAATAAGAAACTAATCCAAGTGGTCTCACACTCATATCATCAACTAATTTCATTTCATACATCAATCATGGTCAAACATGCAAGTTAGAACCTCATTGGAGCAAACAGAAAGATCCAGTCCACATCAACTCAAAAATATTTCAATAAATCCCAAGAAAAATCATGGCTAAACAGCATTCATCACATGATCATCACACCAAAATTCAAGGCATTTGGACAAAGGGAAGCATGTCAATTAAATTCATCAAGTCAAGGCATGGCAAAACAAGCTCATACAAGGCACAAATGGATGCATCAACTTCAAGCAAGCATAAAATAGAATCCAAACATGATATGGACATCAAACTAAAGCCATGGCAAACTTCAAGGTGTCTAGAATACATGTGCAAAATTTTAGATCCATCCAATAAACATCAAGAGTTTCATAAATCATATAAGATCATGACTCACAAAAAGTCCACAATTGGTCAAACAGAGAAGAAATTCTCAAACAAATTGGAAATACACTCAAAAGTTCTACAAAAAATCACACTCAAACCTAACATCCAGAAGAGTCAACATGCAAAAATTCAGATCAATTAGAGTCCATATGGCATGGCAATAAAAATCCACAAGTTGGACAAGAAATGGTGTGACACACATTGTCACACCTAGATTCAAATGATCATATCTCACAAACCAGAAATGCAAAAATTGCAAACTTAATGCCAAAATGTCAATTAGGATCTCTAATTTACACATGCAAAATTTCAGGAGTTTTGGATCAAGCATCATTATTTCACAAAAGGAATGGCAAGCAATGTGCAAGAAGACATAAGCATGAGCAAACCCTAGGCCACATTAAAAACCACACGTGCACAATTTTTGTAAAAATCATCATTAAATAATAGACATGATAAGGATCATTGTGCAAAAAATTCCAGTCAATTTGGATCATTATTCCATGAGATATGATTTTTGGAAGTGATGGAAAAAATAAAAAAAGACATGAGCAATGGTATGAACATGGTGAAGCAACATGAACAAAAAATGCAAAGGCAATGTATGGAATGTCCTCGGCCAGAATCGAAGGGAGGACGTATTTGAAATCCAGCGCGCGCTTGAGTGGACCTGGACACGTGGTCCAATGCATGGCGCTATAAGCGCATGCAAAGTAGCGCTGAAGTGGATCAAAGTGCATTCTGGGCTCAAAAACCCTAAGTTCATACGCGTTCATCACACATTCATACGTCCAAGAACAATTGTAGCAGATTTTGACAAACTTTATATCACCGTGTTCATCTTTCAACCAGCAACACGAATCACTAATCATTTTAACCTAATTCTTCCTAGATCCAAAGATTCGAAGGAAAACATTTCTAGGCATCAATCTTCTAATCCATGTAACTACCTCATTTCTTGATGAAAATTAATGGTTCAAATTGCAGCATGACCTACTCTCAAAGATCTACAAAACACATATGATAATTGCATGAATTATAGAATTCGATTCCTGACCTGGTTTGAAGTGCAGCTTTGGATTCAAGGTTTTTAGGACTTGTAAGGTTGAAACAGATCCTCTTCAATGCTCAGGTAGATGAATGAGTGAAGAATTGAAGCTCAATTATGCTTGAAGTAGCTCAAATCAACAGCTGCCATGGAAGATGCTTGATGCAACAGTTCTTGAAACAGCTCCACAGTTCATGAATTTAGCTTCCAAAGTCTTCAATTATGATGGAGAATCAAGGATCGAGCAAGAACAATGCAAGTTCTATGGAAAATTTTGCAGAAAAATGGAGAGAAAAAGTTGAGAGAATTTGTGATTTTCATATCTAGATCTCAATTCTGTTATGATTAATCAGAAAACAGTTAGAATTAGGTTTATATATGTGATGTTAAACACATTTGTTAATCATAATTAGTGTTAATGCAAGTGGTTAATGAAAATGAATGTTTATGCCAATTTAGCCAATCCACCCTCACATGTGTAAATACCAATGGAACAGTGCACTTTCTGTCTTGGAACACTTGGAAATGTGGTTTGTAAGCCAAGGCAAGTGGAATTAAGTGAATGCCATGCCTAATTTTCAAATTCATCTTTTCCCTCCAATTTTCAAATTAAGTTCAAGTGAAAAGTTCATTTTTTTTGTGATGAGTTTTAATGAAATGTGATGCATGAATTGGATAGAGGACATCAAGAGTAAATTGCTCCAAAAAGAACCACATGATTTGGCCATTTGGTGCAGAAGTTATGCCTTGTTGAAGTTCAAGATTTCTTGACCAAGATTGATCCATAACTTGCCAACCACACATGAGAAATTCATGTTCTTGGACTTTTTGGAAAGGTGAGAGCAAGATCTACAACTTCCATGTTGGACAAAATTTTATTTGAAGCATTTTTGGACATGTAATTTTAAGGAGAAAACCTTTCCATTTTTGGCAATTTTGAATTACAAGTCACTTTCTATTTTTGGAAAGTTTTCATCTGACTTTATTTTCTTCATTGTTGATGTTTGAAATGTCAAATGAAACTTGTTTGGACATGAATGAAGTGTATCTAACCCTCTCCCACCTCCAAATCCATGAGTTGACCTGTGGTTGACTTTTGTTGACTGATAGATGAATTGACTATGCACAGATGAAATTGAGCCTCAATCTTCTGATGAAATGGCTCAACAATGAAACCCTAGCTTCCACAAGCTCAATATAATCATATGATGATCCCTCATCTCCTTGACAAGCCCTGATTGGCCCAATACCACTGATTAGGGTTGACCAGAGGTCAAAACCCTAATCCCAAGGCATCTGATCAAGCACAATGAATCTCTTGGTGATAACAAGACCATGATGATGATGTACCACCTCCCATAAGATAATGATCAACCTCCTTGAGGAACCAAGAAACCCTAATTGATGCACAACCCTCAGATGGCTAGTGATCAATTCATAAAACCCTCAGCTTGCATCTTAACCTCCTTATCTTCTGATCAAGACCTAGGAGGATGACTTGCTCAAGGTTGTCACATGATATGCAAAGATGCAATGACTAATGACCTAAAAATGAAATGCAATATGCTCAAGCTAGTCCCAAGAGAGGAGGGCAAATTTTGAGGTGTTACAGCTGCCCCTATTCAATCCACTGTGAACCTGTCGATATGAATAGCCTCGGCTTTCAGATGATCAGGGGGAAGAGTGATTGAATACCAAGAACAGACGAACAATTTGCACTCTGACGGGAAAATAATTAACAATGCCTATCAGAATTGGCAAAGACGCAATTTTGAAAGAAGCACCCGTATGGTACGGAGAAAGTCGGCCTGAATACCGGAACAGAAATATCTGGATGAACGGTAACACAGAGATAGCCATGGCCTGAATGCCGCTCGTCAGTCTGCATACTGAGCATCAGAATATGGGAGTATTGATGTCGATCTGAATACCGGGAGATTGGCCTGAACACCACCTTGGCCTGAACACCACCTTGGTCTGGATACCACTTCGGTCTGAACACCACTTTGGTCTGGATACCCCCTCGGTCTGGATACCGGGAAACTGGCCTGACTGCCGCAAGCTGCATCGATCTAATCGTCGGAAGCTTCTTTGATCTGAAAATCGGAACTGGCTTGAACGCCGCATCGGTCTGAATACCCGCCTCGGTCTGATCACCGGAAGATTGGCTTGGATGCCACAAGTACTTCAACACGATTTGTTGGAAACTTCTTTGATCTGGAAATCGGAAACGGGCCTGAGCGCCACAAGTTCTTCGTCCTGATTGTTGAGAACTTCTTCGATCTGAAATCGGAAACGGGCCTGAGCGCCACAAGTTCTTCGTCCTGATTGTTGAGAACTTCTTCGATCTGAAATCGGAAACTGGCCTGACTGCCACAAGTTCTTCATCCTGATTGTTGAGAACTTCTTCGATCTGGAAATCGGAACTGGCCTGAGCGCCACAAGTTCTTCGTCCTGATTGTTGAGAACTTCTTCGATCTGGAAATCGGAACTGGCCTGAACGCCGCACCGGTCTGAATACCCGCCTCGGTCTGGGCACCGGAAACTCTTCTTGCCCGTCAGCATCGGCAGAGATAACAAAACAGTGATTAGTGAGTCGACACGCGTGCCAACGACCCATGCTGGGGACAACAAGCCACGAACCGGCTATTCTTTCTTCCACCCCAACCAACGAACACTTCGCGTTTAGCTGGGAATTATCTCTTTCTTGTTTTTCTTTTTGGACCCCGAAAATTTCCTGATTATCATTTCCATCTCCGCCTGACAGAAACTTTGATACAAAATCATGACGCTATACTCCTCGGAGTAACACCTTCACCCTCGGTCGAAACCACCTCTCAAACGGTAACCACGGTTTGAGACTAGCTTATGCTTGCAATAATGATGCATGACATTTTTCCAGCGTAATGCTCCATAATCATGGAAATGCTACGCGATTTATTATGCAATATGCTATGCTTATCTACATGCTGAATGTATAAAAAGTATCCCCCTCAAGGGACTCTTCTAGGGAGCTCGAGACACTCTGCTGAGGCACTCGCCAACACTCCAATTCCACCCTGCCGGGGAACATCACTGCTGCTGGGAAAAAGGCAACCCTTGTTGGGGATAACCTCCTCTTCACCCGATCCGCTTGGGGACTTCGCTGGGGAAAGAACCACCAACGCACTCTGTGGGGATACAACAGTCTTTGACTTGCTGGGCATGCAACACTCCAGACTCTGCTCGGGGAACCACCTCCCACAGATACCTCCTCTGGGAAATAACAACCTTCAGGCCTGGCGACTGGGGAAGCATCAATCTAAAACCTGCTGGGGATAACCATCCTGACCCTGCTAGGGAATCCACAGACCTTGAATCTGCTGGGGAATTAGTCATTCCGACTCTGCTTGGGGATGAGGAAAGTCTAGTACCGAACACCCGTCGACTCGTCGATCCTTGGCATTCATCATCCAAATCCACTATCAGCTTTCCAATTTTGAGAACTCCCAGACTCGTCTGGACTTTTCTGATTCATCACCTTGTATTCCCAACTGCTCCGCACTCGACGAAAAGCGAACTCCTGGGATTTACACAGACTTTTCAATCTTCCGACTTTGAAGAGTCTTCTTGATTAATTCTCAAGGATCGTCGTACGTCTTTTCGTCGTCCTTTCACCGCTCTTCTATTCATTCGTCCCTGATTGGACTCCATGGGGATTGTGTTGTCAAAAGCTTCCACATCACAACCTGCAAGTGAGTCCAAATACCTAACAGTTCCTGCAAAAGAGACCGTTAGATAAAACCGTGCCCCAGGCGTGTCAAGATTTCAACACTTGGGTCACTCAACCTTCCGAATAAGATTTCAAGCTTCAATCTTATAAGCATGCATTGGAAGGGACCTGTATGTCTTAAAATGCAGAGATTCTTTATCAAAAATAACTGGATGTTTTTGCAATCAAAGCGGTAATGAAAACAAAAAACAAAATTATTTGACTGAATATGCATTTTATTGATTGAAAAAGTGTGGCTCAAAATTGAGCGATACAAAGGAAGCAATTCCTGAAAAGAGGTAATTGCGCACAAAAGGAAAAATCTATCCTAATGGCATGTGAAACCGTGATCTTATCGAGTTCCAACTCGGTTACACCCCATATGTCCTCAGACTCTCCGCTTTCTGCCTTCTGAACAAGACGCTTCTGATTGATCCCCACCGGGTATTATCCATGTGCCTTAACCAAAGCGCAAACGATCATGTTAGACGCAGTTGTTCGTTCCAATCCCTCTTTTGCCTGGACCACCCTTTCGGGTTTTCAGTCCACCGGGATACCCCTTTTTGCCCAAGTCGCCTTTTCAGGTTTTCGACTTGCCGGGTGTACAGTTTTTTCCTTTTCTATCCCTAATTTTTGCCCGAACCTTTTCTTTCTGTTTTTTGGTTCGTCGGGATGCCCATTTTTGTCTGGACTATTTTGTTCTTTTCGTCCAGCGGGTCTCTTTATACGAAGTATTTTTTAACTGCGTCCGCATTCACAGGGGATGGAAAATCCTCACCATCCATGGTCGTCAACAACAAGGCTCCACCAGATAAAACCTTCTTGACCACGAATGGACCTTCATAATTGGGATTCCATTTGCCCCTTTGATCGTTTTGAGGAGGAAGGATCCTTTTCAGCACCATATCTCCCACGTGATACACACGAGGTCGTACCTTTCGGTCAAAAGCACGCTTCATCCTTTGCTGATACAACTGCCCATGACAGATGGCTGCCAGCCTCTTTTCCTCAATCAGGCTCAACTTTTCGTACCGGGTCCTTACCCATTCCGCCTCTTGCAATTTTACGTCCATCAGGACTCTCAAAGAGGGAATTTGAACCTCGACCGGTAGCACCGCTTCCATTCCATATACCAATGAGAAAGGCGTTTCCCCAGTAGATGTACGCACCGAAGTTCGATACCCATGTAATGCAAACGGCAACATCTCATGCCAGTCCTTATAAGTCACCACCATCTTTTGCACAATCTTCTTGATATTCTTATTGGCTGCCTCAACCGCCCCATTCATCTTCGGACGATAGGGAGAAGAATTGTGATGCTCGATCTTGAATTCCCGGCACAGTTCTGCCATCATCTTGTTATTCAAATTAGAACCATTATCAGTAATGATTCTTTCGGGAACCCCATATCTGCAAATGATGTCTCTCTTGAGAAATCTGGCAACGACCTGCTTCACCACATTCGTATAAGAGGCTGCTTCCACCCACTTGGTGAAGTAATCAATAGCCACTAATATGAACCGATGCCCATTCGAAGCCGTAGGCTCTATCTTTCCGATCATATCAATACCCCACATAGCGAACGTCCATGGAGACGACATTAAGCTTAATGGATTTGGAGGCACGTGCACCTTGTCAGCATAAATCTGGCATTTATGACACTTCCGCACGTAATTGAAACATTGGGCCTCCATCGTCATCCAATAATATCCTGCCCTCAGCAGCTTCTTCACCATTGCATTCCCACTGGCATGGGTACCGAATGACCCTTCGTGAACCTCTTTCATCAATTGGCTTGCTTCTTTATCATCAACACATCTGAGCAAGACCCAATCAAAATTCCGCTTGTACAGAACCCCATCCTTATTCAAATAGAACACCATGGCCAACCTCCGCAGAGTCTTTCGGTCCTTCTTAGATGCTTCCTCAGGATACTCTTCGGTTTCCAGATAGCGCTTGATATCGTAATACCACGGCTTCTCATCATCAGGCGCGGTGTCCACAGCAAATATATAAGTCGGTCTATCCAGACGTCCCACCTCAACACTGGGGAACTGATTCCACCATTGCACCTTAATCAAGGCAGCCAGAGTAGCCAAGGCATCTGCCAACGAGTTCTCTTCTCTAGGCACATGATGCACCTCCACCTTGGTGAAAAACGTCAACAATCTCCTCGTATAATCCCGGTATGGAACTAAATGAGATTGATGCGTATACCATTTTCTGTTAACCTGATTCACAACCAGAGATGAATCTCCATATATGACAAGGTTCTTGATCCTCAAATCAATCGCCTCTTCAATCCCCAGGATACAAGCTTCATATTCAGCCACGTTGTTGGTGCACTCAAATGTTAGCCGGGCAGCAAAAGGAATGTGGGATCCTTTCGGCGTAACCAAAACAGCACCAACACCGCTACCATTCACGTTAACGGCCCCATCAAACATCAGAATCCATTCGGATTCAGGGTCAGGCCCCTCCTCCGGGATCGGTTCCTTGCAATCTTTCGATTTGAGAAACATGATGTCCTCATCAGGGAATTCAAACTTCATCGGTTGATAATCCTCAATGGGTTGCTGAGCGAGGTAATCAGACAATACACTCCCCTTGATTGCTTTCTGAGAGGTATACTGTATATCATATTCAGTCAAAATCATTTGCCACCTCGCAACCCGTCCGGTCAATGCTGGCTTCTCAAAAATATACTTGATTGGATCCATCTTGGAAATCAATAAAGTGGTATGAACCAGCATATACTGCCTCAGTCGGCGAGCAGCCCAGACCAGAGCACAACAAGTTTTCTCGAGCAGTGAATATCTTGTTTCACAGTCGGTAAACTTTTTGCTAAGGTAGTATATGGCATGCTCTTTTCGACCAGACTCGTCATGCTGCCCCAATACACACCCCATAGACCCCTCGAGGACTGTCAAGTACAGGATGAACGGTCTTCCCTCCACAGGAGGCATCAGAATCGGAGGCTCCTGCAAATATTCTTTTATCTTTTCAAATGCCGCTTGGCAATCATTATTCCACCTGACCGTTTGATCTTTTCTCAACAATTTGAATATTGGTTCACACGTGGCTGTTAGATGAGATATGAACCGCGAAATGTAGTTCAAGCTACCTAAGAAACCACGAACCTCTTTCTCTGTTCTCGGTTCAGGCATTTCTCGTATTGCTTTTACTTTAGCAGGATCAACCTCGATTCCTTTTTCGCTCACAATAAACCCCAGCAATTTACCGGGCCGCACTCCGAAAGTGCACTTGTTCGGGTTCAACCTCAGTCTGAACTGTCTCAGCCGGTCGAACAACTTGGCCAGATCTACCAAATGCCCCTCTTCTGTTTGGGACTTTGCTATTATGTCATCAACATAGCATTCAATTTCATGATGAATCATATCATGAAACAAAGTCACCATGGCCCTCTGATAAGTAGCACCGACATTCTTGAGACCAAACGGCATCACTTTGTAACAAAAAGTGCCCCACGGTGTGATGAACGTTGTTTTCTCCATATCATCTGGCGACATTTTGATTTGATTATAGCCAGAAAAGCCATCCATGAAGGAAAACACCGAGAACTGAGCTGTATTATCTACCAACACATCAATGTGAGGTAGCGTAAAATCATCTTTCGGACTAGCTCTATTCAGATCCCGGTAGTCCACGCACATTCTCACCTTCCTATCTTTCTTCGGGACAGGCACAATGTTCGCGACCCAAGGCGGATAGTTAGTGACAGCAAGGAAACCAGCATCCAACTGCTTCTGCACTTCCTCTTTAATTTTCATCGCCATGTCAGGTCGAGTTCTGCGCAACTTCTGCTTCACTGGAGGACAATCTGCTCTTAATGGTAGCTTGTGCACAACAATATCGGTATCCAACCCTGGCATATCTTGATAAGACCAGGCAAAGATGTCGACATACTCTTTCAACAGTGCTACCATTCTGCTCTTGACACTTTCCTCCAAAGCAGCCCCAATTTTCACTTCTTTCTTGACCTCATCGGTGCCCAGATTCACAACTTCAATTTGCTCTTCGTGCGGCTGAATCACCTTCTCCTCTTGTTTCAACAACCTGGCTAATTCCCCTGGCAGTTCACAATCTTCTTCGCCTTCTTCTTCGGCCTGATAGATCGGATTGTCGAAGTCATACGAGGGTGTAACAGGATTGTTATCAATGAGATCCGGCGAGAAATCGCATCTGCATGAATATAGATTCATGCATTGCTTTAGAACCGGTGTGAGACAAATCGAAAAAGAAAAATGAAAACATTGTCATTTTTATTTTTTTGTTTTATTATTTTTTAAACTGCAAAAATAAATGAAAAACAGGGAACACCGCTTTTAATTGAAAAACATCCTTTTATTAATGATGCAAGAAATTGCAAAATGAAACATGAGGTGGCCCTTACAATGAACCATTACGTGTCGGGCAACACGTATGGCTTTCATGCAGATAAAATTGAAAACAGGAAATTATTACTCTTCGAGCAGAGTGACCGTTATGATCTTTTCAGCCTTCCAGTTCTGGATTCCCATCCCTGGTGCGCACGGCTTTATCCATTGATCCAATTCGCAGTCACTATCAGCTTCATCACCCACCATACAGATGTGATCTGGATCCAGCATTCCAACACTAGTGAATGTGACCGGCGTACGGCGTCCTCTGCCTTGTCCAAACAAGCCTCAGCCCGGCTGATAACCCACTCCAAAGCGGTCTTTCTTGGTGGAGATGTCCATCATCCTCCCCCAACCAGGAGCTTCTCCATTCTTCACCACCTCAGCGGCCTGTTTATATGAAGATATGGACGGCTTCTCCTCTTCTTTTGCAAACAGAGCATTCTCTACCTTAACGGTTTCAAATGCTTGACTCGGGGTCTCCCATATTTCACCGTCCATCTCGACGTACTTGAACGAAGAAAGGTGACTGACAAAGATGTCTTCTTCTCCGCAGACGGTGACGACCTGTCCTTCCCATATATATTTCAACTTCTGGTGCAAAGTCGAAGTCACTGCCCCAGCAGCATGAATCCATGGGCGACCCAACAGGCAACTGTATGCCGGCTGAATATCCATGACGTAGAAAACAGACTTAAACACCTCAGGGCCAATCTTCCCCGGAAGCTCAACTTCTCCAAATACAGCCCGCTTCGACCCATCAAAAGCCCGCACTATCAAATCTGTGGGCGTCAGGATCAACCCTTCACAATTCAACTTTGCCAAGGCCTTCTTTGGCAACACATTCAAAGAGGAGCCGGTATCAACCAGCACATGCGAAAGCACGGCCCCTTTGCATTCCATGGCAATGTGTAATGCCCGGTTATGATTTCTTCCATCTACAGTCAGATCCATGTCGGTGAAACCCAGCCCATGGCTGGCATGAACATTAGACACCACCGTCTCCAATTGATTGATTGTTATCTCTTGAGGAACATAGGCTTTCTTCAGGATCTTCATCAAAGCCTCTCTATGCCCTTCAGAGCTCAGCAATAGCGACAGAATCGATATTTTGGAAGGAGTCTGCTGCAGATGGTCCACAAGCTTGTACTCAGACTTCTTGATGATTCTTAAGAATTCTTCTGCATCATCATCAAGTTCTCTCTCCGACCCCACAGGCGCCGGTGTCACCACTGGAGTACCTTCATTGATTACTGCTTGTTTTCCTTTTGCCCTGGCTAAAGCCTCGGCCTTTTCTTTTTTCTCTTTCTCTCCTTCTCCTCCCCTCAAAGCATCAGGAGCAAACAGTCTTCCACTGCGAGTGAAACCACTAGGTCCGGCATTATCCACCTTTGAAACGGTGGTTTCACCTGCAGTCTGATCCTCTACCTTCTCTCCGTTGCAATAGACTTCCCCACCATAATGCCACGGCACGACATCATCTTTGTCATAGGGAATTGGTCCAGGTACCGTGATAGTAACTGGAGCCGCCTCTGCCAGAGTTGACAAATCAACCGGGTCGAAGTAAATCGTTATGGTGGAAACTTCATCCTTCCCCAAACCAGCCTTCTCAACCCTAAGACTTCCCTCGTCCATCAGCCCTTGGACAGCCTCTCTCAAGAGTACACACCCATCAACAGCAATAGTGCACGCAGCACAATCATCACCACAGCCCGATTCTGTTCTCCTCAAAGATAACATTCACCCCCCTTTGACCATGCACAGGCATGGGATTGGCATTGACGTTGGGGGAAGGAGCAAAGTTGATAGCTTTTGAATCCACCAGGTCTTGGACTACATGCTTAAAAGCTTTGCAGTCCTCTACAGTATGCCCAGGAGCACCCGAGTGGAATTCACATTTCGCATTCTCATCAAAACTGGTCGGCCTCTGATCAGGTCTCAAAGGTGCCAGAGTTCTCAGTTGTACCAACCCCAGATCTCTCAGCTTTTTCAATAGGAAGGAATAGGTCACAGGCGGCCTATCGAACTGCCGTTCATTCATCCTCCCCCTGACTTGATATCCAGCCCTCTGAGGCCTCTGCTGAAATGGTTGTCTTTGTTGTTGCGGCTGTTGTTGTTGCTGTTGTTGTTGTGCAGGCTGATTATCAGCAGGAATAGTTACCGCAACAGTGTGCTGACAGTAACGATCCTTACTTTGTCCTCTCTGAGTGTATACTGCACTGGTATCACCCTTTTTCTTCCTTTGGCCGTTTCCGAAGGGCTTCTTCGATCCTGACGGCGAAGCGTTACCACCCTGTATCTTTCCGAGCTTCAGCCAACTCTCTATCCTTTCACCAGCCACCACAATGTCTGCGAAATTAGTCATCGGGCAACCGACCATTCTCTCAGCGAATGCCCCCTACAGGGTACCCATGAACAAATCCGACATCTCCCTGTCCACTAATGGAGGTTGCACTCTGGCAGCCAGCTCCCTCCATCTTTGCGCGTACTCTTTAAACCCCTCATTTGACTTCTGAGACATACCCTGCAGCTGGGTACGACTAGGAGCCATGTCAGCGTTGAATTGATATTGTTTAAAGAATGCGTCACCAAGATCCTGCCAGCTCTTAATATCAGAAGACTTCAGCTTGGTGTACCACTCCAAGGATCCTCCAGACAGACTGTCTTGGAAGAAGTACATCCACAGCTTTTGGTCCATCGTATATGCAGAGATCTTACGGACGAAGGCTTGAAGGTGAGTCTCCGGGCAGGAACTCCCATTGTATTTATCAAATACGGGCGCTTTGAATTTCGGTGGGATCACAATCCCCTCGACTAGCCCCATATTTGACATGTTGACAACCCCAGGAGTGGCATAGCTTTCAAGAGCTCTGATCTTTTCAGCTAGCAACTGAATCTCTTTGTTGGGAGGTTGGACACCGTATTGCCCAAACGGTTCATTATGCATAGAGAACTGATCAGCTTCTCGGTCTTCCTCTCTGTCATCATCAACCCCGAAGAATGGCGGGAACAGACCATCTTTCATGTTGTGACCTATCGGACCAGGTTGACCCCCTGCAGCAGCACCAAAACCACCAGCATTGTTATTCACTACTACAGTTGTTCTCTTTCCACCGTCTCGAGAACCACCAAGCCCCTGGTTGGAGACACCATCCAGGTTAACACCACTATTAGCAGCTGAAGCCCGCTCGAGCTTCTCAACTTTGTCAGCCAACGCTTTCTGACCCACAGCAAAACCTTGCATAATGTTGATCAATTCGTTCATCTTATCCTTCAGCTCGAGAACATCTGCATTTGGGAGATCCATCAGCCTTGGAGTGTTGCGTCTAGTGAAATATCTGTGAGGGCGTGTTGAGTGCAAACGTACAACTCTACGAGCACGAGCAATGATTCCTGAAACAATCAAGCACGTTAGAACTGATACCTGCAAAATAAAACACAAGTTATTATGATCATGCATGAATGCAGTGTCTATCCACATGAGGGACACTTTATCTCTCGATCTTGGCTTCATCGAGACAGATAATGATCCAGCAGCAATATTCTGACATTCATCATTCGATTTCATCATATAGATCAGAGACATATGATTTAGCAAAATACTACCCAACAATGTGTGCTGTGTGAGTGCATACAGTAAAGCAAATAAAGCTTGACGATCGTTCACTGAATGAAAAATAACCATGCATATCAAAAGTGCACAATGAGTGCCATAGTCATACATCAAAGCTGATACCAGTCATATACAAATCTCCAGAATCAGGAAGGAAATACAAGCAAGTGAATTCCGTCAACAGGCCTGACGGTAATCCACACAAAAGAAAGGTCTATCCTGACGAAGGTCCCACAGAAGGCCCTATATCATCAACCATCTTCGCAAACTCTGCGGCGAACCTGAGCTCGGTGTTCTCTTGCTGTAATCTCCCCACCTCCTTCTGATGAATCTTCATCTGCCTGAAGTAATGGTCTCTCTCAGCAATGTAATGATCTCTCTCGGCGATGATCTTCGCTTTCTCCGCTTCCCATTCCGCAGCAAGGACTCTGGCTCTAGCATCTCTCTGATCTCTCACGAGGATTTGCC
This sequence comes from Lathyrus oleraceus, assembly GCF_024323335.1. Classification (NCBI taxonomy): domain Eukaryota; kingdom Viridiplantae; phylum Streptophyta; class Magnoliopsida; order Fabales; family Fabaceae; genus Lathyrus; species Lathyrus oleraceus. The sequence continues at coordinate 283,627,339 of NC_066581.1, forward strand.
TCCTCTTCTCATCTTCAATGACCTTTGAGGCTCTGGCTAGCTTCTCTTTAGTGATGTCGTGCTCCCTTGTGGATGACGCTAAGGCTTGGCTGATCTTCCCATAGTAGGCGGTATCCATCTCAAAGCGTTTCGCTTCCATGGCATGTCGCTTATCCTGATCCTCCATCCTCACTCTGATCTCCTGATTAGCCATCTGAATACGAGCGACACTCATCTCCAATTCCGTCTTCTCCGCTTGCAACTGATCTTTGGCTCTCTTCATCTCGAGGAATTCTTCCATACTGACAAAAGAACGCAGACCCTCAATCATAGGACACCAAGGATCACCTCCCAGAAATGGTAGATGTGTGAGCTCTATCCTCTTCCGAAGCCAATCATCCAATAGAGGAAAATACCAGCTATTAACCTTGCCATAAGGAACTTTGCCCTTTCTCTGAATATCCCGCCATTCATCCAACACTTGCCTCAGCCTGGCCTGATTGCCCTCAATCGGGAAATAGAAGGACTCCTGAATCTCACGTCCAAGAGGAGGACCCTCCACAGCAAACCCCATCTGTCTCCTGAGAAGCACCGGGTTGTAATTAATGCAACCCTGAACTCCTACAAGAGGTACATTGGGAAGACTCCCACAACTGCATATGAAATCTCGTCCTGCCATACCATTATGAGTCCAAGCTATATCAGCGGCCCGCAAACCCATCAACCTGACTGACCACTTGACCGTAGGATCGAGAAAGACGAAAGCACCTCGGGAAGGCAAATACCCCATAAACCACTTGTGCAATAGCTGAGCACAACATCAGATCAGTCCTCCATGCCGCTTCTCGTTCCTGTTATGAACCGAGTAGTAGACATCTCCAATCAGAGTAGGAATGGGATTCCTCTGCAAAAATAATCCGATAGCATTATGGTCCACAAAGCCCTTCTGATTAGGAAACAGAATGGTCCCATAAATGCTCACAGCAATCAAGGCACAGACGGTCTTCCAATTACCCACAGCAGCATGCTCCTTGGCTTTAGCTTCCAAGAAACTCAAATGAAAACCGGGTAACTTTCCTTTCTCCTTCAAACCCCCTTTTGTCGCCTCCGGGCTCAAATAAAGAGCACGAGAAATCTCAAGGATGTCAGGCTCTCCCCTAATGGCACAGAAAGGAATATGATCTCGGATCTGAATACCCAAGATGCTAGCATAGTCCTCCATCAGAGGCCCCAACAAAAAATCCGGGAACACGAAACATCTCAGGCCCGGGTCATAGAACTGGAGAAGAGTATGAATGGCGCTTCTGTCACTATCAGTGAGTCTGAAAACCATCTTCAGAATACCACCGTATGCCTCTCTGAACATCCCCACATGGTCGGGCGTAATCAATGCTATCATATCCTTCAACACACTGATCTCTGGGTCAAAGAAACTGTAGACGACATCGTCCTTCAAACCGGTCCTCATATCTGAGCGAAGAAGTCTCTCAACCAGGATCTCAGTCAAAAATGTCCCTGCATATGGATAAACATGTGTTAGATGCAAGTAAATGCAAAATGTGAATGATGCTGATGAATGAATGCAATGCATAGTCATCCTTCAAGTCATCTGATCATCTGTTGCACTGAAGCCTTAATCTCTGAACTGATCATAACCATCTGAAGGAATATGTAACCACAAATCCGACTCGGGAGTTCCGAAATAGACGGCAATGAAAGATACATCACCATCATCACCAGATAATATCTGAGCAGATAACCACAACAATCTCTGAATCGGCCCGGGGAATCCTGAAATAAACGGATCCCCACTGATAAATAACACGGACAGCACTCCGGCGCTTCAGAAATAAATGTCCATAAATCCGACTTATAAATAGGACTCTGATCAACGGAACCAATAATCACCATCAAAGTCACCATCTGAACATGCATCTGTAAGAATCACCCTCCCCTTACAGGTAAATTCTAAACAGGTCATCCTAAGGCGGATAATAGTCTCGACAATCAGGCAAAGATACTCAATGGGTTTGCCCTTTCGGGTGTGCCATTGTAGCTCTCCTGAGATCGTCTAAACCAAAGATCCGGGAAAGATCGGTCACCGAAGTCAATATCTCAGATGAAGTAACTCAACCAAAGTGGATACTCCACAAAGGAAGAGCTCCCTCAAAAGAACCTCGTCCGGCTTGTGGTACATCACGTTGCCAAAAACATGTTGACCTAACATGAGGGAGGCAACATGAGACCACACTAATCCTAGGGGTATACTCGGGCCTGGGTTTTAGCCCCACTCAGAACACCCACCCCAAAACAGAGGAACCACCTGTACAGAGGACAACAACATGATAGTATGATGCATGCAAGTATTTATGCAAATATATACACAATCAGAATAATAAATGCAATAAATAGCAGCACAAGTAACCTAAACTATCCTAGAACGCTAGGAGAGACTCGCTTAGGGAAGATGGACCAGCAATAGGTCAACTTCTTGTCCCCAGCAGAGTCGCCAGCTGTCGCATCCGCGAAAAACAACCGGCGGGCTAAATACAAAACAAACAGAGCCGCCACCGTGCGTTATTTATCCCAAAGAGGGAAAGGAAACGCTCGAAGTAAACCTGGAAAGGAAATGGTCTTACGACCGAAGATTACAGGGTAAGGGAGTCGGTTACGCAAGGGGAAGGTATAAGCACCCCTCACGTCCGTCGTACTCGACGGGATCCACGCTCAAAAGGAAAGAATAAGGTTGCTAAAACAAACATTGCTCACAAACATCACACACACACACTGGAAACAACACAGGTGGGAGAAAAGGGGAAAGGGCTCGCTAGGATATCGCATCCTATGCCTACGTATCTCATCTGGAATGAGAATCAGAGCTACCGTAGTTCGGCTCACGCACGCCGAAACAAAACACGCACAAGCAGGCAAACAAGGAAATCGAATGCCAATCGCTGGACTTACATCAGACTCCAAACCAAACAACAATAGGATATGGAATGCCAATCGCTGGTCTTACATCCATCTCCTAACACACACAAGAAAGGATAACACACAACAAGTTACTAAGGAGTCAGGCACTCGAGCCTAGCAACTGTCAAGCAAACACACACAAAAAGAAAAAGGGTGCCTGGAGAGATCTCGAACGACCTCCTGCCTACGTACCTCATCTGGTATGAGGATCAGGGCAACGTAGTTCCCCTTAACAGGGGAGAAACTTTCTCCTAACCAGAGACTGGGAAATGACCAACTAGAAGGGAGACTGACTCGAGCCTAATAGTTATCATGTATTCCACAATGGTCCTAGGTTGAGTTTTCTATCTATCTTGCACAAGCAACAAGCTAATCCTAACCAGGCAAAGCAAAGCAAACATACACACAATTAGCACACACTATATACAATCAAAGTGGGCTCACACAGGGGTTAGGCTGCAAAAGCAAGCCAACTGTATCAGGGTGATGTTAGCTCTTAACCCTAACATTGAGAGTTAGGGTGAAGCAGATGAAATAGGAGGTGAGGGGTGTGCCTCACAGCTCTTATCCCTGGCCGAGGAGAGCTTTAGACAAAAGAAGTGTGGGTTCAGAAAGTGGGAACCCTTCTACACTTATGACACTGACTCAACTGTACAACTGTACAAGGATCTTGGGTTAATATCCACAATGCATCAACATGTAATGTGAGCAAAGGGATGACACACTGAATAGTAGGAGATGGACTACACATCTCTTTTATCTACCAATTGCCTTATCAAAGGACTTTTCCTGCTTGGGGACAAAAATAAACAATCACAAGCATTTCCTCTTAAGGAGGACTTCAGACAGGTGCCTGGCCACATAACAAACCAGGTCTTCCAGACTACATGGAGTCAGAGACATTATACCTCAAATTGATTAAGCAACCAAGCAACAACAAAAGCAAGTTCTCAATGAACTATAGCAACTAATGTATCGGAAAACAATCTAACTCAGTCAATACACAGCTCAAACAAAAGTCAAACAAACAGTTACAAGTCAACAGTCAACTGTACATAAGCAGACAAACAAGCATCAATGCACAAAGGTGCAAACCACAAGCTTATGCCTAAGTTTCAAAACCTACAAAACAAACTCAAAGTTAGTCATCAACAATCAATGGACCAACTCCAATTGAGTAAGCATCATCAAGTATGGCAATTGTGCCCTTTGACCTGAAACAAAGCTCAAACATTAAGCACTAACCACTAGGACAAGGCCTAGGGTCAAAAAGTAAGCAATAATCCAAAACAGAACATGAAAATTATCAAGAATCAAGTTCAATCAAATAAGAAACTAATACAAGTGGTCTCACACTCATATCATCAACTAATTTCATTTCATACATCAATCATGGTCAAACATGCAAGTTAGAACCTCATTGGAGCAAACAGAAAGATCCAGTCCACGTCAACTCAAAAATATTTCAATAAATCCCAAGAAACATCATGGCTAAACAGCATTCATCACATGATCATCACACCAAAATTCAAGGCATTTGGACAAAGGGAAGCATGTCAATTAAATTCATCAAGTCAAGGCATGGCAAAACAAGCTCATACAAGGCACAAATGGATGCATCAACTTCAAGCAAGCATAAAATAGAATCCGAACATGATATGGACATCAAACCAAAGCCATGGCAAACTTCAAGGTGTCTAGAATACATGTGCAAAATTTTAGGTCCATCCAATAAACATCAAGAGTTTCACAAATCATATAAGATCATGACTCACAAAAAGTCCACAATTGGTCAAACAGAGAAGAAATTCTCAAACAAATTGGAAATGCACTCAAAAATTCTACAAAAAATTACACTCAAACATAACATCCAGAAGAGTCAACATGCAAAAATTCAGATCAATTAGAGTTCATATGGCATGGCAATGAAACTCTACAAGTTGGACAAGAAATGGTGTAACAGACATTGTCACACCTAGATTCAAATGATCATATCTCACAAACCAGAAATGCAAAAATTTCAAACTCAATGCCAAAATGCCAATTAGGATCTCTAGTTTACACATGCAAAATTTCAGGAGTTTTGGATCAAGCATCATTATTTCACAAAAGGAATGGCAAGCAATGTGCAAGAAGACATAAGCATGAGTAAACCCTAGGCCACATTAAAAACCACACGTGCACAATTTTTGTAAAAATCATCATTAAATAAAAGACATGATAAGGATCATTGTGCAAAAAATTCCAGTCAATTTGGATCATTATTCCATGAGATATGATTTTAGGAAGTGATGGAAAAAATAAAAAAAGACATGAGCAATGGTATGAACATGGTGAAGCAACATGAACAAAAAATGCAAAGGCAATGTATGGAATGTCCTCGGCCAGAATCGAAGGGAGGACGTATTTGAAATCCAGCGCGCGCTTGAGTGGACCTGGACACGTGGTCCAATGCATGGCGCTATAACATCCCAGCGCATGCAAAGTAGCGCTGAAGTGGATCAAAGTGCATTCTGGGCTCAAAAACCCTAAGTTCATACGCGTTCATCACACATTCATACGTCCAAGAACAATTGTACCAGATTTTGACAAACTTTATATCACCGTGTTCATCTTTCAACCAGCAACACGAATCACTAATCATTTTAACCTAATTCTTCCTAGATCCAAAGATTCGAAGGAAAACATTTCTAGGCATCAATCTTCTAATCCATGTAACTACCTCATTTCTTGATGAAAATTAATGGTTCAAATTGTAGCATGACCTACTCTCAAAGATCTACAAAACACATATGATAATTGCATGAATTATAGAATTCGATTCCTGACCTGGTTTGAAGTGCAGCTTTGGATTCGAGGTTTTTAGGACTTGTAAGGTTGAAACAAATCCTCTTCAATGCTCAGGTAGATGAATGAGTGAAGAATCGAAGCTCAATTATGCTTGAAGTAGCTCAAATCGACAACTGCCATGGAAGATGCTTGATGCAACAGTTCTTGAAACAGCTCCACAGTTCATGAATTTAGCTTCCAAAGTCTTCAATTATGATGGAGAATCAAGGATCGAGCAAGAACAGTGCAAGTTCTATGGAAAATTTTGCAGAAAAATGGAGAGAAAAAGTTGAGAGAATTTGTGATTTTCAGATCTAGATCTCAATTCTGTTATGATTAATCAGAAAACAGTTAGAATTAGGTTTATATATGTGATGTTAAACACATTTGTTAATCATGATTAGTGTTAATGCAAGTGGTTAATGAAAATGAATGTTTATGCCAATTTAGCCAATCCACCCTCACATGTGTAAATACCAATGGAATAGTGCACTTTCTGTCTTGGAACACTTGGAAATGTGGTTTGTAAGCCAAGGCAAGTGGAATTAAGTGAATGCCATGCCTAATTTTCAAATTCATCTTTTCCCTCCAATTTTCAAATTAAGTTCAAGTGAAAAGTTCAATTTTTTTGTGATGAGTTTTAATGAAATGTGATGCATGAATTGGATAGAGGACATCAAGAGTAAATTGCTCCAAAAAGAACCACATGATTTGGCCATTTGGTGCAAAAGTTATGCCTTGTTGAAGTTCAAGATTTCTTGACCAAGATTGATCCATAACTTGCCAACCACACATGAGAAATTCATGTTCTTGGACTTTTTGGAAAGGTGAGAGCAAGATCTACAACTTCCATGTTGGACAAAATTTCATTTGAAGCATTTTTGGACATGTAATTTTAAGGAGAAAACTTTTCCATTTTTGGCAATTTTGAATTACAAGTCACTTTCTATTTTTGGAAAGTTTTCATCTGACTTTATTTTCTTCATTGTTGATGTTTGAAATGTCAAATGAAACTTGTTTGGACATGAATTAAGTGTATCTAACCCTCTCCCACCTCCAAATCTATGAGTTGACCTGTGGTTGACTTTTGTTGACTGATAGATGAATTGACTATGCACAGATGAAATTGAGCCTCAATCTTCTGATGAAATGGCTCAACAATGAAACCCTAGCTTCCACAAGCTCAATATAATCATATGATGATCCCTCATCTCAATGAAGACCTCATCTCCTTGACAAGCCCTGATTGGCCCAATACCACTGATTAGGGTTGACCAGAGGTCAAAACCCTAATCCCAAGGTGTAACACCTCAAAATTTGCCCTCTTCTCTGGGGATTAGCTAACATATTGCATTTCATTTTTAGGTCATTAGACATTGCATGTTGCATATCATGTGGTAACATTGTGCAAGTCATCCTCATAAGTCTTGGTTAGAAGACTTAGGGGTTGAGATTCAAGCCTGAGGGTTTCATTGATTGGATCATTGATCATCTGAGGGTGTGTGATTCAACTTAGGGTTTCTTGATTCTCAAGGGGGTTGAGCTTGATCTTGGTAGAAATGATACATCATCATCATCATGGTTTTGTCATCACCAATTGCTTCATCAGATACCTTGAGATTAGGGTTTTGACCACTAGTTAACCCTAATTATCTGCATTGGGCCAATCAGGGCTTGGCAAGGAGATGAGGTTTTCAATGGATATGGGGATCATCACATGGTTATATTGAGCTTATGGAAACTAGGGTTTCATCATTGAGCCATTTCATCAGGAGTTTGAGGCTCAACTTGATCAGTGCATAGCCAAATTCATCTATCAATCAGAAAAGTCAACTGTGGTCAACGGTGCCTGAATTGATGGATTTGGAGGTGGGAGAGGGTTAGAGACGCTTCATTCATGTCCAAACAAGTTTCATTTGGCATTTCAAACATCAAGAATGAAGAAAATAAAGTCAGATGAAAAGTTTCCAAAAATAGCAGGTGACCTGTAATTGGAAACTGCCAAAAATGGAAAGTTTTTCACCTCAAAATTACATGTCCAAAAATGCTTCAAATGAAATTTTGTTCAACATGAAAGTTGTAGATCTTGCTCTCACCTTTCCAAAAAGTCCAAGGACATGAATTTCTCATGTGTGGTTGGCAAGTTATGATCAAATCATTTTCAAAAAAAGTTGAAATTCAAAGTGCCATAACTTTTGAATGGAATGGCCAAATTGGGTGATCTTTCTTTGAGCAAACCACATTTGACATGTACTTTCATGATGCATCACCACATTTCATTGAAAACCTTCACATAAAAAGGTCATTTTTCAAGTGAACCATTTAAAAATTGGTGGGAAAAAAGGTCAATTTCAAAAATACAAGGCATTTGCATACAAAACCAATTCCAACACATCATAAACATCAAATATGACTTGCTTGAACTGCATTAGCACTGTTACATTGGCTGAATTAGAAAAGGACATTTTGGCCAAAACACATGAAAATTGCACTTTGCTAATTCACTTGGATTTTGCTAATTTGGATTAACAAATTGGATTAGCATATCATATAAAGCCTTAAGCATAACTGTTTCACCTAATGACAATCTCATTTCTCAGATCTAACAGAAAATTCATCAAATTCTCTCCAATTTTCTTCAAACTTTTTCACACTTTTTTCATCATTTTCATCAAGATTCATCATCTTTTGTGCTGGTGCTCGTGTGATTCATCTCCTACATATGGTAATAGAGGACTGTTGAAGGAAATTGTGACCAATAACTTGAAGAATCGTGACTGTCATCACCTTGGTCATCCATGGCATCTTAAAGGATTTTGGAACTGGAGCATGCTGGAGCTACAAAACCTCTTTCAATCACCTTCCTAAGCTTCAATCAACATCTGTTTTCATCTTTTGGACCTTGAAACGCGCAAACCAAGACTTACATCATCCAAAAGGTTAGAATTCGATCGAGCTAATTCTCAAGACTATGATATGGCTTTGATAGATCTCCTAGTGTAGAGTAGCATGAACTTTGAATCGTTGAATTTCGTTGAGTATTGAGTGAGAAATCTAGAATTGAAAGTTGGATGTGAAAACTTCTTTTGATCGATTTGCTTAGCATGATAGGAATTAGGCTAAATCATGTGGATATTCTTGATGTACATGATGAGACGCTTCCAATGATATACGATTTGTCCGATTCCATGAATGTTTGTTCTTGGTGATTTTCTGGAATTTCTGTTGATGAACATGATGAAGAACACGTTCAGAAACGTGTTTGATCCATTTCTCCTGGCCTGGTTTTTGAATTCCTGTTTCCCACCTCCGCTGACCACTCACGCGACGCCACATCCGTTAATGAAACGGGGCGTTTCGCCCCTGGCTTCGCTTAATTACAAAATTGCCACTGCCTGCATTTTATTTCATTTGTATTCTTAAATATTTATTTCATTTTTAGATCAAACTTCAAAAAATCACAATTAATTCATTTTTGATCCAAATTGAGTGAGGATTTTTGCATTCATCTCCAATTTCTCTCTAGTTTTTTTTAGGTATGATAATGAAGGTTGTGCCTGGCTGAGTTTTTTATTTTGTCTAGAGACTTTGATCATGTATGCTTTGTGTATAGGTTTTACCATTTGGATTGTAAAATAATGATGCCTTATCCAAAATGCTTGAAATTTTACATGCATGTTCTTGACTCATTCCTGGTGATTTTGATGTATAGTTTGCTATTTTTGAGTTTCTGGATTGATAGATATGATGTGATCAAGTTGAGTGTGACAATGTGTGTCACACTATGTTATGTCCATTTCTTGAATTTTGTTTCCATGCTGATTGAATGCCATTTGCCCTGGATTTTTGCATGTGTCTCCATCTGTATGTTAGGTTTAACCATGATTTTTTGTAGGATTTGTTGATCCATTTCCTATTTGATTGATAATTTTCTTTTCTGTTTAGCCATTTGTGAATATTTCTTGAGTGATCAACTTACATGACTTGTGAAATTCTCATGCCATATCACATGAAGCTGAAATTTTGTGGATTGTTTCTTAACATGTTTAATGTCATTTTGGCTTTGGAGTGGTTCATTTATCTTGAACCAATTCTGTTTGGCATTCATTTGAAGTTGATACATGATTTGTGGCCTTATTTGAAGTTGTATTTGCATACCATGACTTCCTGATTTTAATTTCCCTACTTCCACTTGTCCAAATAGCCTGAAATTTGATATGCTACTCATTCAATGTGTTCTATGTAGACTTGAATTTTTGTGGAATTTATTGATCTGTTTTGGTATTGGTTTGATTGTGATCATTCTGTTTGCTCTAATGTGTTTCCAAAGTGCCTAGTTTGGCATGTTTTGTATATGAGATGGATTTGGTGCATAGTTTTGATGTGAGACCAATTGGATTCTATTCTTGCTTGATAAATCTTGGTTTTGATCAATTTTTACTTGCTGTTTTTAATTTTTCATCTCCTTTTGACCCTAGGCTTGTCCTAGTGGTCTTGGTTCTCATATTTGAGTTTGGCTTTTCAGGTTAAGAGGCAAATGCTTTAAGGAGATTATTGCAAGTTGATTGAGTTTGGTTGCTTGTTGTGAACTAACTTGTTTGTTTTGTAGGATGCTTAGCTCACTTGCTTTGGGCTTGTACTTTGCACATGTGATTGATTGCATTGTCTGTTGGCTCTTATGCTGTTTGTTTTGACTTTGTGATTGGTATACTGATTGTATTTGATTGATTTCAGGTACATTAGTTGCTAATAGTTCCTTGAGAACTTGCTTGTGCTGTTGCTTGGTTGTGTTAACCAATTGAGGTAGAATTTCTTTTCTCCATGTAGTCTGGAAGACCTGGCCTGTTACTTGGCCAGGCACCTGTCTGAAGTCCTCCTTAAGAGGCAATGTTTGTGCTTGTTTATCTTTGTCCCCAAGCAGGAAAAGACCTTTGTTAAGGCAATTGGCAGACACAAGAGGTGTGTAGTCCACCTCCTGCTATTCTGTTGAGTCCTCCCTTGGCTCACATCACATGTTGATGCCTTGTGGACATTAACCCAAGATCAGTTGAGTCAGTGTCTTAAGTGTAGAAGGGTTCCCACTTTCTGGACCCATACTTCATTGTCTGAAGCTCTCCCTGACCAGGGATAAGAGCTGTGAAGTCTAATCTTCACTCATCTTTCATCAGCTTCACCCTGACTCTCAATGTCAGGGTTAAGAGCTAACATCACCCTGATACAGTTGACTTGTTTTGGCAGTCTAACCCTTTGTTTGAGCCCACTTTGACTGAATATAGTGTGTGCTAACTGTGAATGTTTGATTTGTCTTGTTTATGCTTGTGTGCTTTGCTTTTTCCTGGTTAGGATTAGCTTGCTGTTGTGCAAGTAGATAGCAAACCTTAACTTAGGGATGATTATGCATGATAACATCTAGGCTCGAGTTAGTCTCCCTAGTTGTGTCTTCCTCTGTTATCTGGTTAGGCTAGTATTTCTCCCCTGTTGAGGGGAACTACGTTGCCCTGATCCTCATACCAGATGAGGTACGTAGGCAGGAGGTCGCATGAGATCTCTCCGGGCAAACCCTTTTTCTTTTTGTGTGTGTTTGCTTGACAGTTGCTAGGCTCGAGTTCCCGACTCCTTAGTAACTTGTTGTCTGTTTATTCTTGTTGTGTGCTTGGAGTCTGGTATAAGTCCATCAAGTGGCATCTGGTTTCCAGTGTGGGTTTGTTTGGTTCGGAAGCTGATGTAAGTCCAGCGATTGGCGTTCGGGTTCCATGTTTGCCTTTTTGCGTGTGTTTGTTTCGGCGTGCGTGAGCCGAACTACGGTGGCTCTGATTCTCGTTCCAGACGAGATACGTAGGCATAGGATGCGATGTCCTAGCGAGCCCTCTCCCCTCTTTCTCCACCTGTGTTGTTTCAGTGTGTGTGTGTGTGATGTTTGTTTTAGCAACCTTTTTCTATCTTTTGAGCGTGGATCCCGTCGAGTACGACGGACGTGAGGGGTGCTAATACCTTCCCCTTGTGTAACCGACTCCCGATCCCATTCTCTTTGGTCGCGAGACCATGCTTTTTCCAGGTTTACTTCGAGCGTTTCCTTTCCCTCTTTGGGATAAATAACGCACGGTGGCGGCTCTGTTTGTTTTTTGTTTTAGCCCGCCGGTTGTTTTTTGCGGATGCGACACAAGGCATCTGATCAAGCACAATGAATCTCTTGGTGATAACAAGACCATGATGATGATGATGTACCACCTCCCATAAGATAATGATCAACCTCCTTGAGGAACCAAGAAACCCTAATTGATGCACAACCCTCAGATGGCTAGTGATCAATTCATGAAACCCTCAGCTTGCATCTTAACCTCCTTATCTTCTGATCAAGACCTAGGAGGATGACTTGCTCAAGGTTGTCACATGATATGCAAAGATGCAATGACTAATGACCTAAAAATGAAATGCAATATGCTCAAGCTAGTCCCAAGAGAGGAGGGCAAATTTTGAGGTGTTACAACATGATTACCCAAAAGGCAAGGAATGGAGAAATTTCCAGGGTCTTTATATTTCTTAGCTAATTTGTCCTCGGAAATAGCATTACATTCCAAAGGCTTCGGATCGTCAAGTCTACGTTGGTTGGTAAGGATGTCTTTGAGAAACTTTGCATAAGAAGGTATTTGGGTGATGGCTTCTATGAAAGGGATTTCTACATGAAGTTTTTCTATACCTTTAATAAATTTTTGATACTGTTTATTGATCTGGGTTTGTTTGAGTCTTTGCGGATATGGTATAGGTGGTTTATATGGCGGGGGTGGTACGTAAGTTTTATCTTTAGGTTCTTCTCCTTTATCTCGACCTTCCTGGTTTTCAGATTCCTCTGGTTCCTTTACTTTGTCCAGGGGTTTGGTACATTCCTTAGAAGTTTTGGGTTCACTCAATCTAGGGTTTGGTGGCTCATCATAAGCGTTCTCACTTCGTAGGGTAATGGCATTGGCTTGTCCTCTCGGATTTTGTTGAGGTTGTCCAGGGAACTGTCCTCCAGGTGTAGTCTGAGGGGCTTGGTTTAAAGCTACCTGAGAGATCTGGGTTTCAAGCATCTTAGTATGAGTAACTATTTGGTCAACCTTGGTTCCTAACTGAGTAATCAATTCGTTAACATGAATGTTTTGGTTCATGAACTCCTTGTTTTTTTGGGTTTGAGCGGTGATAAAATTTTCCATAATTTTCTCAAGGCCCGGCTTTGGTGGTACAGGTTGCATAGGTTGACTTGATCATGAGGCTTGATAACTAGGTCTCGGAGGTGCATTATTTTGGATTGGGTTATTGTTTTTATAGGAGAAGTTGGGTGATTCCTCCATCCAGGGTTATAGGTATTCGAATATGGGTTCCCTTGGGTGTAGTTCACTTGCTCATAGTGGGTTTCGTTTAATAGACTACATTCTGCGGATTGGTGTCCTTTGGTTCCACATATCTCACAATCCGACGAAACTGTGGCTACAGTATTCGGGTTTATGCACATATGCTCGACTTTAAGGGCTAATGCGTCCATTTTAGCTTGCATCATGTCTATAGAGCTTAGTTCATGCACTCCTCCTTGGGCTTCCTTCTTCTCAACTATCGCTCGTTCGACTCCCCATGATTGATGGTTTTGAGCCATATCTTCAATGAGGGCACTAGCTTCAGGATAAGGTTTGTTCATCAGAGCACCGCCTGCGGCGGCGTCGATGGTCATCTTTGTGTTGTAATGAAGTCCATTATAGAAGGTTTGGATGATCAACCAATTTTCTAAACCATGATGTGGGCATGCTCGTAACAACTCTTTATATCTCTCCCAAGCTTCGAACAGCGATTCTTCTTGATTTTGGGTAAATCTAGTTATATGGTTTCGAAGAACGGCGGTCTTACTCGGGGGAAAATATCTAGTAAGAAAGACTCTTCTAAGGTTATCCCAAGTCGTAATGGAATTGGGTGGAAGAGAATCTAACCATGATAGGGCTTTATCTCTGAGAGAAAAAGGAAATAATCTTAAACGTATTGCCTCAGGAGAAGCTCCATTGGTTTTAAAAGTATCTGCTAATTGAAGAAATATTTTTAAATGTTGGTTTGGGTTCTTAGTAGCGAGATCCGCGAATTGTCTCTGTTGCACTAGTTGCAACAGGGATGGTTTAAGTTCAAAATTATTAGCTGGGATGATTGGGTTTACTATACTAGAACTAGGTTCTTTGTTAGATGGTTGAGCGAAATCCTTAAGAGGTCTTTGGTTTTGATCTTCGGCCATAGCTCTCTTAATTCTATGAAAGAATAAACGTGCGCGAGCGTAACATTCAGGTTCCGCCAGAGGATATACTAAGCTTAAACTTCCGGTGCTGCGAGTTCTTCGCATTGACCGGCGGAAAATAGCCTAAGTCTAAACGATATAACAACAGGAAAATGAAATTTGACGAAATTGGTCCCCGACAACGGCGCCAAAAACTTGATGCGGTGTTTCGCAAGTATACGAACGCGTCAGAGTAATATAAAAGATTATCGAATCCACAGAGACCAAGTGTCAATCTATCGTTATCTGTTGTTATGGTGTTTATCAAAGGCAATCAAAATAAGTTTTTTTGGAGTGTGCAATGAAAAGTAAAGTGTTGAATAAAGATTAATTAATACAGACAGGGTCGAATGTAATTCACGTAATCAATTAATAATCCAAGTACTTGCTAGTAGAGCTACTTATGGGCAGTGTGTCCTACTTTGAAAAGAACTAATTTAACAGGAACTGTCGCTTTCGCGTATTCAGAACCGATTTGTACTCCCTAATCAAACCCTCTTATTGTCACTTATAAAAAGGCACGCATTGCATTAGAGTAGTAAACCTATTTTTAAGAAATATAGTATCTTGACTAAGTTGAAAAGTATTATAACCTGGATTTCTTAACCAAAAGAGGTTCTCACGAACCAGACTCTAAACTTATAAACGCGTCCGAAAGTAGTTTTAAAATCTCTTTTCTTCTTAATGTTAAAATCTCCTAATGAACTAAACAAAGCGCTTTCGCTGTTTTTGAAATAGTTAAAAACAATTAAGTTTAAAAAGACGTTGGACGGCTTTCGATCTTACCCAACAGAATTGAAGTGCGGGAAAACTTAAGTTGAAAGTTAAAATAGCCCTTAAGTGTTTCTACGAACAATTGTACGGATTATCGGTTCAATTACGATCCTTACATTCTAACCTTATAAATTTAGTTAGACATGGTAAAGTAAAAGTGCATTAAAATAAGTAAAAGTAGTGCGAGTGCGGAAAGTAAATAAAAGTAGTGCGAGTGCGGGAAATAAATAATTTAAAGCGAGTGCGAGGAAATAAACGAAAGTAAAGCGAGTGCGAGGAAATAAACAAAGTAAAGCGAGTGCGAGGAAATAAATAATTTAAAGGGAGTGCAAGGAAATAAATAATTTAAAGCGAGTGCGAGAAAATAAACGAAAGTAAAGCGAGTGCGGGAAATAAACAAAGTAAAGCGAGTGCGGGAAAATAAATAGGATAAAGACAAGTAATAAAAACCTGCTCCAATCGGATGGTTGCGTAAATTGCAATGCGGAAATGAAAATGGCGGCAGGATTAACTTCCTTCCAAAGTGCTCCAAACTCGATTACAGACTCTATCACAGACTTGATTACACAATTGTGGTAACACTCCAATGCGAAGCGATTACCACTATAAAATACTGAATATATGCCTAAGTGAAACAAATTTGCTTCTGAGTTTGCCTCTGTTCTAAGTTTGGATGATTGTAAAAGTGAATTCGCGTTTCTATTTATAAGCAAGTAAAAAGATGGAAATGACTTGGATGCCCTTCAACTTGAAAATAGGAGGGAACCGTTTTTCCTCTTGTGGCGCCCGCCACAAGGCCATGGCACCCGCCACAAGCACAATATGGGGCGCCTTAGTGGAAGTAGTGGGAAAACGTGGGAGTTGATGGAAGTTGATTTTGACACGTCATGGCAGGGTCTATGGCGCTAGCCATGGGGTAGGCCACAAGAACAAAATGCTGAATTTTAGGGTTTTTAGCCCTTTTTCACTCCTTTTCTCGATCGGGGCTCCGATTAAAATAAAATCCTGAAAACAAAGGAAAACACAGTAATAACACAATAAAATGACAATAAAACAACTAGAATGCATGTGAAATCGGAGTCGAAAATACGTAAATTTCAGTGTTATCACCACACAAGATGTTTTTTAGGGTTTTTGTTCTTGTTATGTACTTTAAAGTCAAAAGACCATACAAGCAAACAAGTATATACAAACACAATATATCACAAATTATGGCCCTAGTGGGCAAAGTGAAAATGACATTAAGTAAACAAATTGAATGGTATAAATAATGGCAAATGAATAAAGCTTAAAAATTAAAGTGAATAAAAGTAAACAACTTGAAATTAAATGTTAGTTGTTAGTTGATTAGATGTTAGTATTGCTTTTGCTTTGTTTTGTTTAAGTCATTCTTTGGAGAACACTCAACCCACTTATCACAAGCATGGATCCTTTAACCAAGACATATTCCAAAGGATGGAGAAAAGGCTAAGTTTCCATACAATACCATGAAAGAGGGGAGACTTACAATCTAACTTACTAAAATGCTATGCCTTTTTGTGTCACAAATTTAGTGCTATGTTAAGCAATCGTAATTGGACTTATGTAGAAGTCACAACTATTTGAGGTCGGGCAATAGAATTTTGGTGTTAATGCATGTTAGAGACATAGTATAATGGACTATGCTCATGAAACATACCACACACAAAAAGAATATGCAAAGTGGTGGACCTAATCTCATCCATACTCATGTTGATTTTGTAATCATTTAGCCTTAGGATATAGAGATATCATAGGTCCATGATATGAATGAGTAAAGAAGGGGAATAAGATGAAAATGGAGGGGGAATGGATCAAACACAAATTGGTCAAAGGAGGACTTTTACCAAATTAAGATCATTCATTCATTTTGGGAGATGGAATGTACATTCCATCAACCCCTAAATCCAATGATCTTAACCTAACAAAGTCAAATCAACCTTGACCAAGGCCCATCAACATAATTCAAACTCAACAAGTCAATTAAAATGGCTCTACACAATTTATTTGGTATTTAAACAATTAAAAATAATCAAAATCTGCATTAAATTAAATAATGGTTGGTCAATTTCCTAAAACCTCATGAAAACACCAAAGAAATGGCATTGAGATTTATCATAGGTCAATCAAGGTCAAAGGACCTTGGAGAAAAAATTTCATAATTTTTGGAAACTTAAAAGTGTTTTTAAACAATTAAAAATATTCACAAAATCAATTAAATCATGAGAAATATTAATAATGATCCAAAAAATAATTTTAATTCATAAAATGAAAGACGAATTTATTTAATTTTTTTTGGTGAAACTCTCATAATTTTTGGATCAATATTAAAATTAATATAAATTAATGAAAATAACACAAATAAAATAAAAATTGAAAAATCAGAAAAAACGTGGACCACTTGATCTCCCTCATTAATTGAGGTGGCAGATCAAGTGGATTCAAACACGTGTTCCACCAAGGACTTGAGTCAGCACGCCACAAATAAGGTATTCAAAACCAACGCTCATGATTAGATTAATCCAAAAAGATCATGTGGCTCTGGACCATGCCAACTCACCACCGGAGCAAAACTCCGGTCACCTTCTCAGGCGAGCCTCGCCGGACTGGTCCACTCATCACCATCACTAAAATAAAAAAGAAGGACATGATTTTAAAGTAAAAATGGCACTGATCATGAACCTGGCCTCAATTCATCCTAACTCCAAGTATATTGAGAGATACATGTAGTTGAAATCTGAGGTACATGATCTGAGTTGCTTCGATTTGACCTCAAAGCAACTCAATCTTCTTGCCTACATTGGTAGGACTTCAGACAACCAAGGAACCAATAGAATTATGGAGAATTGAGTGAGAATCGAAGAGATCAAAAATTCTGGAAAATACCTTCAATGCAGTGCATAATTAAATTGCTCCTACTTTGATTCCGGCTTGATCTCACTCAGGAAGCTTGCAGAAGTAGATTAGAATCAACCAAAGACTTTGGATCCCTAGAGTTTTGAATCTCAAAACAGTGAGATTCAAACTCAATTTTCAAAGAAAATTCTCAGGTTTCTCCTTTCAAATGGAAAGGTTTGGGGTATTGGAGCAAAGCTGGCGCGAGGGGATCCCCATTTCTAATGCCAAAGGTTTCTATTTATAGCTGTAGCTCATGTTATTTGCACCTTCAAATTAAACTTTCCAAATTTGGCAATGGATGATGCATGCTTGCATGGGCGGGTACAAGCCCATGAAGTCACTCTCTTAGGTCAATAATCAAGTGTGAATGAGTCTGAAAGCAACTTAGAATGCAAGGCAATTGTGTATGGCTGTTTGAAGTTTTGATTTTGCCAAATGATGATGCCATGTTCAAGCCATGCGTAGACCATCCAAATCTTGTCCAAAATGAATGAAATTGAACTTTTTGGAAAGGTAAGACCAAGAGGAACAAATCTTATGTTGAACACTTTCCATTTTGAAACTTGTATCATGGTGAACTTTTAGGTGGAAGTTTGGAAAATTTAACATATCAAAAAAAATTCTAAGTGTCAAGCCATATGTTCACTTATTCCACCTTGGATAACTTTGTGTGTGAGCTTCAAATGAGAAACGTGTATTCATCAAAGTTGTAGCTCTTTCAAAGAACTCCAAAATGGTCACAAATTTGACCTCATTTGGATTTGAAATGAATGAGTTATACATTTTTGAAGTTGAGGAAAATCACTTGTTCAATGGTATTGGTCCAAAATGACCTATAATGTATCCTCATATCACATGCTCATAATAGTTGAATTAGTTCTTCCTCCAAACATCAAAGTTAAATTAGACACATTGAATTTGGTTGTACAACTTTTAAATCTTTCATCTCATAAAAATTGAGCAAGTTATGGCCTTGGGAAGTAGACCTCCAAATTAGGGTTTAGACAAAATGACCTATAATCTTTCACCATAAAAAATGAGTTTCCAAGCAAAAATAGCTCTATACCTTAACATGAAAGTTGTTTGGAATATCATTTAGAGTAACGTTGCTCTTGGAGTAATTTTCATATGATAAAAATTGTAGGATATAGGGTCTAGGGGACCCAAATCTTGATCAGATGAATTCCTCTGGTCAACCACCATTAACCAACTTGCTAGCTTGCAATTATATTGACTTTTGGGACTCATGGGATATCACATATGCATAATATGATGAAATTTGAGGTGTCCCTTGAAATATTTGATCAAATCTTGAAGCAACTTGGTGAAGAA
The DNA here is from genome assembly GCF_024323335.1 of Lathyrus oleraceus. Taxonomy (NCBI): domain Eukaryota; kingdom Viridiplantae; phylum Streptophyta; class Magnoliopsida; order Fabales; family Fabaceae; genus Lathyrus; species Lathyrus oleraceus. The sequence goes on from NC_066581.1 coordinate 283,646,429, forward strand.
GTTACACAAGATACTCAGATTAACTAGGGTTTCCAAGGCAAACCAATTCCAAACTTTTGATGATTTAATGACTAAAACTAACATATAAAGCTCACGGGGACTCATATATGATGTCTAGCCATTGTGAACCATTATTTGATTATTCTCTTGGCAAAGAGGGTCTTAAACCTTAGACGTGAGCTTGATAGATCAAAGGTGATCATGTGGCTTACCTACAAAATAGTTGGACAAATGCAAAGACATATTTTTGGTATTTTGGTTAGTAAATGATAAAATACAAAGTATGATACAATCAAATGGTGCTTGGTGATCTCTCCTAATACAAACCCAATGAATGAGGGGTAAGGAGGATGCCAAGGTATGATCCCAATGCTAGTGCATATGATGAGATAACATGAGGGATCTTAGGGTCAAAATTAGGGTCTTACAATGTCAACAGTTTGACTCTTGAGTTCTAAGCTAGACAAATGTAGCGGTAAATTCATGATTATCAAGCTATGGATAAGCAAGACATCAAATAACAAGAGTCGCCACCGCGCTTTTATTGTTTCCAAGGGAAAAGGGAAAAGTACGAACAAAACCTAAAAATAAGAAGTTTTCAAATAAAAACTAATAAAATGTTAGAGATTACAGGTAAGGGGGTTGGTTACACAGAGGGAAGGTGTTAGCACCCAAAGTGTCTTAGGTACTCCTAGGGAGCCCTTTCTTTTGTGCGTATGTATTTTGTACAAAGTGATGTTTACAAAAAAATAGAATGGGGGATGATAAAAGAATTTATTAATTATATTTTTGTGTTTGACAAGACCTTCAGACTTGTGCCTACGTACCAACATAAGAATGAGGGATTAAAACCTCGTAGTTCGTGATACAAATTTCAAAGTGGGTGCATTGCATTTAGCAAAAGTTAGGTTTAAAAAGCACAAAGGCCTAAAAATGGTTTGAATGAGTTAGTTCTTTTTGGCTTTTTTTTGAAAATTTTAAGTCAAGTATAATTAAGTTTATTTACAAGTTTGATTTAAGAAAAGAAGTTTGAAAATGCAATGGCATAAGGCCAAAGTTTCTAATTTGCAAAGGGTCTAAGTTGAAAAAAACAAGTACAAACAAAGAAATTTTTAAAAGGAGGGAGAGATTTTGAAATTAAAGAGATGGGGAGGAGATGAAGAGACTAATCCTAAGCACAAAATTAAAAGTTAAGAGTTGAAAAGATATGACTAATGGGATGCAATCCAATAGACAAGAATGTCATATAGAAACCCAAATTCCCTTGGATATTAGAATCAAGCAACAAACAAGGCACACAATATTAACTTGAAGAGCAAGGCATCAAATAAAGATAGCCACATCCAAGCTTTAGCCACTCCATAATCTTCTTCAAATTGGCCTATGTAGCAAATAAATTCCAAAAGTCACATGTTCAAAATAACAGCTTCACAATGATCATGTTGCAGATGAACTCAGATGGATCTTCAATGATTTATCAAATGAAGTTTCAAATTGCAAGCACTTGGTTACATGAAAGTTGGCATTGGCCAAGTCCTTTTGCATAGGGATGCTGTCTAAATTCTAAGTCCAATTGTCCAAGATCAAACCAACAGTCCACATAATAGTTTTTTAGGGGTTTTATTCTTATTATATACATTAATGGTCAAAGCCCACACAAGCAAACAAAATATGCACAAACAAGATATATTACACAATATGGTCCAAGTGGACAAAGTGAAAATGACATTAATATAAACAATTAGAATGTATGAATAATGGCAAATGAATAGAGCTTAAAATTAAAGGGAATTAAAAGTAAATGGCTTGAAATTAAATGTTAGTTGCTAATGAATTAGAAGTTAGTATTGCTTTTGCTTTTTTTATTTTTTAAGTCATTCTTTGAAGAACACTCAACCCACTTATCACAAGCATGGATCCTTGAACCAAGACATCTTCCAAAGGAAGGAAAAAAGGCCAAGTTTCCACATAATACCATGAAAGAGGGGAGACTTACAATCTCACTAACTAGAATGCTATGCCTTTTTGTGTCAAAAATTTAGCGCTATGTTAAGTAATCGTAATTGGACTTATGTAGAAGTCACAACTGTTTGAGGTCGGGCAATAGAATTTTGGTGTTAATGCATGTTAGAGACATAGTATAATGGACCATGCTCATGAAACATACCACACACAAAAAGAATATGCAAAAGAGGTGGCCTAATCTCATCCATACTTATGAAGATTTTTCAACTAACTAGCCTTAGGACCTTGAGATATCATAGGCCAAATGAAATGGATGCATAAAGAAGGGGAATTAGATGAAGATGGATGGGAATAGATCAAAACTCAAATTGGACAAAGGAGGACTTTTACCAAATTAAGATCATCCATTCATTTTGGGAGATGAAATATACATTCCATCAATCCCCTACATTCAATGATCTTAACCTAACAATGTCAAATCAACCTTGACCAAGGCCCAACAATACAAGTCAAACTTATATAAACAATTAAAATGGCTCAACACAATTATTTGGCATTTATTCAATTTAAAAATACTAAAAATAATGCATTAAATTAAATATGGTTTGTCAAATTTCTAAAATCTAATCAAAACACCAAAGAAATGGCCATGAGATTTATCATAGGTCAAACAAGGTCAAAGTACCTTGGAGAAAAAATTTCAGAATTTTTGGAAACTTAAAAGTATTTTTAAATAATTAAAAATATTTAAAAAATCAATTAAATCATGAAAAATATTAATAATGATCCAAAAAATAATTTTAATTGAAAATATGAAAGAGGATTTTATTTAAATTTTTATGGTGAAACTCTAATATTTTTTGGATCAATATTAAAATTAATATAAATTAATGAAAATAAAACAAATTAAATAAAATTCAAATAATCAGAAAAAACGTGGACCACTTGATCTCCCTCATTAATTGAGGTGGCGGATCAAGTGGATGAAAATGCGCGCTTCATGGTACACTTGAGTCAGCGTGCCACACCAATGGTAATCAGAACCAACGTGTGAGATTAAAACATTTCAAATGAGATCAATGGCTCATAACCTGTCCAACACACCACCGGTGTTGGAACTCCGGTCACATTCTCAGGCGAGGCTCACCGGACTGGTTCAGTCATCACCATCAAAAAAATGAAAAAGGAGGACATAATCTAAAAGAAAAATGTTGTATAGTACGAATCTGACCTCAATTTCAACTAACTCCAAATATATAGAAAGATATGAGGAGTTGAATTTTGAGGTGTGTCAACTGAGTTGCTTCTATTTGACCTCAAGGCAACTCAATCTTCTTGCCTACATTGGTAGGACTTCAGATAACCAAAGATCCAATAGAATTGATGAGAATTGAGTGAGAATCGAAGAGAAGAAGATTTCTGAAAACTACCTTCAATGCTGTGCAGAACTGGATCTTGCTTGCTTCAAACTTGACTTGATCACACTCGAGGAGCTTGCAGAAGTGGTTTGGCAATGGAACAAAGGTTTGGATCCTGGAGTTTTTGAATCTCCAAATAGTGAGATTCAAACTCAATTTTCAAGTTGAAAATTCTCAGGTTTTCCTTTGAATTGTGAGGGTTTCAATTGGGGGGCAAAGCTGGTGCGCAAGGTGTCTTTGAAATGAGCTCAGAGGCCTTGTATTTATAGCATTTGGGATTGATAATTGCACACTTGAAAATTTGCTAAATTTGGCAATGTGATGCATAAGCTTGCATGGGCGTGTACATGCCCATGAAGGAATCCATTTTGATCTAATTGCAACTGGACTGAAGTTCAAATGATGCTTGAATGGCAAGGCAATGTGAAATGGAGTTTTGGACATTTGATTTTTCCACTTGATGCAGACCTGTTAAAACCATCCGCAGCCCTAGCAAACCTCATCCAAAATGCATGAAATAGGACTCTTTGGAAAGCTTAGATTAAGGGGAACAACTTTTGTGTTGGACACTTTTCCATTTGGGACTTGGATCATGGTGAATTTTGAGGTGGAAGTTTTGAAATCTCAACATGTTGAAATTTTTTCTAAGTGTTAAGTCATATATCTCAATATTCCACCTTGATTAAATTTTTATGTGAGCTCCAAATGAGAAAAGTGTCTTCATAAGAGTTGTAGATCTTTCAAAGATCTTCATAAGAGTTATGCATTTTTGAAGTTGAGGAGAATCACTTGTTTAATGGTATAGGGCAAAAATGACCTATAATGTATCCTCATATCACATGCTCATAAAAGTTGATTTATCTCTCACTCGAAACATAAAAGTTGAAGTAGACATATTGACTTTTATTTTGCAACTTGTAAATATTTCATCTCATGAAAATTGAGCAAGTTATGGTCTTGGGAAGTTGACTTTCAAATTAGGATTTAGACAAAATGACCTATAATATTTCAACATGTAAAATGACTTTCCAAGCAAAATTAGCTATAGACTTCAACATGAAAGTTGTTTGAAATGTCATTTAGAGTAACCTTTCTCTTGGAATCATTTTCATATGGTGTAAATTGTGGGAGATAGGGTCTAGGGAGACTCAGTTTTGATCAGATGAATTCATCTGGCCAACCACCATCAACCAACTTGCTAACTTACAATTCTCTTGACTTTATAGGCTCATGGTAGACCATATATGCATAAGATGATGGATTTTGAGAAATGTCCCTTGAGAACTTTATGACCAAATATTATGCAGATGGACACTTATATTATTTATTTATGTTTTTTGTGATTACCATTTTCAGAAATAAGCAAAAAGTAAAAATAAACATCAAAGATGTGGATGAATATAATTAATTTTATTGATGATCAATTTAAAATGCCCAACAATGTTCACTTCTCCCTTAGGCATAGGAGAAGGATTTTAAAATATAAAAAGCAATTACTTAGATCGATGCAAAATAACAGGAATATCAATAGCAGTCCAATTGTTGCATGTCTATTCATGCGTCACAAAGTTGGTGCAGTCTTCCTCTTCATTGTCCTCTAGCACAACAACTAAGTGTTGTTCATTCCCATGAATGAACCCTCCGCTACGGAAACTGAGTTGCATCTCTTCTGATCTAACGGTTGACGAGCCCTTCTGGAACCCTAAACCAGTTCTTCCTTTGTTGTTGGCGACCACTACCACGCGCCCCCACTGATCAACAGGACCTTCTTCAACAATCTTTTGCGCATCTTTCAGAGAGGACATAGGTGCCCCCAACTCTCTTCTCAGCAGCAATAGGTAAGGCTTGGAACAACGTTCCAACCTCATCCTCAGTTTCCACATATGATAAAGATGACAGATGGCTAACCAATAATGTTTTCTCACCTCCAACAATCACCAACTTGCCATTCTTGACAAATTTGAGCTTCTAGTGCAAAGTGGAAGTAACAGCTCCTGCTTCGTGAATCCACGACCTTCCCAACAAACAACTATAGGCCGGGTGAATATCCATTACCTGGAAAGTAATTTGAAAATCACTCGGACCTATCTTGACTGGAAGGTCAACTTCTCCAATGACAGTCTTGCGAGAGCCATCAAAAGCTTTGACAATTACCCCACTGTACCTCATGGGAGCTCCTTGATAAGATAACTTTGACAACATTGACTTTGGAAGCACATTGAGTGACGACCCAGTGTCAACGAGCACGTTTGACAAAGCATCTTCCTTGCAATTCATCGAAATATGCAAATCCAGATTATGATTTCTTCCCTCCTTAGGGAGTTCTTCATCGCAAAAGCTCAAATTGTTGCATAAAGTGATGTTGGCTACAATATGATCAAATTGAGCCACATTAACATCTTGATCCACGTATGCCTATTCAAGAACTCTCTGTAGTGCTTCTCTGTGTGCTTCGGAATTCAAAAGCAGAGACAACACTGAGATTTTTGAGGGAGTCTGGAGCAACTACTCAACCACATTGAATTCACTCCTCTTGATCAGTCGGAGTACCTCATCATCATCACTATTGGCTTTCAAATTGCTGGATTCACCAGACTTATCTCTTGAACAACCAACATGATCTACACTAGGCAACTCCGCCTTCTTACCAACAATCAATTCTTCCTTATTCTCCGGAGTCACCGGTCCAAAAACTCGACCACTACGGGTCACCTTCGTAACATCTGCAATGCTCACTACTGAACTGGTCGTAGGCAACGGGACCTCTTGACCTTTCTCTATCATCATAGCATTGTATTGATATGGTACATACTTATCAGATGCATACGGGACTGGGCCCACCAACCGTATCACCAATGACGAAATTGATCTATTGCTGACGTTCTGGCTACTGCTGCTATCATATTGAATCACCAACCGCTCTAGTTGCTTGAAAACGGGAACAATGACATTAACATCGTCATCTTCATGACGAGATTGACAAATTTGGATCATGCCTTCATCCATCAAGCGCTGGATGTCCCTTTTCACAACAACACACCCTCTTGGGTTCATACAACAAATATCACAACCTTCGTGATCATGTTCACAGTCACTCACCATACATATATCCTTGTGTATTTGCACCAAGGATCCACGGATAAAACGCACATCAAAAACTTTATACTCACCAGGACAACCTTCCACCATATTCACTGAGGTATTCCCATGAGCGGGCAAAGGATTAGCTTTCACATTAGGCGCGCGGTCTTCAAAAGACACCATGCCACTCTTCATAAGCTTTTACACCTCATACTTCAGCGGATAGCAGTTCTCAATATCGTGTCCAGGTGCACCCTGGTGAAAAGCACAACGAAGTTCAGGTTTATACCACCATGGAAGTGGTTCCGGTATCTATGGTGGATTCCTCGGTTGAATCGAATTCTTGAGGACTAAAGATGGGTACAACTCGGCATATGACATGGGAATCGGGTCAAAAGAGACCTATTTCCTCTCGAAGCTCTATTGCTGGTGATGATTGTTGTTGGAATTGTTGTTGTTGTATGTGTTTGTTCTTTGTTGCGATTGTTGTTGACGTTGATTTTGATATTGATGTTATTGTTGAATTGGTGTTGTTTGCTGATTTGAAAATACTAGAATGACGGAAGATACTTGGTGATGATGATGTTGACGGGGTGGTAAATTTCTTCTGGTTTGAGGCCTCCTCTGCCTCCCACTGCTTATTGCATTTGTTTCATTATCCTTCCTCTTACTAAAACTACTCTCATACTTCTTGCTAGTTGACGCTTCCTCTTTCGACAATCGTCCTTCACGGACCCCCTCTTCAAGTCTCATCCCCATATTTACCATCTCGGTAAAATCACTAGGGGCACTGGCAATCATACATTCATAATAAAATGAACTCAGGGTTTTGAGAAAGATTTTCGTCATCTCCTTCTCCTCCAAAGGAGGAGTGATCTGGGCAGCCAACTCCTTCCAACGCTGGGCGTACTCCTTGAAAGTCTCCTTATCTTTCTGAGACATGGACCTCAGTTGGTCCCTATCCGGCTCCATATCCATGTTGTATTTGTACTGTTTCACAAAAGCCTCTCCTAGATCATTGAAAGTGCGGATGCTTGCACTATCTAGCCCCATATACCAACAGAGCGCAACACCTGTCAGGCTATCCTGGAAATAATGAATCATTAGTTGATTATTATCTGTCTGGGTTGACATCTTGCGGACATACATCACAAGATGACTAAGCGGATAGGAGTTCCCTTTATACTTCTCAAAGTCAGGAACTTTGAATTTCACAGGGATTTTCACATTAGGCACTAAGCACAGTTCAGCAACACTCTTCCCAAACAGATCTTTGCCTCTCAGTGTTTTCAGTTCCTTGCGTAGCTCAAGGAATTGGTCCTTCATCTCATCCATCTTCTTATAGACGTCCGGGCCCTCAGGTGGCTCAGAGTGATAGATGGTGTCTTCTACACATGGCAAAGTATGTACAACGGGAGGTGGCACAGACATGACCGAGCTAGATTCCAGCATGGAAGCAAAAGTGGGAGTGAAACCCTCTGGCACAAAATTAGGTGACATTCCCCAAGGGAATCTAGCAGGCAGATTTGGAGCAAAGTGGGCGGTGGCAGCAGGCACAGTAGAAGTAACCACTTCAGAGATAACAGTCCTTGCGGGAGGAGTTGCAGGAGTTGGATAAGCTTGGCTCTGGGCAACAAGAACTGACTCCATCATGGCAGTCATTCGGGCAACCTCCTCCTTCAAATCTCGGATCTCTTGCTCAAAGTGTTCCATGATCTTTGAATGATTGGCTCGAGTGTTGTACTGGTGAGTCAGCTTGGCTAAAGCACAGAAGACACCAATCAAACACCTGGCAAAAACCTGTTTATGCAAATGATGCATGAAATGCAATGTTTGATTATTTTTATTTCCCAAGGAACTTACTATATCATTTGCAAATATATAAAAATTGAAATGGCAATTGCAATAATTTTGATATGACCAAAAATATCTTTTTATTTATATAAATTGGAAGGATTACACTGAGTACAATTCCAGAAACCAAAATAAAAGATACAAGAGAAAAGGAGACTAGTCATCCTAAGGATCCCTAACAACAATGTCAACATATTTGGCTGAAGGCGCATACTTCCTTCGAATGCGACGAATCTCGGTCTCAAAAGAAGCCTTCATCTGAGTCTTCTCGAGGACAAGCTGGTCAACAATCTTCTTCCAAGCAACGGAAGGCTGGGGTATACTAGAAGATGAAACCGTTGGCTCTCTCTGTCTCTTTGTCACTTGGTCTTCAAGTAGCTCAATCAGTGCATCTTTGTCCTTAGACTCCAATAGCAACTCTTCATGCTTTTTGCTGAAAGCATGGAAACGCTCTTCCCACATATCCTTCTTTTGCTTCATCTTGACGAGTGCGTCTTCCAACTCCTCTACATCTTGGTTAGGAAGAGTTAATGGCTCAACCACAACCATAGACATAGGTCTTTCACAAGGATAAGGCATCTTCAATTCCAAAGCTCTCTTCTTCACCCAAAGAGTGTAAGCTTCCAAAGCTACACAATTGCACGGACCAAGCTCGGATCTTCCTTTCCTATGCACATTATGCCAAGCATGCATAATCTCCTGCTTCAAATGTTGGGGATCTTTACCCTCTTGATAGAAAAGACCTTCTAACAAAGTGTTATTAGGTTTATCTCTCAAGGGGAACCCAAGTTGACGACGAGCCAAAGCAGGGTTGTAGCTAATTCCTCCTTGTGTACCAATAAGAGGAACATTAGAGAATTCACCACAACCATCAATAATTTCCGAACTGCTTAAAGATGGGTAATACCAAACTATATCATCATTAGTGAGAGACATAAGTCTCTGAGACCACCTTAGACATTGTTTTTTCTCCACAAAAGCAGGCGCCTGAGGCAAGTGTGAAATAAACCACTTGTATAGAAGAGGAATGCAACAGACAATCGTTCCACCACCCTTAGAATTCCTTAAATGCAAAGAGAAATATATATCACCCAACAGAGTAGGCACATGATTCCCAATCAAGAAAAGTCTAATGGCATTAACATCAACAAAACCGTCAATGTTAGGGAACAAAGCTAATCCATAGATGAGCAACACAAAGATAGCTTCAAAAGCGTCCGCACTACCAGCTTGAGCAAAAGTGGTAGCTTCCTTGATGAGGAAAATAGATGGCAACCCAAATAACCCTCCTTTCTTCACCCAATGAGCCTCTATCTCAGACTTCTTCAAGTGAAGAGCTTCAGCAATAATACTAGATCGGGGAATCTCCTCCAATTCGCTAAAGAGTACTCTATTAGAAACAGGTATCCCCAAAAGATAAGAATACTCCTCCAAGGTAGGCACAAGCTGAAAATCTGGGAAAGTGAAGCAATGGTAGAGAGGATCATAGAACTGCACTAACACACTCAAAATTCCTTCAACCACATCAGCAGACAAGATGGATAGAAGCTTCCCATGACGTTGTTTGAAGTCTAAGGGATCTAATACAAAAGATGCTAGCTTCCTTAACTCTTTCGAGTCGGGACATCTGAAACTGTACTTCTTAGTGTTCCTTCGTCCATAATCCATGGTCTGAAAATATTTGCAAATGATACCTTAGTTCCTTCAAATTTTGTGTGATGAATGTTATGATGCGCATGAAATGCATGGATGCAACAATCACAAGTAATAGATCACACACAAGGCAAACAAAAGTCAATGGATGAATCAAGTCATTGTCAAGATCAATCATCCATTTTGGTGGATTATGATTTACACCTTATCGACACCCAAGTTCTGTAGAAGCAAGCTTCAATCCAAGAAGTATTTTGATGAAGACAACTTGCATCAATGCAAAAAGAGAAGAGCGTCAAAGTTATCTCAAGCATCAAGTATCCAAAGCCGCATATGCATTTTTGATCAAGCTTCATTTTCAAGACAACCATTGGCAAGATTGTTGATTCACTTCTTAGGTATATCTAACTCACTCTTAGATTAGTATACAAGTGTTCAACAATTATGATTTGCATTTGCATCTTTTAAAATAACTTTTTGTTAACACCTTGAAATGCAAGACACATTTATTTTTAAGTGTTTTTCTGCATTTCAACAGTGTTAACCGGTTAACCATATGGGTTAACCGGTTAACAGCCCAGATTTTCAAATTCTCTGTTAACGTTTGCATGCGTTAACCAGTTAACCCATATGGTTAACCGGTTAACACTGTTCGTTACAGCAAAAATGGCTTTGAAAAATTATATCTTTTCATCAATGTTCATGAGGGAAATGATACCTCTTTGAAAAGGTATTTTTGGCAATATAAATTATTGAATTTTCAAAATGAATTTTCACCTCCAAGAATTTTCATACAAACTTCAAATAAATCACTCTCTCATATTTTTCCTAAAATAATTTTTGAAAGTGTTCTTAATAAAAATTTTCATCTCATTCTTTTGTTGAACACTTGCATATTATCTTTTGAGTGACTTATTTATCTAAGGAGAAGATCAATCAAGAGAAGATTGATATCACTACATCTTTGTTAAAATCATTCATAGAACTATTTTCTGTTTGACTTGTGATCCAGGATTGTTGGACACAAGGGTTGGTGTTTGAAGAGGATTGTTCTTCATACACTTGTTTGTCTATAGGTTAGATAGTAGGCATCACCGGTTGTGTGAATAGGCTGTACCATTTCTAACTATAGTGAATTCTCTTTCGTGTGAAAGGGGAGTGGATGTACCTTCGGATTGTGAAGGGAACCACTATAATTTCCGGTGTCGTTTACTTTCCGCATTTTAATTTTCCGCACTTAAACAAAAATATCCAAAAACCGGAAACTAGATCGAAGAAATTCTTATCACCTAATTCACCCCCCCCCCCCCCTCTTAGGCGCATTTACAACTTACATTTGGCATCAGAGCAAGTTATAGGTAACTTGTTCCTAGAAGATCCAGCATGGCTTCCGCAAGCACAAATCCGGTTTTCAAAGACGGTGGAAGTAGCAACAAGCCCCCACTCTTCTCCGGAGAATATTTCGACTTCTGGAAAATCAGAATGAAGGCACATCTCGAGGCCCAAAGGGAAGGTATATGGGAAGCAGTTGAAGAAGGTCCACACAAACCGGTGAATGTGGTGAATGGAGTTGGTACCCCAAAGTTGAAAAACACTTATGACGAAGATGATAAGAAAAGGATTCTGAATGAGAAGAAGGCAATCAACATACTCCAAAGCGCTCTCAGTATGGATGAGTTCTTCCGTATATCTCAATGTAAATCGGCAAAGGAGATTTGGGACACCTTGGTTGAAACACATGAAGGAACCACCGAAATGAAGAGATCGAGGCTAAACACCCTAAGCCAAGAATATGAGATGTTCCGCATGCAGCCCGGTGAATCTATAGTTGCCTTACAAAAGAGATTCATCCATCTAACAAATCACTTGATCGCCCTGGGTAAAAATTTCACTAATGATGATCTCAACCTGAAAGTCCTAAGATCTTTGACAAGAGAATGGCAACCGAAAGTGACCGCTATTTCGGAAAAGAAGAGTCTCTCAACAATGACATTCGCGTCTCTATTTGGAAAACTTCAAGAACACGAATTGGAACTTGGAAGGCTCGAGAAGCACGAAAGTCAAGAAAAGAAGTCCAAGGGAATTGCCTTGAAGGTTGATTCAAAAAGGGACAAAGATGATGAGACGTCCGAAGATGAGAACTTTATGCTTCTTGTAAAGAAGCTTGGTAAGTTTTTTAATAAAAATAAAAATTCCTCTTATCCTAAAAAGAATAACCATTTCAGGAAAAAGGAAGCATCCACATCAATGCAAGACGTTACGTGTTATGAATGTGGACAGCAAGGTCACATAAAGCCGGACTGCCCAAAACTTGCAAAGAAAGGAGGATTCAAAGGCAAGAAGGAATTCAAAAACAAAAAGGCTTACGTCGCTTGGGACGATAATGAGATCAGTTCATCTTCGGAATCGGAAAGCGATGAATGTGCGAACATGGCTCTTATGGCTTCACATCACTCCGATGAAGAAATCGATGAGGTTAGTAGCAATTTTTCAGTTTATGACAATGACGCACAAGATGTTATAAATGAACTCTTAAAAGAATGCAAGACATTGTATAAAAGTATTTCATCCCAAAAGAAACAAATTTCATCCTTAGAAGAAAAAAATACTGCTTTGGAAAAATATATTGAAAGTGGAAAACAAAAGTTGATGGATGAAAAACAAAGTCTTGCATGTAAGAATTGTGAATCTTTATCTTTTCAAATTGTTCAACTTAAAAGAGTTTTAGAAAGATATGAAAAAGGTCAAATTGGGTTGGAAGAAATTCTTAAACACCAAAGGTATTCTAATGACAAAAGTGGATTAGGATATTCTAAGTTTTCTAAACCAAGCACAAATAAGACCATTTTTGTTAAAGCAAGTGAACAAGTTGCAAAAGAGAAAGTAAACAATTCTAAAACTATGCATCAAAGTCATAAAAAGAAAATGATTGCTAAGAAGAAGAATTATGTTCCTAGATATAGAAGTAATTTTCAACCAACTTGCTTTTATTGTGGAATCAAAGGGCACACACCTAATGCTTGTTATGTGCGAAACTTTAGCGTTCCAACAGGGCATTATGTGTGGGTTAAAAAGGGTACTAACTACCAAGGACCCAAAGCAATTTGGGTACCTAACAAAACTTGATTTTGTTTTGTAGGTATGCTTGAAGACAACCTCTAATCAATGGTATCTTGATAGCGGTTGTTCAAAGCATATGACGGGCGACATCGACAAATTTTCACATCTATCATTAAAGGCCAAAGGATATGTTACATACGGTGATGACACCAAAGGGAAAATCCTTGGAGTAGGAACCATTGGAGCACCTCCTGCTACCATCATCGAAGATGTCCTTTATGTTGATGGCCTAAAGCACAATTTACTAAGTATAAGTCAATTGTGTGACAAAGGGTTCCGAATCAATTTCTCAAAAGATGAATGTGTGATAGAACATGAAGTCACCCATGACATATTGCTAAAAGGTAAAAGGATTAATAATATTTTTATGACGTCTTTTGATGATTCTTCCTTGAAGGTAAAATGCCTAATGACGAACAACAACGAGGCTTGGCTATGGCATAAAAGATTCGCTCATATACACATGGAGCACATGAACAAATTAATAAAGCATGATCTTGTCATTGGTCTTCCAAAGATTAAGTTCATCAAGGATAAGATGTGTGACGCATGCCAAAAGGGAAAGCAAACCAAGACGACTTTCAAATCCAAAAATGTTGTGTCTTCGTCGAGGCCACTTCAACTCTTGCACATGGATCTCTTCGGTCCATCAAGAACAAAAAGTTTCGGAGGTAATGTTTACGGTTTGGTAATTGTTGATGATTTCTCTAGATATACGTGGACTTTGTTTCTTGTGCAGAAAAGCGACGCTTTCAAGGCTTTCAAAAAATATGCAAAACAAATTCAGAATGAGAAGTCTCTTTCAATAATCTCCATTAGAAGTGACCACGGGGGAGAATTTCAAAACACATTCTTTGAAGAATTTTGCGAAAAGCACGGAATTTCTCACAACTTCTCCGCACCACGAACACCACAACAAAACGGTGTCGTAGAGAGAAAGAACAGATCCTTGGTGGAACTCGCAAGAACGATGCTCAGCGACTCCAACCTTCCTAAATATTTTTGGGCGGACGCAGTTAGCACAGCATGTTTTGTTAGCAACCGTGTCAACATTCGGCCGATTCTCAAAAAGACTCCGTATGAACTTTTCAAAGGAAGGAAGCCCAATATATCTTTCTTTCACATCTTTGGGTGCAAATGCTTTGTCCTCAACAATGGAAAGGACAATCTTGGTAAGTTTGATGAGAAATCCGACGAAGGTATCTTCCTTGGCTACTCCCTTTCTAGTAAGGCTTTTAGAATTTTCAATAAAAGAACTCTTACTATTGAAGAATCAACGCATGTATGTTTTGATGAAACTAACCCCTCGAAAGAGGATAACCTTGTTGTTGATGATGATGATGATATAATAGATGTATCACAAAAGGAACTTTCAAATGTTCAATCAATTCCACAAGGAGATGGCTCACCAATCATTGAAGAACATCATGATCTACCGAAAGAATGGAAGACTCATAGAGATCACCCCATTGATAAAGTTATTGGTGATATTAGCCAAGGCGTTGCAACACGACTAAATCTCAAAGATGCTTGTCTCAACATGGCTTTTGTGTCTCAAATAGAACCAACCAAAGTCGATGAAGCCTTAGGCGACGATCAATGGATAGTAGCAATGCAAGAAGAACTCAACCAATTCGAAAGAAATCAAGTTTGGAGTCTTGTACCAAGACCGGACAACAAGCACATCATTGGAACAAGATGGGTCTTCAAGAACAAACTTGATGAGAATGGGATCATAGTTCGTAACAAAGCAAGATTGGTCGCACAAGGATACAACCAACAAGAAGGAATTGATTTTGATGAGACGTTCGCTCCGGTAGCAAGGTTAGAAGCAATTCGATTATTACTTGCCTTTGCTTGTTCTATGAACTTTCAATTGTTTCAGATGGATGTCAAAAGCGCTTTCCTAAATGGCTATATCAATGAAGAAGTCTACGTCAAACAACCTCCGGGCTTTGAAGACTTCAAGAACCCCTCACATGTTTACAAGTTGAAGAAAGCACTATATAGTTTAAAGCAAGCACCGAGAGCGTGGTATGACCGCCTCAGCAACTTTCTATGTGAAAAGGGTTTTGTAAAAGGAAAGGTTGACAAGACTTTGTTCATAAAGAAAATCAAGGGTAACACCTTATTGGCTCAAGTCTATGTCGACGACATCATCTTCGGTTCAACAAATAAAGATCTTTGCGAAGAATTTTCAACCATGATGCAAGGAGAATTCGAGATGTCCATGATGGGAAAATTGAACTATTTTCTTGGACTACAAATCAAGCAAACCAAGGATGGCATCTTCATCAACCAATCCAAGTATTGCAAGGAATTATTGAAAAGATTTGATATGGATAGTTGCAAAGTGATGTCCACTCCTATGGGATCCGGAACGTACGTCGATCAAGATGAATCCGGAATGTCAATAGATATTACAAAATATCGAGGTATGATTGGTTCATTACTATATTTGACGGCAAGCCGTCTTGACATTATGTTTAGTGTATGTTTGTGTGCACGCTTTCAAGCAAACCCAAAGGAATCGCATCTCACCGCCGTGAAGAGGATTATGAAATATCTCAAAGGATCAACGAACGTCGGACTATGGTATCCAAAAGGTAGTACATGTTCCTTGATTGGTTATTCTGATGCTGACTATGCAGGCTGTAAGACCGATAGAAAAAGCACAAGTGGTACCTGTCACATTCTCGGGAATGCACTAGTGTCGTGGGCATGCAAGAAGCAAGCATGTGTCGCACTTAGCACGGCCGAAGCAGAGTACATTGCAGCAGGCAGTTGTTGTGCACAAATTTTATGGCTCAAGCAACAACTTCTGGATTTTGGTATAGACCTCGGCTGCATTCCTCTTCGATGCGATAACACAAGTGCCATCAACATCACAAAGAACCCGGTCATGCATTCAAGGACGAAGCACATAGATATCCGACATCATTTCCTCCGAGATCACGTGCTTAACGGAGATGTAGATGTTACGTTCGTGGATACACATAACCAACTCGCTGACATATTCACAAAACCATTGGCTAAAGAGCAATTCTTCAAAATTCGGCGAGAACTCGGTATTCTCAATGAAGGTGACATCTAACCTTGTCTTCAAATTACTTGTTATGTGGTATAGTTGCTAAAAATGTGTTTACTTTCAATTTTTATGTTATGCATGCTAGCACCTCTTTTTCGCCGTTTTCCGTTTTTCTCACTTTCGCATGTCCAAATTTTATCCGTTTTAAAATATTTTTATATCGAAAGTTGCGTCTTGATAAGTGCTAATACTTTGTGCAAAATTTTTGTAAATATCTTTTCACGAATTTTCATAACGGAGCTGCTGTTTTTTTCTATTTTTTGAAAAATTTAGTCCGTTAACCGGTTAACGGTATAGGTTAACCGGTTAACGCCTCCCAACAGCAACTCTGTTTTTCGTTTTAAAACAGAACGTGTTAATTAAATGTTTTATTTTTTTTTGTGGGTTTCTGTTCATTGCATGTGCTTTGTTCTTTCACCTACCCCTCATAACTCTCTCCATCCTCATTACTCTCCATAAACCATTCAACTTTCATAACTCTCAAACCCCTTTTCCCAAAATCCATCTCTAAACCCTAGAATCTTCATCTTCTTCATGGCTCCACCAAGAATGGGAAAGGCTCCTGTCTCATCTTCAAGTAGTGAAGAGGAAGAGTTGAAAATGGAAACTGCCAAGAAAAGGAGAATGGACTTCAAGGTCAGGGTTCGACATCTGCTTAAGGGTAAGTATGTGAATCTAAAATCCTTCACTACTTTCTCTTTCCCTGAGTTGTTGAAGTTTCAAGGATTGCATGAGTTCATCACTGACGATGGGAAAATTTACACTGACTTGGTAAAATCCTTTCTGAATCATTTTACCTTAAATCTAAATACTGATGAACAACACATGCTGTATGCAACTGTTAGAAACTGTGAAATTGTTACCGACCTTGGGACGTTGGCTGCGTCTCTTAAGATTCCATATTCAGGTTTTTTCCTACGAAAAGGTGTTAATCATGAGGAAGGAAAGTGGGCTCAGTATGATAAGATGGAATACTACTACTCTATCTGCAGATTTCCCCGGGAGGTGGTTGTGTCGGGACAGCGCACGTCTCGCATCCTTTGCTATGCTAAAAATCTGTCGGTTGACGATCGCATGCTGCACTATGTTATCTGCCATGTTCTGCTGCCCAAGGATTCCAACCTGTCTCAAATTAATGATTTGGAAATGCAAGTTCTGTTTGCAGTGAAGAACAAGATCCGAGTTAATTGGCTGCCCACTATGTTATATCATCTGCGACAGCAACTCTCTCTCAAGACAAGGCTGCCATACGGTCGCCTTATTTCAAGGATTTTGGAACTCACAGATATGGAAATCGGGCGAGAACCTATTTTTGGCTATGACCACTACAGCAAATGAAATCAACGGCGTTACCATCATGAAAAATACTGGAATTGTTCAAAGCAACGACGGCTCCTACAAATATGATGATGGCTCCTCCTCTTCAAACTTCCCTATTCCGGAAGGTGGCATCTCCAATGAGTTTCTCTATACTACCATGATGAATCACCACCGTGAGACCACCCGTGCTATCAAGAGTCTTCGGAACCTAGTGTTGAGTTCCCGCAACCTTCCCGTAGAAGATGATGAAGGTGCTGACGGTAGTGAAGCGGATGGTGAGGAGGATGAGGCCGGTTCGGAAGAAGAATAAAGCACTATGTTTCTTTCTTGTTTATGTTTTCTGTTATATGTTGTTCTAGTGTTTTTATTGGTGTTAAACTATGTTTATGCTTGTCATGTCTACCAAACACTTAACTTTTAATCCTGTTTATTCTGTCATATGTTGTGATTCAATGCTTTGCTGATAATCATATAATGTCTGTTTACTTGTATGCTTTTCTTTTTCCTTAAAGTCTCTTCCTTTTTGCTAATGACAAAGGGGGAGAAGACGTGTTTTCTCTAATGATTTTCTATGCAGAATTGTTGTATGCCTATCATTTAGGGGGAGTTCCTAAATTTAGGGGGAGAAATCATCTTAGAGAAACTTATCCTTCTGCATCTATCGCAAAGTGGTTGTCATCATCAAAAAGGGGGAGATTGTAGAAGCAAGCTTCAATCCAAGAAGTATTTTGATGAAGACAACTTGCATCAATGCAAAAAGAGAAGAGCGTCAAAGTTATCTCAAGCATCAAGTATCCAAAGCCGCATATGCATTTTTGATCAAGCTTCATTTTCAAGACAACCATTGGCAAGATTGTTGATTCACTTCTTAGGTATATCTAACTCACTCTTAGATTAGTATACAAGTGTTCAACAATTATGATTTGCATTTGCATCTTTTAAAATAACTTTTTGTTAACACCTTGAAATGCAAGACACATTTATTTTTAAGTGTTTTTCTGCATTTCAACAGTGTTAACCGGTTAACCATATGGGTTAACCGGTTAACAGCCCAGATTTTCAAATTCTCTGTTAACGTTTGCATGCGTTAACCGGTTAACCCATATGGTTAACCGGTTAACACTGTTCGTTACAGCAAAAATGGCTTTGAAAAATTATATCTTTTCATCAATGTTCATGAGGGAAATGATACCTCTTTGAAAAGGTATTTTTGGCAATATAAATTATTGAATTTTCAAAATGAATTTTCACCTCCAAGAATTTTCATACAAACTTCAAATAAATCACTCTCTCATATTTTTCCTAAAATAATTTTTGAAAGTGTTCTTAATAAAAATTTTCATCTCATTCTTTTGTTGAACACTTGCATATTATCTTTTGAGTGACTTATTTATCTAAGGAGAAGATCAATCAAGAGAAGATTGATATCACTACATCTTTGTTAAAATCATTCATAGAATTATTTTCTGTTTGACTTGTGATCCAGGATTGTTGGACACAAGGGTTGGTGTTTGAAGAGGATTGTTCTTCATACACTTGTTTGTCTATAGGTTAGATAGTAGGCATCACCGGTTGTGTGAATAGGCTGTACCATTTCTAACTATAGTGAATTCTCTTTCGTGTGAAAGGGGAGTGGATGTACCTTCGGATTGTGAAGGGAACCACTATAATTTCCGGTGTCGTTTACTTTCCGCATTTTAATTTTCCGCACTTAAACAAAAATATCCAAAAACCGGAAACTAGATCGAAGAAATTCTTATCACCTAATTCACCCCCCCCCCCTCTTAGGCGCATTTACAACTTACAAGTTCCATTGATATTGACAATACTTGATTGGATCAACCAAGAATCAAGGGTTTGTTGTAAGTCACGAGCATGGAGTCTGGGTAAGAACCATCCCAAAGGAGTGAACTAAGGATAAAAACCTGTAGATCATGTTCTAAAAAGTTCCCAGAGTCTTAATTCCATCTATCGGATATTACAGGTTAAGATGACTGACTCATCGACCCATAATATTCTCAAGAGAAACTCGCTGAGTGTAGTATCGCGTAACAACTATTATCAAGTCTACCCTGAACAGTTTCCGCACTACGTCCTAAATAGGCCAAGATGGGTTAGGTGTTCTATGGTGCTCAGCTTCTCAGACCCAATTAGAAATAGTAATGCCTAACCACAAATACTTATGTGACATTTCCAAATCCAAAGGAGTCTCCACTGAGCAGATGGATCTCAAGCCAACTTGTTAAGGACTACTCCACATAAGTCTAACATGACTATAGCATCCTCCTATCTTAATTGCACTCAAGTTCGGGTTAGAACTTATCTCACCACTCAGAGATCACCAAGCATAACAAGCAAATTATATCACACATACATATATACAAACATCACATATATACAAATATATTCACACAAAAAGTAGGCTAAACCCACTAGAGACTACTCCCCAACAGAGTCGCCATTTAATTTCTATAGCGGGAAATTCATGATGATCAAGCTATTGATAAGCTAAAGATCAATTAACAAGAGTCGCCACCGTGCTTTTATTGTTTCCAAAGGAAAAGGGAAAAAGTACGAACAAAACCCAATTAGTAAGAAGTTTTCAAATAAAAACTAATAAAAGTCAGAGATCACAGGTAAGGGGGTTGGTTACATAGAGGGAAGGTGTTAGCACCCAAAGTGTCCCAGGTACTCCTAGGGAGCCCTTTTTGTGTGCATATGTATTTTTGTACAAAGTGATGTTTACAAACAAATAGAATGGGGGGATGAGAAAAGAATTGATTAATTATATTTTTGTGTTTGACAAGACCTTCGGTCTTGTGCCTACATACCAACATAAAAATGAGGGATCAAAACCTCGTAGTTTGTGCTAGAAATTTCAAAGTGAGTATGTTGGTTATTAACAAAAATTAAGTTTGAAAGGCACAAGGGCCTAAAAATGGTTTGAATGAGTTAGTTCTTTTTGGCTTTTTGAAAGTTTAAGTCAAGTATAGTTAAGTTTATTTACAAGTTTGATTTAAGAAAATAAGTTTGAAAATGCAATGGCATAGGGCCAAAGTTTCTACCTTTTGCAAAAGTGGTCAAACTTTAGAACAAAAATAGTTCACACAAAGAAGATTTTGAAAATGGAGGGAGAGATTTTAAAATTAAAGAAATAGGGAGAAGATGAAGAGACTACCCTATATACAAGAATTTAAAAGTTTAAAGTTGAAAAGATCTGACCAAATGGGAGCAATCCAATAGACAAGTACGTCAATAGAAACCCAAAATTCCCTTGGACTTTTTTAGAATCAAGCAACACACAAATGCACAATTATATCAATCTTGAAGAGCAAAGGAATCAAATAAAGATGGCCTCATCCAAGCTTATCCACTTCAAAGATCTTCCTCAAAATAGGCCATGCAACAGATGAATTCTACAAGTAACAGGTTCAATATAATAACTTAATAATAATCAATGTTGCAGATGAATCTGGAGAGGTCTTGAATGATGTATCTGATGAATACAAACTTGCAAGTTCTTGGTTCTTCAACAAATTGGCATTGGCCAAGTCCATTAGTAAAGGAATGTTGCCTAAGTTCTAAGTCCAATTGGGGAGATCAAACCAACAGTCCACTCAAATGTTTTTTAGGGTTTTTGTTATTATTATGTGCATTAATGGTCCAAGACCGCACAAACAAGCAAAGCAACAAGGTATATCACACAATATGGTCCAAGTGGACAAAGTGAAAATTGCATAAATATAAACAATTAGATGATATGTACAATGACAAATGATAATAGAATAATAAAAGTAAATTGCATTAAAAGTAAAAGCTTGAAAGTAAAAGTTAATGGTTAGTAAGTTAATAGCTAGTTTTGTTTGTTTTTTTGATTTCAAGACATTCTTTGGAGAACACTCAACTCCACTTGCCACAAGCATGGATCCTTGAACCAAAACATCTTCCAAAGGAAGGAAAGAAGACTAAGTTTCCACATAATACCATGGAAGAGGAGAGACTTACAATCTCACTAACTAGAATGCTTATGCCTTTTATGTCACAAATTTAGCAATCGTAATTGGACTTATGTAGAAGTCACAACTATTTGAGACCGGGCAATAAACTTTTGGTGTTAATGCATGTTGGAGACATAGTATTAAGAACTATGCTCATTAAACATACTACACACAAAAATATGCAAAAGGAGTGGCCTAATCTCATCCATACTCATGTTAATCTTTCAATCAACTAGCATTAGGATTTTGAGATGTCATTGGCCAATGGAAATGAATGGATGAAGAAGGGGAATTAGATGAAGGGGGAAAGGGATGAATGAGATCACAAATTGGTCAAAGGAGGACTTTTACCAAATTAATAATATTCATTCATTTTGGGAGATGGAATGTACATTCCATCAATCCCCTAAATCCAATAATATTAACTTGACAAAGTCAAATCAACCTTGACCAAGGCCCAACAACAAATGAGAAACTCAAATAAGTCAATCCAAATGGTCAACATAATTAAAATGGCATTTATTCAATTAAAAATATTAAAATAATACATTAAATTCAAATATGTTTTGTCCAAATCCTAAAATCACATCAAAACACCAAATAAATGGCCATGTGATTTATCATAGGTCAAACAAGGTCAAAGGATCTTAGATAAAAAATTTCAGAATTTTTGGACACTTAAAAATATTTTTAAATAATTAAAAACAAATGAAAAATCAATTAATTCATGAAAAATATTAATAATGATCCAAAAAATAATTTTAATTCAGAATATGAAATAGAAAAATATTTGGAAATTTTTGGTGAAAGTCCCATATTTTTTTGATCAATATTAAATTTATTATGAATTATTGAAGATAATGGAATTAAAATGAAAATCATAAAAATCAAAAATACGTGGACCATCAGATCTCCCTCATTAATTGAGGTGGCAGATCTGATGATCCACAGCACGCGTTCCACCAACATGTGAGTCAACTGCGCTGCAAACATGTTAATCAAAAGGAATGGCTAAGATTATAACATGAGAAATGGATCACACGATTTAGACCAAGGACACCTCATCATCGGAGCCAGAGCTCCGGTTGTCTTCTCCAGCGAGCTTCGCCGGACTGGTCATCATAAACCATCACCAAAATTTCAAATAGGGACATGATTTTAAAGAGAAAACATCATTGAGCACGAATATCACCTCCATTTCTTCCAATTCCAACTATATTGAGAGATATGTGGAATTGAAAAATAAGGTTCATGATCTGAGTTGCTTCGATTTGGCCTCAAAGCAACTCAAACACCTTGCCTACATTGGTAGGACTTCAGCCAACATAATAATCAATAGAATTGAGCAAGAAACAATGAGAATCGAAGAGATCAAATTTTCTGCAAATTATCTTCAATGGAGGTCTGAGCTTGCTAGATCTTGATCTGAATCGTGTTTGGCTTCACTTCAATTGCTTGCGTAAGAGGAATGGAATGGCTTAGAATCAATGGACTCCTAGAGAATTGAATTCCAAAACAGTGGAGATTCAAGCTCAAATTCAACTGAATTTTTCAGGTTTATCCTCTTAATGTGAAGGGTTTTCTGTGGGGATTCAAAGCTGGCGCAAGGTGTCTGTCAATTCTGAGAATAAGCAACTGTATTTATAGGAGAATTTGATGATATTTGCACATTCACTTTTACTTTCCAAATTTGGCAAAATGATGCAAGCATGGTGCATGGGCGCGTATAGGCCCATGGAATGATTGTTTGAAAGTCCAAAATGAAGTTCAAATGCATTGGAGATGGATTGGATTGCAAGGCAATTGAACATTGTTGTTTGAAGTTTGATCCATGACACATGATACCAGTCTGTTTAAGCCATGTGCAGCCTATGCATTTCTCATCCAAAATGCATGAATTTTAACTCTTTGGAAAGGTGATATCAAGAGGAACAAGTTTGATGTTGAACACTTTTTCATTTGGAGTTTGGAACTTGGAGATATTTGAGGTGGAAGTTTGGAAAAATTTGACATATCAAAAATATTCTAAGTGTCAAGCTATATGTCTCAATATTCCACCTTACTTAACTTTTTATGGGAGCTTCAAATGAGAAACGTGTCTTCATCAAAGTTTTAGCTCTCTCAAAGACCTTAAAAATGGTAACTAATTTCATGTCATTTGAATTTTAAATGATAGGGTTATGCATTTTTGAAGTTTGGCAAAATCACTTGATCAATGGTATAGGTCAAAAGTGACCTATAATGTAGCCTCATATCACATGTACAAAGAAGTTAAATTAGCTCCCACTACAAACATAAAAGTTGAAGTAGACACATTGAATTTGATTTTGAAACTTGTAAATATTTCATCTCATAAAAATTGAGCAAGTTATGGCCTTAGGAAGTTGACTTTCAAATTAGGGTTTAGACAAAATGACCTATAATGTTTCAACATAGAAAATGATTTTCCAAGCAAAACTAGCTCTAGGTATCAACATGAAAGTTGTTTATAATGTCATTTAGAGTATGTTTTATCTTGGAATCATTTTCATATGGTGAAAATTATAGGAGATAGCTTCTAGGGAGACCCAGTTTTGATCAGATGAATTCATCTGGCCAACCACCATCAACCAACTTGCTAATTTCCAATTCTCTTGACTTTCTTGGCTCATGGTAGATCATATATGCATAAGATGATAAAATTTAAAGTGTCCCTTGAGAAATTTGATCAATTGATGAGATAGCTTATTGGAGAAGTTACTCAAGATACCCAATTAAACTAGGGTTTCCAAGGCAAATCACCCTCAAACTCTTGAAGAAAACTTGATCAATATGACATGGAGGGATCAATTGGGACTCATATATGATGCTAATAACCATTCTTGAGTTGATTCTTGATTGTGCTCTTTGTTCATGAGGATCTCAAACCCTAGATGTGATCAATGAATCAATGAGATCATGCCCCTATCTACAAAAGAGTTAGATAGATACAAAGAGATATTTTTGGTATTTTGCTTAGTAAAAATGATAATATACAAGTATGATGTAATCAAAAAGTGCTTGGTGATCTCTCCCAAAACAAACCCAATGAAGAGGGATAAGGAGGATGCCAAGGTATGATCCCAATGCTAATGCTTATGATGAAATTGCATGAGGGATCTTAGGGTCAAAATTGGGGTCTTACACCAAGTAAAATGTCTAAATTCTCCCCCCAAACTTAGGATTTTGTTTTAATAGATAAATTCAGGTATATTTGGTGTAAGAAACTACAAAGGATATATAATAGTTACATCAACAACTGGAAGGGTATGGGGCAGGACCCCACACAAGTCAGTATGAACAACATCAAATAGAGGAACATACAACCTATGATATTTTCCTAAGCAACATGTATTACAAAAATCAAACTTACATTTATTAGGAATATGAATCTGACAGTTACTAAGCAGAGATAAAACTATTTGTCTCAGAGAGTGGGCTCATGCCCCCATCACAATTACCACAATTTTAATAGTAGTAGTAACAATAATATATTTATATATTAAATATGATAAAAATTAGGAAGAAGTTTCTCTAATAGGCCCCACTTAATTAATAAATATTAAATTATTTAATTTCTCACACATATCATCCCATTAAATGTAATAACTTTTTTTGATAAATGATTAGTTTCATATATTAAATAAAATAAATGCATTACATAAAAAAAATAAAAAATGACTTTTCATTTCCTTTTTCTATTAATTTTTTTTACTCTTTCCAAGTACAAACAAATCACTTTTGTGTTTCTCTTTGTTTCACTGCAAAATGCTTCTATGTTATTAATTTCTTCATCATTGTTAATCTATTAAAAAATAAATTATTTAATTTTAATTTTTATGAATTTATAATTTATTTATATTATTGTAATTAGAGTGAAAATATATTATTACTTTTATATTATTATAATTATTTATTTATTTTTAATATATATATATATATATATATATATATATATATATATATATATATATATATATATATATATATATATATATATATATATATATCCCACAATTCAAAAAATTTGACTCCGTCTCTGTTACTAAGTACAATCTTAATAACATTGAAGCCTAATCTAGAATTCCACATCAAGATAATATTTTTAGAGTTAAAATCACCGGTATCAAAATCAGTAAACTTTTTAAACCAGTATTATGAAAAGAAACAAAACTCGATATAAGACTTATAACTTGATCTTAAGAATTCCATATCCATCTTTAGAAAGTAGTATAAGCCATGGTCATCAAGGAACCCTTCAAGTAGGATTTGTTTGAAATATGAGATTTAACATAACATGTATTAGAGTGAAACTCAAAGAATACATGTCTGTCCTTAGCAGATTTTGACACAAAAAGTAGATTTTTAGTGATTAAGGGTGCATGAAGGATATTCTTAAGTGAAAGATCACTTTCAGATATAAATTTAGATTGGAAATCAAATGAACCAACATACCCTTGACCATTTCCTACATGCACCTTGTTAGAGCCTAGATAAGAATATTTGGTTTGTAAACAAGAATAAAAAAAAGTTAAGTGATGGGATGCACCCGAGTCAATGAGTCAAGCTTGAGACTCAAGCTCTACTGGCAAGGAATATTGTTGATTGTGAGCAGTTGGTTGATGAGTGGCAACCATTGCAATAACTGGATCCAAAGTAGTAGATTCATCCTACATTGTGTCAGTCTTATTACTACCAGAGGAGTTTTTCTAAGGAACAAAAAACTCATCATATTTATGCCACTAGTCAAGGAAGACATGGTCGTATTTGCTACAAAGCTGACATGTAGGGCGATTACCAGAGCCACCACGTCCTCGACCACAATTGTAACTTCCTCTATTACTAGAGTGCTTTGAATCTTGACCAGTGTGGGTGAGTGTCTAATTGTGCTTCTTGCACGTATAATAAAGCTTCGACATCATAGAGATAAAGAGAATAATTTTGCCCTACATTTGCATCACAAAAGAACTATAATTTTTTGGTATACCTTCTAGAAATATATCAACTGATTTATTCAGTTATTATGTCTCCAATAGCAAGCAATGAATTAGCACATATTTAGATATGATGCGATTTAATTTCTTCGTGGATTTGGTTTCAGATCTAAGCTAGTGAACTTGTGCTTTCATCATTGTGTTGAAATACATGTGAATAAGATCCCAAACTTCATAGGTATACTTGCATGCAAGAACCCTAGGTAGTATTGAATCGGAAATTATAGATGATAACTAAATGAAGAGTGTTTGATCTTGAAGAATCCAGGTTTCATATTCAGCTGAGACCAAATTGCTCTGATGGTCAAGATCTATCTTGAATTTAGGAGGAATCTGTGGATCACGCACTTATTTTGTTGATTCCACAATAGAAAGTTTCTTGCATTTTGATAGACAATTTCGTACCAAATGAGTTTGATAAACAGTTCCAT
Organism: Lathyrus oleraceus; assembly: GCF_024323335.1. Taxonomy (NCBI): domain Eukaryota; kingdom Viridiplantae; phylum Streptophyta; class Magnoliopsida; order Fabales; family Fabaceae; genus Lathyrus; species Lathyrus oleraceus. The sequence continues at coordinate 283,673,369 of NC_066581.1, forward strand.
CAAATAAAAAGTTCAAACTAATAAGCAATACAGACAATTTATCTCTTCCAGCTTTTCCCTGTCTGAAACAGAATTCTCATTATTGATAGCTGCTTATCCTTCTGCATTTTGAAGAAAAACTATTAGCTTTATCAAATTTGGGTATTCACTATGCAGACTTTGCCATAGAGATCCCTATTAACAACAAAAGAATGAAAATCAACAATGGCTAGCAACATACACTTTTAACCAATATAACATTATAATGTTCAAAGTATATAAACAAAAAATTCATTCTTGTCTGTAAATTTGTCATAAACGTTCTGTGTTATTTTCTTTGGCAGAAGAGATAAACATCTCAATATCAAGGAATATGCAAATCTCAAAGAATGACAGTGTCTTGTAACAACAGTTCTGAAAAACCCTATACACATTATAAACCTCATAAATCATTGTGATCATATACACTAACATGTAAAATTAAAGAAAAGGGTACCTGAAACGGATGTGAAATGCATCCTTCCCTTCCAGTTGCTTATATTGTTGCAGTACTCCACATCTTACATGCTCAGACTCATTTTAGGTAAACAATATTTTTATTTTCCAACGATGAGAGGCAATGCAGAGTGGATGGTGTTTCCAGGAGACGGCCACAATCAATTATTACGATTTCTTTTAAAGAAGGAGGATGGTTGGGCAAATGTCCTCTCAGTTCAGGACACTTCCGCAACCTCAAAGTTTGGAGACAAGGAAAAGGAAATTTTCCACCTTCAAAGGGAAGCCATTCTTTCCAACTTGACATGTTTCTAAATTGCAGATTCTGTAGGGATGGAAATGGCTGGAATGAAGAATTAGAACCTTCTCCTACCTTGCCATAGAACTCCGAGCCAATTGTCTTCAATATCTTCATACCATCTATCCTTAGATCCTTCAGAGAAGATAGCTGCCCTAGTGGTGGAAGTGTAAGGCAATATTCACAATTACTGATGCTAAGGTACACCATGTAAAAGAATGAAGAATCTCCCAACCAACTTGGAAAGATTTTTCCGCTATAGTAGCTAATACTCAGTTTCTTCAAGGTTATTGATGGTTGCAACATATCAAGCACGGCTAACTGTGCTCCACAGTATTCAGTTTGCTCACCCCATTGTAGCACTAACTCCTCAATTCGCTGTTTTCTTTTTAAGTTGGCAGCAAATGCCTCCATAGAATCAATGACATTATGCAGGTTCAAGATGGTAAGTTTACCTTGTAAGTATGGAAATTTTCTGAGCTCTTTGATACTTAACCCGACTTGACCCTTACCCACTATAAAAACAGTTAGAGTTCGAAGTTTTTCTAGTTCAATTATTTGCATTGGCATCTCTTTTATATTCGTCCGACTGATATCAAGGTGACGTAAATTGATCAACATTCCAATATGTGATGGCAAATCAATGAGACTATAACAATTTGATAAAATCAAGGTTTGCAAATTGTATAGTTTACATATTGTTTTCGGCAAACTTTTGATTCCCGTGTTGGAAAGATCTAGATACCTCAACTGCGTCAAATTGCCAAATGAATCCGGTAGCTTTTTGATATTTCTATACTCTGAAAGCGATAACACACGCAATCTAATGAGAGTGGGTAAAAAATCAACAAGCACTTGTCTAGATAAGCAATTTTGTCCCCACAACGGGCCAACTGGCAGAAAGGTTCGCAGACATTCGAAATTGTGGAAAATCTCATAATTCATAGAAATGTCATGCTTTTCACGATTATATGATAAATGGCGAACATTTTTAGAGATCCTAGTTTTATATTCAAGCTGGCAACAACTCGTTCCTGCTGCGTAAGTAGCTAGCTCCCTAATAAAGTTATGCATGACAAACTTTTCTTCTTCAGTATCATCATTTGATTGTTGAAATAAGAATCTAGATATCAATTCATCAAAGAACTCATCACATATTTCTTCGGCGTCTTTCAAATCTAGAGATTTCTCAGCAAATCCTTCTGCCATCCACAACAAAACCAGTTGCTTCCTGTCAAGTGGATAATCTTTTGGAAAAATGGAACAATAAGTGAAACATCTTTTCAAGCGAGAAGGAAGATACTGATAACTCACATGCAATGCAGGCATGACATGATGCGCATGTGATTCCCATTTATCACTGGTCAAAATTGCATCCCAATACTCTATATCTAGATTAGTACGTAGAAGTCCTGCAAGTGCTTTAAGAGCTAGTGGCATTCCACGACACTTTTTTGCAATGCTCTGGCCAATATTTTCTAGCTGTGGGTATGCAGAGCCATCAAAACCAAAGGCACACGTTGAGAGTAAAGACCAAGATTCTTCCCGCGATAGAGCACCTAATGTATAAGTATGAAATGTACCTCCCGTCCTTGTAAATGTATGGTTACGTGTTGTGATGATCATCTTGCTTCCCGATTTTCCAACAAAAGAACTTACCAGATGAATCCAGTCATCATATACTTCATGCCACACATCATCCAACACAAACAAAAATCTTTTGCCCCGTAGATTTTGCTTTAACTCAGCTCTGAGAATATGAAGATCATTAGTATCCCAGTTTCTTGAAGTGACAGTTTCAAGGAGAGTTCTAGTTATTTCCAAAATATCAAAATCTAAAGACACAGTAGTCCAGACTTTTATATCAAAATGATTATCAACTTCTACGTCGTCGTAAACAAGTTTAGCAAGGGTCGTTTTACCGAGACCTCCCATGCCTACAATTGCAACAGCACCTACGTTATTACTCTCACCATCTCTTTCAGATAGCAACATCTTAATTAATTTCTCTTTATCGTTTTCCCTACCAACAATAAGAGATTCATTTAAGGATGATCTGGAACTTCTATGGGTCATAGGAAGAACCTTCTGACTTACAGTTTGCAAGCCAATGGTATCTATCTGTTGTGCAAAAAGCTGCAGTCTCTCACACACACTCTTTATTTGGGAATTGATATCTCCATTGGTATTGAAAAGAGATGAAAGGAAATTCTGCACCTGATTCGTGACCTTGCAGCGCAAAGAATCGTAACTAATTTGGTTCAGCAAGTCCTCTGTATCGAAGATTACATTTTTTAACTCATCAAGCCATTTTTTGATTCCAGGATTGTAGATCTGCATCTTCTCTGCATCATCCAGCACAGGCGCAAGAGCGAGCAGTGCTGTTTGCAACTGCGTCAAGAGGGAGAGATTTAGCTTCTTGTTGTTGGCGTAATCTCGAAAGTCGGTTGAAATTAGTTTGTCTATCATGGTTTGAATAGGTGCAGATAGAAAGGCATCTCCTACAGTAGTTGAAGTTGCAGCCATCTTTAGGTTTTGATGAATGAATGTTGAATGAAGGTAAGGTAACTTGGAGAAGATTTCTCAAATAATAAAAACACTGAAAAATGGTGGGAGGAAAATGTCAGGAATCTCTTTAGTCAACGAGACAAAGTCAACCAACCTACACTATTTTTATTGACATTTGAGCAGTCTTAAAAAGCTTGTATTTCCTATAATTTAGCTTGTCTCAAACATTTTTAAAAGTTAGCATCCATAAAACAACACAGCATAATACAAGGCAGAAGATTGGGGCAATTATTGAACAAATGGAAGCATTCACTCTAGGTGCAGGTGAATCCTCTTGTTCTCCTTGCAGTTCAAGTTCAATCACAAGGTTATGCACTTACCATGTGTTTTTGAGCTTTAGAGGAGAAGATACACGCAAAGGATTCACCGATCATCTATGTGCTTCCCTCGAAAGAAAAGGGATCACAACATTCAGAGATGACAAAGATCTTGAGAGAGGACAAGTCATTTCACAAAAGCTAATCAATGCAATTCAAGATTCTATGTTTGCCATCACTATTCTCTCGCCAGACTATGCTTCTTCCACTTGGTGTTTGGATGAGCTTCAAATGATCATGGTGTGCAGCAGCAATAACAAGCTTCAAGTTTTCCCAGTCTTCTATGGTGTGGACCCGTCTGATGTGAGACATCAAAGAGGATGTTATGAGGAGGCTTTCAGAAAACATCAAGAGAAATTTGGTCAACACAGTGTTAGGGTTGAAAAATGGAGAGATGCTCTGTCACAAGTTTCCAGTTACTCTGGATGGGATTCCAAGGGCCAGTAAGTTTGTATTTAACCTCCTGATCTGAATATTGGATCTATATCCTCTTATGTTTATTAGTTGAAGTTACAATGTAAACAAAATATATGGGAAGTAAACGGACCTTATCTTTTTACTTTGCTTATTTGCTTATGTTTTACTCTGTTGCTGCTTCTTTCCTTCTGATATGTACAGGCATGAGGCCTTACTAGTGGAAAACATTGCTCAACACATAAATAGAAAGTTGATTCCGAAATTGCCATCTTACACAGAGAACCTTGTTGGGATTGCTTCCAAGGTGGAGGAAGTGAACAAGTTCATAGGTATGGGGTTGAACGACGTTCGTTTTATAGGCATATGGGGTATGGGTGGCATAGGTAAGACATCTATTGCAAGAGCTGTCTACGAAGCAATCCAATGTAAATTTCAAGTTCCTTGCTTTCTTGAAAATGTTGGAGAGGCATCTGAGACAAAGGGTGGTTTAGTTCAGGTGCAAAGACAACTTCTTTCTCATCTGAGTATAAGTAGGAATGATTTTCATAATTTGTATGACGGGAAGAAAACAATACAAAACTCTTTATGCAGAAAAAAGGTTCTCCTTGTTCTTGATAATGTGAATGATGTAAACCAACTAGAGAATTTGGCTGGGAAACAAGATTGGTTTGGTCCAGGAAGTAGAGTAATAATCACAACTAAAGATAAACACTTGCTATTGAATCACGGAGTAGATAATATTTATGAGGTTGGACTGCTATCCCAAAATGAAGCCCTTCATCTCTTTTGCTTAAAAGCCTTTAAAGGAGATAAACCACAAGAAGGGTATTTGGATTTGTCGAAAGAAGTGGTGGACTATACTGGTGGTCTTCCATTGGCACTTGAGGTGTTAGGTTCCTATCTTTATGGAAGAAATGTTGATCTTTGGCATAGTGCTGTTAAAAATATAAGAAGTGCACCTCCTCGTGAAATCCAAGATAAACTGAAAATAAGTTATGAGAGTTTAGGCACCATGGAGAGGGCTATATTTCTAGATATTGCCTGTTTCTTCAAGGGAATGAAAAGAGATAAAGTAATAGATATATTAGAAAATTGTGGTTATAGCCCCCAAATTATAATTCAAGATTTGATTGACAGATCTTTGATAACTCTAGATTGGGTGAATAATAAACTAGGGATGCATGACTTGCTTCAAGAAATGGGCAGGAATATTGTTTTTCAGGAATCTCCAGATGAACCTGGAAGACGTAGCAGGTTATGGTTTAAAGAGGACATTGATCACGTGTTGACTAAAAATAAGGTGGTTACTAATATTTCTACCATTATTGGATAACTGGTTTTATATGAAGTAAACCGGTACTAGTATTTTATTATACTTTGAGATAAGATCCACTAACTTTCTAGAGATTATAATGATTTTGTAGGGAACCAAAAAAATTAGCAGTGTAGTTCTCAACTTACTCCAACCATATGAAGCTCGCTGGAGCACCGAAGCCTTCTCAAAGGCAAGTCAGCTAAAATTGCTCATCTTAAATGAAGTGCAACTTCCCCTTGGTCTCAGCTTCCTTCCTTGTTCGTTGAAAGTTCTTCGGTGGAGAGGATGTCCTTTGAAGACTCTGGCACAAACAAATCAACTTGATGAAGTTGTTGATGTTAAATTATCTCATAGCAAAATTGAACAACTTTGGCAAGGAATAAATGTAAGGCCTTTTTACTAAGAGCTCTATTATGTTTTATCACCATTATATTTGGAGCTTATAACTTGTTCATATTTGACGAGTTTGAGCAGTTTATGGAAAACCTGAAGTACCTGAATATGAAATTTTCCAACAACCTAAAGAGATTGCCTGATTTTTCTGGGGTTCCAAATCTTGAAAAATTGATTCTTAAAGGTTGCGCGAGCCTAACTGAGGTTCATCCATCTCTTGTACACCACCAGAAAGTTGTTCTGGTGAATTTAGAAGACTGCAAATGTCTAGAAACTCTTCCAGAGAAATTGGAGATGAGTTCCCTGAAGGAGTTGATTCTTTCTGGCTGCTGCAAATTCAAATTCCTTCCAGAGTTTGGAGAAAGCATGGAAAATCTATCAATGCTTGCTTTACAAGGAACAGCTATAAGGAAACTACCCTCATCACTTGGATGCCTTGTTGGGCTTGTTGCTTTGAACTTAAACGACTGCAAAAGTCTTGTTTGTCTTCCAGATACTATTCATGGATTGACTTCACTCAAAATTCTGGACATTTCTGGGTGCTCAAAGCTCCGTAGATTGCCAAATTGTTTAAAGGAAATTCAGTGTTTGGAGGAACTCCATGCCAATGATACTGCTATTGATGAACTACCTTCCTCCATCTTTTCTCTATATAATCTTAAATTAATATCATTTGCTGGGTGCAAAGGGACGTTGATCAAGTCGACGGACCAATTTATTCCCTTCAACCGGATGCGACCGTGTCAACCACCTGCCATTGGATTCAGATTTCCAAATTATATTTCTAACCTGCCCTCTTTGAAACATATAAACTTAAGTTACTGTGATCTTTCGGAAGAATCAATTCCTGATTATTTTTGCCAATTAACATCATTAGTGTCTCTGGATCTAACTGGCAACAATTTTGTTACCATACCAAATAGCATTTCTAAACTTTCAAAGCTGGAACTTCTTACTCTAAATTGCTGTGAAAGTCTTCGATCGCTGCCAGATCTTCCATCTGGTATAATGCAATTGGACGCAAGCAACTGCAATTCACTGGAAACTCCCAAATTCAATCCAGCAAAACCATGCAGTCTCTTTGACTCACCAATACAACTGTCCTTACCGCAACAATTTAAGAGCTTTATGCAGGTATGTAATAACTGTGTATAAATTAGTGAAGTACTTTCACGGTGATGCATCAAGCCAATCAATGCGTAAGATTAACTTTGCAGTAAAAGTCTCAATCTTTTGTTTATTCAACCTCACAGTTATATGTTGCAGGGACGTTGTCTCCCCACTACAAGATTTGACATGCTTATCCCTGGGAGTGAAATTCCATCTTGGTTTGCTCCTCAAAGATCTGTTTCCTGGGCAAAGCTACACATCCCTTGTAATTTCCATCAAGAAGAATGGGTAGGAATTGCTTTGTGTTTCCTGTTGGTGAGTTATGCTGTCCCTCCTGAATTGTGCAATCATGAGATTGATTGTTATTTGATTGCATCAAATGATAAGAAGTTGATCAGCACCAGGAGATTACCTTCTATGGATCCAAGTTATCCTCACCTCTATATTCTCTACTTGTCCATTGAACAATTTCGTGACAAAATTCTCGATGAGGATTATTGGGACGACACTGAATTTGCGTTGAAATGTTACTGCTGTGATTCATTGAAAATATTGAGGAGTGGTTGCCGTTTGGTGTGCAAACAAGATGTTGAAGTATTTCAAGCTCATACACTTGGTCCTTGACAATAGCATCGTTCTGAGATGAAAAATGGAGCTTCCAGTGGTAAAATGTGATGAATTTGACCAGGAACATGCTACACAAGCAAATAACTTACAGAAGCAGTATCAGGTGAAGGCAAAATTTTCAATATTTTCAAGTTATGTTACGGTGACTACAGTTTATATTTGTGACATTTTGTCCAATACAGTTTTTGTAACGGAGTATGGTTTAAATCGGAGCTTGATATATAAGATTGCTTGAATCTGTAGAGAAAAAAAACGCAAGTCATGATGTGTATTGTGAAACGATGTCGTCAATAACAGAATAAAGTTGAGATAAAGATTGAGTTTTTTGAATTAACCTATTTATAGACTACTAAGATAACTTGAGCAACAAACAAACTTAAACAATTGAGCTTACACAAAGGTCCAATTCGACATACTAACTTAGAATACAAGTTAACATATTTCGAGAACATGTTTGAACAGACTTCGGCTACAGCATGCACAACTCCTCGAAATATCAAGCTATCTCTGTCAAGATTAGAGTTCGATCCAAATTCTGACAAATCTCTACCTTAGAACAAACTCTACAAACATCAAAGGAACAAACTAGTTTTTTTCATGCAACTTTATTAACAACATACAGTGGAAAAACTTGCAGCTTGCCAATGTCTTGGTGATCATATCAACAACATTGTCTTCAGTCGAAACCTTCAGCACTTGGACTTCTCCACGCTTGATTATCTCTGACAAAATGCAACCTCACATCGATGTGCTTGGTTCGCTCATGGTAGGCTGAATCCTTCGACGAGTGTATTTCACTTTGACTATCACATTTAACAGTGATAACTCGACCTTAAAGTTCCATCTCCTTAGCAAAACCTTCAAGTCACAATGCTTCTTTCACAGTTTCAATGAGGGAAATATACTTTGCCTCAGTGGTTGACAAGGCAACAACCTTCTAAAGTGTCGCTTTCCAATTGATTGTTGTGTCAAACATAGTGGACACATATCTAGAAATAACATTTCTGGAATTCATACATCCTGCATAATCAGAGTCGACAAATCATTCGATTTCGACTTTGTTGTCATCACCAAAGGTTTCACCATAAACAAGTACTCTGTTTAGAGACCCATTTATCTACCTTAGAATCCATTTTAATGCTTGCTAGTGCGACTTCCCAGGATTGGCCATATACCTGCATATAAGACTCACTCTGGACGCTATGTCTGACCTCCTACATACCATAACATACATCAAAGAACCTATTATACTAGCATATGGAATGATATTCATATAGGATCCTTCGACTTCAGTACTAGGACTCTGAGTCGAACTCAGCTTGAATTAAGGATTAGTTGGTGTTACAACAGGCTTCGAATTCGACATACCAAACTTGTCGAAATCTTCTTCAGGTATGCCTCTTGAATCTCGACTACTTTCTATCTCTCCGGAGTTCAATCCCAAGAATTTTGGAGGCAACTCTCAGATCCTTCATGTCGAACTCCTTATCGAGTTCAACCTTCACCCCCGTAACATCTAAATCTAAATCATATGATATTAACACATACAACTATCTCTTAATAATCAAACCATCTATCACATATGTTAAAATGTACAAAGTGTTTGTTATTTATATAATATTTTAGGATACAAAATACCTCAAGTTAGTTCCCATATCCGATTTTATGTTTCCGAAGGTACCTTCTAGGTCATGTTGTGTATCCTCTGGATAGTTAATTTCGAAGCCATGTTTTGTACCCTCATGATGGATCCTTCCAGACCATAATAATAATGTTGTGTATGTTATGTATCCTCTGACATCCCAATCTTCATTCAAACAAATCTTTATTTGTTGAAACATATCGCAAACTTCCCTTATTCTTGAGTTCCTCTTGTTAATAGCCTTAGAAAATATTGTGTTATCTTTTTGTAATTCAACCTTCTTGTAGCCCTTCCCTAGTGCAAACTTGAGCCCCACACATCTCTGCTATAAGGACATTACACGCTCCAATATTCTTGGAGAAACCTCCTAGCCAACAACCTAAATAATCTCGAAGTAAACCACCACACCCAAGAAGGGGGGTTGAATTGTATATTGTAAAAATGTTTCGCTTCTGAAATGCAACTTCAGTTACTGAACAAAGTTCAGAGTCTGATATCATAACTTAAGATAGCAGCGGAAAGAATATGGATCAGAAGCAATAATCAAAGCAACACACAAATTTTATGTTGGTTCCTCTCCTCAACTAAGAGTAGTCCAGTCCCTTGTCTCAACAAGATCTTTTCACTATAATCAAACTGATTACAACTTTTCTCAAGAAAACTAGCAAGCGACTTCACTACTCAATCAATCCAGAAAGAGACTTCCGCTCAAGCAAACTAGCAAGAGACGTATGCTCAATCAACCTAGAAAGAGACATCATTGCTCAAACACATAGGAAAGAGACTTCACTGCTCAAGTGCTCAAGTACGCAGTCAATAAACTTCCTTTACTTTAAACAAAATATTTAGTAGAAAAGATAAACAACACAATCAAAAGTATAATAGTTTTACAATAACCACAAAGGTTTTAACTCTTAAGATTACTAAGATATACAAAGATAAGATATCTTAATATCTTATGCAATAACAGTTATAAACAATAGCTCAAAGTTATGCTTAAGATGTTCTGATATTGTGTTGTTGTCACCTTCTTTCAAATATTTAGCTTCCTTTTATAGAGGCGGAGAAAGAGTCGTTGGAAGGAATGAGCATAAGAGCTTTCTTCGTGAAAAAGCATGCCAAGAGAGATGTTGGAGGATGTATTTGGTTAGAACTATTGTACAATGAATAAAATCATAATCCACAACATCTTTCGAAGTACTAGGTATATACCAAAAGGTAGAACATACTCAAAAGGTCACATCACCATTCCTTGAGCCATGCAAAATAAAACCCTAGTTGACTCTCTTTTGAAATATGGTGTTTGAAAAGACATATTTGTACGTAGGCACAAGTCCGAAGGTCTTGCCAAACACAAAAATATAATTAATGAATTATTTTCTCATCCCCACACTTTATTTATTGCAAACATCATTTTATACCAAAACACATGTACACACAAAAAAGGGCTCCCTAAGAGTACCTAGGACACTTTGGGTGCTAACACCTTCCCTCTGTGTAACCAACCCCCTTACCTGTAATCTCTGGAATTTTATTAGTTTTGATTTGAAAACTTCTTATCTTTGGGTTTTGTTCGTGCTTTTCCCTTTTCCCTTGGAAACAATAATAGCGCGGTGACGACTATGGTTTAATTGACGTTAAGTTTATCTACAACCCCCTTACCTGTAATCTCTGGAATTTTATTAGTTTTGATTTGAAAATTTCTTATCTTTGGGTTTTGTTCGTGCTTTTCCCTTTTCCCTTGGAAACAATAAAAGCGCGGTGACGACTATGGTTTAATTGACGTTAAGTTTATCTATAGCTTAATGGTCATGAATTTACCGCTACAATATATATATATATATATATATATATATATATATATATATATATATATATATATATATATATATATATATATATATATATATATATATATATATATATATAGATAGATAGATAGATAGATAGATAGATAGATAGATAGATAGATAGAGAGAGAGAGAGAGAGAGAGAGAGAGAGAGAGAGAGATGCTAGATAGAGAATATAAAAGAGCCTATTGACGAGATCCTTTCAAGCTTGCATGTGGAGTTGAGGTCTCTAGTATTGGAAAGGAGAAGAAGAAGAGGAAAAAGCCATTATCATTTCCATTTCACTCTCAAACTTACCATGACTCAAATAATTTCATCAAGGATCCTTCAACCATCATCTTGATCCTCCTCAATTCAGAAAACTACCCCTCAAAGGTGGGGTTCCTTTAAGCTTTGAATTGGGTAGACCCAACTAGGGTCCTTGCATATGATGTTGGGGATGGTTTAGTGTAATTTATGCTTGTTCTTACTTTATTATTATGTTAGATGTGAATTTTTTGTTAATATATGTGTTACATGCGTTTCTTCATGATTTTGTGTTTTATTAGGTTGTAGTTGGAAATATGTAACATCCCATATATATATATATATATATATATATATATATATATATATATATATATATATATATATATATATATATATATATATATATATATATAGGGAGGGAGAGAGAGAGAGAGAGAGAGAGAGAGAGAGAGAGAGAGAGAGAATAATATCATACAAGTGTTAATTTTTGGTACTAACACGACATAAGAGCCTAATGGAATCATTATGTATGTATGTCCAAATGAAATACATCTATGGCATATGTTATACAATAGTGCCTAAAAATAAAATAAGATCTATGTATAATCTTTTCATTGCATATAATCCATAGCAGAAGATCACAATAATCAACATCGTTTGAAACATCAATAGACAGTTTCTATTGCATATAACCTGCAAACAACACCTGAAAAGAAACAACAATATTGTGGTGAGATAATAATCTCAGTGAGCCCTCTTATACTATGGGTTCACTTGGATCTATAAAGATTCTAATGAATTTCCTAACTCGTGTATTCAAAAGATAAGGACTTAAGCAACCGGGGTATTTTCGCATTGTATGGAAACATGTACAATTGAGTTCACCAACTTAAATAAGTCACTAATCGAAAATCGTACCAAGGCATCTTTCTCCAGTCAACCCTACGTCTAGGATTCTCGACACGAGTCACAGATCCTTGTATGATGCTTCAACTTCTGGTGGATTTCAGATTCTTCCATGGGACTCGTGCCCAATCCAAGAATCATCGCTCCTTATAGGATGCAACACCCATTTCGAGCCTTATTCCTCGTATGGGACTCTAACCCATTTTGAGGTCCACCCTGTGGATTTCGAATTCCTGATGGGACTTTAACCCATTTGAGAATCGTCGCTCCATATGGGACTTCAAATCCATTTCGAGTCTTTTCCTCGTATGGGACTCTAACCGACTTTAAGGTCCACATCATCAATATATATCTAACCCTTCTGGTTAATGCGAAGCAATGGTGCATAAATCCCAATTCTTACTTTTCACAAGCATCAAACTTTGGGACGGGCACGACAATGTAGGTTGTTTCCGAATACATGATTAGTTTATTAAACACGATGTAATTGTACTCAATAATCACTAGGTGATCTTACTCACACATTTCCTAGCATCTACTCATGTTCCATACAAAGCACATTAGTTCGGGACTAAGCTATAGTTCTAGCGACTACTTATCCACGACCCACACTGAGGTACCTTTGTGTCCAAGCATCGCCACATAAATTATTTCCATAATTTAGATTATCTTACCATTTCTTTCACCTAGTTATTCTCCTAGGTTTCCTCACTCATCTTCATAAGGTTTTAATCATGTTATTATGCACAAACAAGTCAAACATAATCAAACATAAGTAGTTCACATAAGGCATATAATCATTATTATCCTCCACCAAGCATCCATGGTTAATTCATGGTCTCTCATCACCATGAAATATCCCATTGGATTATCTTTCCAATGTTTCAAGTCTCATATCAATTGGATTCACGGTTCTTAAATTAGGGTGAAAATAAGAACCACATATTTTAACCTAACTAAGATTCTAGGTTAAACATACCCAAACTCATGTAGATCGACCGATTAATGTTAATCTAATGCATAGATATCATAGTATAATTCACATTACTCTTAATATGGCTTATAAACATTGGAAAGCATGATTTTTGGAAAAATCAGGGGATACAATCGGTTGCACCCATCATGCAACCGATTGCACCTGCAACTTTTCTAAAATATCTCATTTCTAAATGCATCCTCTTCCATTTTTAACAACACCAAACCATTCCCACCTCATAACTATCATAAAACCACACCAAATTAAGTAATTATGAGGTATCATTCAAGAACAACACACATATGCAACCATGTTTCTTCACCACATGGAATCAAATAAGACAACAATAACATCATGATCACAACACCACAACAATAACATAGCTTCCAATTATTGGAACATGCATTCATAGTAGCAATAACCACAAATCATCATAACACAAAACCCTAATCCATCACAACAGCACAAAACATAACATCAATAACAACATGTATTCATAATGACAACAACATGGTATATCACAACATTAAACAACACAAAAATTAATCATCAACATGATTCATATCATCAAGATCACATGGACAACATGTTTATTCAAACATAATTCACAAAAACCATGTCTTAATCATTAGAAACCTAAGATTCTCAAAATCCCCAAAGTTCTAACTAGCGACTCGCCTTAATGAGATGAAGATGATGAAGTTTTAAGATGAAGTTGGTGATGATGATGATGATCTCCTATGAATATTCTTATTCCTCCAAGCTTTCCTCTTACTCTCTTATTCCTTCCTTATTTCCTTTCCTTTCTTCCCTTTTCTGATTTTCTTATTTTTCTTTTCTTCTTGCCACCACACATATATAACATATAATATAAACAAAAGAGAGAAATAAATTAATTGGGATTTTACTTCTAGTATCAATTGACCAATTATCAGTGTTACCAAAATTATTATTCTTGTACTTATTAATAAAGGTCAATCTCTTTTAATAATAAATAATCTCTTTAGAGTCCACTGGTTACTCTATTGGTCCCAACTGATAACATTTAGAGCATATAGAAGCTTAATCTATCTCAACTGATAACAAATAGAGTACATAGAAACTTATTTGATCTCAACTGAGAACAAATTGAGCATTTAAAGGAATATGGGACATTACACTCTCCAACCCTTAAATTGAAATATGCCCTCGATTTTTTTCCATTTAAAGAAAGAAACACTTCTTGCAACATCGCCTTAGGTCAACACATGACTTGCTTCATTTCAATCCTCTAACATACTCAATCTCCAAACTTATCTGCTTATTCCCAATCCTTGATTAACTTCTAACCTTATTCCCACTTAATTCATATGACAGAGCACTCTGAATCACTTGGTCATAGACCCATCAAAAGTTCACGACTTCCCTTTTTTGAACTGAGTTAGCCAAAACCAAAACCAAGACATCTTATTCTGACTAGATAGCTAAAACTCTATAATTCTACGGTGATAACCAATAATTACTTACTTACAAACAATGTGGATGACTCTTATTGACTTCATGACCAAAATTATTCCTTTCGATGATCCTACTCCATCTCAGGGAATCCCTAGCTCGTGTTCTTACAATGGTGTAATCCAAGGTACATGCTTAACTTTAGGGATATTTCAATCCTACTCTCTCTCTCTCTCTTGGAAGAACAACTTACAGTCTTGCCAAAAAAGTATAATAACATTGTGTACATCTGATACTACTTTCACGGGGTTTACCTCTAAGATCATACATATGATAAAACTATCAAATGACACACCACTTACACCTTACAGACACGTTAAATAGGCACTTAACCAATCTCCTCGAGATCAGCACTCAGTAAGTCCCGTCCAATTCCTCCTTATCTAAAATTTTATTCTATCAAACTCTTCTTTCAAAATATAAGTGGCATCTAAACCTTCCCATCAATACACTAGTCTGAGTTTATGAAACAAAAACTTGAGATTACGAAACCCTCTAAAAATTCATCCCCAACACAATAATTCATCCTTATATATTTCCGATCTACTTAATACATTCACCAATATAACTTCTTTACTTCGACGATACCTTAATTCAATTTCACCAATCCTCCAAGGTAGTCAACAGCTGCCAACTCAAGTTATGCATCAAATAACTTTCTCTTCATAAATTCTCTATTGTCAGGATACATACACTATACCCGACTCCTTCTTACATCAGTACTCTACCTAGTTCTTTCTTAGAGGCGTCACAATATGCTTCACAAGGTTACTTGGGATCTAGATAAAACAACACAGTGTGGTAGTCCATTTCCTTCAACTTCATATGGACTTCTATTCACTTCTCCTCGTGATATCACATAACTAAGAAACTCCACTCTAGTCATGAAGAATCAAACTTGCTAAACTTTACCAGAAGTTTCCTCTCTCATAACACTAGTAGGACAAATCCTTAATCATTCCTCGATTTTTGTGGAGTACGAGAATAGATAGGGATACCGTCAATAACCACCAATACAACATAAACTTATGCTACTAACATATAAGGTAAACAAGAACAAACAATAAAATACAACATCAACTTCATGGATTAGATACCACAAATTTCCCACCATATAATTTAACGATATGGGTATAGCATCAACTCACAATTTATGATGTAACATCAAAACCACAACATCTAAGAGGTATCATGAACAAACCACGTTAAACATACAACCTCACTCCCTTACTTGATTCCTCAATGAGAATCAAGATAATAAATGTTCCTTGTTCAATAAAAGATTGATTTGGAATATTCCGACTATTCACATCTACAGACAGTTTTCCCACTCGTGACAACCAATTAATACATACTCTTGAAGAACCTTGACATCTCTCACACACTTACTAACTTGGATCCTTTTCCAACCAAACATCCACTACATGCTTCATCACTTGGAGGTTACTTATCTGAATGACTCATAACTAATAACTATCAATAACTACTTACAATACCACACGTTATCATACGTTCCACGATTCATACTTAATTATATACTCAACCTTGGTTTGAATTCCGTTGCTTACTTCCATGCCACAAAAAATACCCGAGTGCATCGCGCGCTCGAAATACAATAGAGTCGCCATTGAGTTTTATTTATTCTAAGAGAAAGGGAAAATATCAATAAAACCCAAAGGGAAGAGAAAAAGGCTAAGGAAATTGGTTACGCAAGGGGAATGCATGAGCAACCTTTACATCCACTATACTCAAAGAGAACCATTTTGATTGTTCTTTATGCATATGGGTGTTATCATCTAAAGGTTACTCGCAATTGGTTTTAATTATCGGAAAAATAAGTTTTTAATTAATATGCTCGCCAAGATTTCAAAACCCTATGCCTGAATATTCTCATAGTGACATGAGAAAATCAAAGCTACGTGGTTCGTGGAGTAGAAAATGAGTATTTGTTGGTTGATTTTAGGGAACAATGTTATAATCATATCCTATAAGTGTTTTGATGTTAGCTTTTGATCTTGGTTCAGTTGCTCTAAGTTATTAGTCTGACTGCTAAGGAATGGATTATAACAGATCTTTTATGAAAAGAAATTGATGTTTAGTCTAAAAGAAGGAAAAATAATTGTAAGGGTGGTGTCTGAACCAAGGACAAAGAATTGCAAAGGGTGGTGTCTTAACGAAGGACAAAGAATTGCAAAGGATGGTGTCTTAACCAAGGGCAAAGAATTGTAAAAGTGGTGTATTAACTGAGGACATGAATTGAAAAGTGGTGTTATAACCAAGGACAAGAAATAAAAGCGATGTCTTAACCAAGGACATGAATAGAAAAGATATGTCTTAACAAAGGACAAGTGTTTTAACCAAGAGGTGTTGATTAACCCAAAGAGAGGTATTTTAACCAAGAGATGATGATTAACCCAGATAGAGGTGTTTTAACTAAGAGATGGTGATTAACCCAAAAAGAGGTGTTTTAACTAAGAGATGGTGATTGAACCAAGAGAGTGGTGTTTAAACCAAACAAGTGGTGTTTAAACCCAAAGAGAGGTGTTTTAACCAAGAGATGGTGATTAACCCAAAGAGAGATGTTTTAACCAAGAGATGGTGATTAACCTAAAGAGTGCATCTTAAACAAGAGATGGTGATTAACCCAACGAGAGGGGTGTTTTAACCAAGAGATGGTGATTAACCCAAAGAGAGGAGTGTGTTAGCCAAGAAATGATTATTAACATAAAGAGATGGATGATTTAAATAAGATATGGTGATTAACCTAAAGAGAGGGGTGTTTTAACCAAGAGATGGTGATTAACCCAAAGAGATAGGTGTTTTAATCAAGAGATGATGATTAATCCAAATAGTTTGAGAGAAAAAGATTATGAAATGTATTTGATATTGGTTTTAATCCAAAGACGAATGTTAAAAATTGACTTGATTTGAATTGCATTAAAGTCTATGAATACTTTTGGTCACCTAATTGAATAAAAGAACCTAAAGGAGCATGTAATTGTTGATCAAATGAGTGACTAAAACGTCCTAAAGTCGTTAAATCAATTAACTGACCAAAACAAGTTTCATCAATTAATTGAATCAAGACACATAAATAATAGATCAAACTACATACATCAAGAGTTAGCTATCATGAATTGTGAATTAAGATAAAGAAAAAGAGAAAAATATTGGATTAATGATATGAATAAAAGAAAATAACCAAGTTTAAAATTCATGATCAACTCTAATCTTAATCAATAAAGAGAATAAATATCCTATATTTATTATAAAAAACTAGATTAACTTTAATGTGATTTAAGCAAAAATTATATCCTAAAAATAATTGTACCTGACCATAATATTTTTTTATAGGAAATGCATAGAATAATTTTTTAAACATAATCTAATTACCAATCGAATAGTGACATGTGTATTATATTATATAAGATAAACAAGTATAATAGTAATTAGAAATACATAGTGATGTGTGTCATGTGTATTAGAGTAATTAGAAATATGTGTAGTATGACCTATGTGTTATATCAATATTAACCAGGATATTATAAGTCATGAATATGTGTAGTATGAGGGTTATTGATAGTCATAGATTTATTCCAAATGCATCTCAATTTTACATTTCAACATATAATGTTAAAATCACATGGTGTTATATCACCATAGTTGAAGTTTGCTATATTATACAATAATTGCATTGTGCTATGCTACTACTTAGAAACATAAAATTGAAGTATATTTATTCATTGAAAACATGATTCAATAGCTAAGAAATTAAAATTAAAAATAAGCTATATATATGAGATGAGAAAGACTTCTACTTATTAATATTAAGCTTCTGTAGTAGATATTTTTTTTATCTTCCTCCAAATATCACAACCTAAATCAAGCACGAGTACATAACTAGAGCTAGCAATAAACGACTACAAAGAATTATTGACAAAAACAACTTGTTTCTTATTCATGAGTAAAATGTTCATCTTAAAAATAAGTCAATTTCCACTTGTTCAACTCCGAATCAAACACCAAACATATGAATTTTCCATCCAGCCTATGACCAGAAGTACGACGACTACTAGCAAGCACAACATTGAAGTTATGATACACTATATCACATGTCAACCCCACCAAAGTAGCTTCAGCGTCAGAATAAAACCGAGTCACTAACTTTTCCCTACTCTTTTGAAGTAACCGAAACTGACATGTAACCGGACTACCAACATAGTAAACACACGTATCAGGAATACTAGAACAACACAACAACCTAATACACGACGTTCAAACCTTAACTCTATCATTCAAGAAATTGAGCGAAAATTCGAAGACACCCTTAAACTATCAACACATATTAACTTGGATTCAGTTTTAATTCAATTTCAGTAAGCATTCACATTCGAATTGGCTTGGCTTTACGGTTTGTATCGTGGTTTGATCATAACTCAGTTTTCGTAGAGGTTTTGACTTAAATTAGAACAACAACGGTCATATCACATCAAAGAATAGAAATAGAAGTGGATGAAATATTACAGATAAAGGTGAAAAAATGTGAAATTCATTCTTTCTCGCAAGGTGCTCGATAAAATTCCTTAACCAATTTAGAAACGATAATGTAAAATGTGTAAAAGAGAGATGAAATATCTTACCGACGAAGCGGAGGTTTTCCCCGGTTAGTATTGAGAATCGTTGACGAATTTACCAACGAGAAACCTAGAAAACTTCAAAGTAAGTTCCTTTGATCCAATTAATTTCCAAGCTCTTTATGGACATATGATTGTGGATGATAATGATTATTCTTGAATAGAAAACCTTGGTGAGTTATTTTTGAATATTGATGATGCTTGAGACTTTGTTGAATTAAACTTTAGATGATAAATATGTTGATGAATTTTTGATTGATGACTACAGGATATAAAGGTTGAATCTTTGATGAATGTTGATACAAGCCTTTGAATTCTGGATATAAGTAATGTTGAATTTTGTAAATGGTGATGGAAATGTTGCATTTTTTATGAGTTTAAAAGGAAGATGATTGTGGACAAATGGTATGAGTTTATGCTCAATTGAATGGAGTTTCAAGTGATGAAA
The DNA here is from genome assembly GCF_024323335.1 of Lathyrus oleraceus. Taxonomy (NCBI): domain Eukaryota; kingdom Viridiplantae; phylum Streptophyta; class Magnoliopsida; order Fabales; family Fabaceae; genus Lathyrus; species Lathyrus oleraceus. Next base: position 283,693,088 of record NC_066581.1, read on the forward strand.
CTCCACCAACTTGGTTTATGAGCTTTTGATGATGGTGAAGAATTTTGACATAATAACTTTACTATAAATTCATGTTTTTCCCCTCTTGTAATGATGAAAAATAGTAGGTTATTATAATTTTCCAAAGGGAGAGGGTGATTATGGATGGAATGATTCTAGCCCACAGGATAATGATCCCAGGGAGAATCTTATAAAGGGTTGAGAATGCTCCCCAAAATGGTAGTTATGATTTGTGTTAGTTTGCAAGTTAGTAGTTGGTCAAGCTTTGATTTGGCCTAAGTAGTTTAAGAGTAGTGGAGTAATTGAGGATTTTGTGAGGAATGAGGACCATTGGATTGTGATCCAAGTAATAGATTTATTAGTGGTTGGAAATTAACTTAAGCTTTAGTTGCAAATCACTAATTCTAATCCTTGGATTGATATTTATGGATGGCTAATATTGAATGGAGATTTGGTTGAAAATGAAAGTTGGAATTTGTGTTAGTTTGGTAGTTATGGTAGTTAAGGGTTAATTATGTAATTGAATGGTTGTGAATGCACAGGTAGTTAGAGACAAATGATGATTGGTTTTTGCAAAAGTACCGAGTTGGAATGTAAGATAGAAGGTCATTGGTGATTATGCATGAAATTTGGAATTTTTTAATGCTTTTTTGCCTTTGATTTTTTGTCACTTTTGCTATGAATTTTTGGTGAGTTATCTCTTGACTTTAAGTGCTTTTAAGAAGTGATTTTGTATTGAAAAAATGCGCTTTTGAATGGTGTAAAATTATGAATCAAATTCTAAATTTTGGGGCATGAATCAATGTTGGAAAGTGTTGAAAAAATAACTATTGAAATTAAAGAATAGTGCAAAATTTTGTGAAGTAGTGCAGAATTTTTTTATGACTTTTTCATAGCATTTTGATAATTTTAATCCATGATATGAATGTATAACTTTGTATACCTTCTTCATTGTAGAAAAATGAGCATTGTGGTGGAAGAATGAGCTTGAGGGGATATCATAGAATGAAGAAAAAGCCATGAGAATAGAGCTTGATGGAAGATGAAATCTTAAGTGGTTGGGAATTAGCATTTGTAACATAATCATGGAATAATTGATTTTTGATGAATGTTGATAAATCATTTGGTCAAATGTTTGTAGAATAGTTCTAGGAAAATTTATAAGTCAAAATCGAGTCAATGGTCAATAGTTGAGCAAAAGTCAATCGTTGACTAAAAGTCAACTATACCAAAATTTTGCGGTTTTTTCTTGTAATTGATCTCTTTCCTTGTAATAAAGCTTATGATGCTTGTAATGTATTCCAATTACTCATGAATGAAGATATTCCCCTTCTTTCCAAAAAGTCAACAAAAGTCAAAGCATGGTCAAAGAAAAAATAATAAGGAAATAGTCAACAATCAATACGAAAAGTCAATAATAATTAAAAGTCAATTGTAATGATAAAGTCAACAATTATGATAAAAGTTAACGTATGGAAAAAGTCAATACTAATGGTAAAAGTCAATATTGGCCAGAGTATGGTTAACAATATTGAAATGACCGAAGTTAATAAGTAGTCAATTATAAGCCACTAACCAACAAAATATAAAGATTAACGGAAAACCTTTGAACCATTAAGTAAAATGAAATGTAAGGTGGACCAAATGAAATTTTTTATGGTGTATCAGATGAATTTAGCTTGAGCAAGAAAAAAAAGAAAATGGGAAAAGAATGGAGCGAAATTGGGGTATAACAGCTACCCCTATTTAACTATCTAAAATCAGATGATATGATTGAACGTAGTTAAATATAAAATACCAAAAAAAATTCCCCTTGAAAGAAATAAAGTGCAATGTAATGTATTGAGACTAGATGCATTTCTTTTGAGAACTTATTTGTTGGGGATTGACTGAAATACTTTGTTGAAGAATAGATCCATCGTAAAAGAGATGTTTATGGGTCATATTTTACATGTTGTATGATTTGCTATGAATTATGCATGAAGTGCTCATGCTTGACTTTCATGTTATGCAATGATGTGGGTTGCTAGGTGAAAATAATGTTTGATATTGATAAAAGTGGACTCTGGTTCTGGTTTTTGGTATGGTGGTGATCTTTGATTCACCAACATTCGATAACTGAATCAAGGAACTAGCAAGTTGATTAAGAGAATTTCAAGATGCCACTATTGCTGGAGGTTCCAATTTAATCCTTTCTGAGAGGGATGTATAACAAAAGGAAGATCTTCATTGACTCATTGGTTAGAAACTACACGATTGTTAGAAACAAATCATCAACACAGAGGTTGGAAAAAGATCATTAACACAAAGGATGGAAAGAGATCAACAACACGAAGGTTTGAAAAAAATCATCAACATAGAGGTTGAAAAAAGATCATCAACCGTGGAGGTTGGAAAAAGATCATCAACACGAAGGTTGGAAAAAGATCATCAACATAGAGGTTGGAAAAGAAACACGGAGGTTGGAAAAGATTGTAAACCATGGAGGTTTGAAATAGGTCATTAACACGAAGGTTGGGAAAAGATCATCAACACGAAGGTTGGAAAAAGATCATCAACACAGAGGTTAGAAAAAGATTGTCAACCATGGAGGTTGGAAATAGATTATCAATGTGAAGGTTGGAAAAAGATCATCAACACAGAGGTTGGAAAAAGATCATCAACACAGAGGTTGGAAAAAGACCATCAACACAGAGGTTGGAAAAAGATCAACAACATGAAGGTTGGAAAAAGATTATCAACAAAGAGGTTGGAAAAAGATCGTCAACCATAAAGGTTAGAAACATATCATCAACATGAAGGGGAATATGAATGACAATGTTATGGTGGTGAGACAACAAAAAGTATAATTGTCAACACAATAGGGAGAAAGTAACCTGAACGAATACATTTCAATGGGGTTTATTAGAGAGAAACCTGCCAAGGAAAAACTTCAAAAGAAAACCCTCTGGGATATCAACTAGAATTTTTAAGGGGATAATATTCTTTTCAGAGTAATATCAGTGTTTTAACCAAGTTTAATATGTAGGAAGTATACCAGTTACAAGGTAGATGTTTATGATGACAGGGTTTTGGAAAATATTGCTTGGGTTACAAGGCTTTATGATGATGTCAGACAAACGCGATGATATATGAGTGAAACGACTTGATTAATGCATGGCAATGATCTATGCGATGATGATATGCACAGTTTGCTATTAGAGAAAAATGTCTTGATTTATACATGGTTCACCAAATGCTCATGTGGCGGGAGATGGAAGATTTGAGGCTAGGAAAAGGGTTATAATGATATGATTCCCCGACGCCTAATTCAAGCTCAACAGTTGTTGATTCACTTTTGCACTTTCCTAAGCAACTTGAAACATGGAGAGAACTTTCACCTTTGTAGCCTATCTCTTCCCCAGTATGTTGGGCATTTGCATGGGTTGCACAATTCACTAGTCATGAAGCATTCTTTTCATAGAATGATCTCGATCTGACTTGCCCCCCAGTGTCTTAAAACTGTATTCCCCTGATTAATTGTCTCCTAGAGTAGTTGACTTCTTATGCTTTTGAGGTGGCCTTCCCTAGTACGAGCCTTGAAGTAATTTTTCCCCTGGCTGGATGATCTTTGAGGGAATGCCCCTGGCTAACTGATCTGGGAGGAATGCCTCTGGTAGGACCATATGCTATATCTCATCATTGCAACCTCCTTGATGCTAAGTGCTTATTCGCGGATTAAAATTGTTTACTTAAAAATGGTAATTTTAATGCGACACGCATGCAAGTTTTGAGATTAAAATCATGATTTTAAGTGTGAAAGACGATGTGGGAATTTGATACCAATACAAATGTTTTTAGAAAATCTCTAGGAGTCAGGTTTACGCAACCTTGTTGTAGTATGCCTTCAGAATACCTTTGCTTCAATTAGATATTTTGAAGGTTGTAACTTGGTCTGATTTATGATTTGAGAAATAAAGGATATAAGGCTCAAAATTTGATTTTATACCACCCCATTCTACTTGATGTTTTCCAGTCCTATGTTCAACTAACTCAGCAAATGCATTCAGTTTCTGAAAGAAATTTTGGTGATTTTTGGAATCAATGAGGTTTTTCTTTCATTCACTTGAGTGGCGGTCACTCTTTTTATTGGTAGTCATATCGTTTTGCTCTTGCTTTTCTTTTTTTGCTGAAGATTTTTTATGGTATCCCTAATATTTGCCTAAGTCATTTCATCATTTTTTTTTTACCTAGCAGATTTTTCTTCTTCTTTTCTTCTCTTTTTTTTCTTCTTTTGGAAGATCGTAACTACCGTGATATTGGTTAGTGGGAGACAATCATTATGAACTTTTGGATTTTTAACCTCTTAGACATCGGATGATGCATAAGATGTGATTGATCCCTTGATGGGATGCTATTTTTTTATAGAATTTGAATGCACAACCGAAATTGTTATTGCGTGAGGCACTTTTAGTGAGGAGAGAAAGAGAGAGAATATGAAAGTAAGGATTCTATTATTGAAGAATGATTGTATTACAAACTGATTTACATATGCATGTACTTATATACAAAGTTACTTGAATACTAAGTAACAAATTAAGCAACAAAGATTAAACCCTAATCATCTTTGGGCTTGGGCCTCACACAACTTGGATTATATCTTATATCTCAACATACCCCTTATAATTCAAGTTATCAAACATATTCTAATCATAGTCTATTTGAAGTATTCCTAATTTCTTTCTCAAATTCAGGAATCTATGGATCTTCAATCCTTTGGTGAAAATGTTGGTCAATTGTGCTTCACTTAATCAATGTCTTACTTTAAGTTCACCTCGATTTACCTTCTCCATTAGGAAATGAAATCTAGCTTTGATGTGCTTACTCCTTCCATGCAGAACTGGATTCTTCGCAAGATTTATGGATGACTTGTTGTCGATCTGCAACACCAGAGGTTTCTACACTTCGACCTCCATTTCTTAAAGCACATATTTGATCCAAATTTCTTGACATGCATCATATGATCCTGCTATATATTCAGCTTCACACGATGATAATGCCACCGCCTGTTACTTTCTCGAGCACCATGAGATTGGGGAACTAAACACTTGAAAGAGATAACCAGTTGTGCTTCTTCGATCTTCCCTATCTCCACACCAATCAATATCTAAATATCAAGTAACCATACCTTCTTTGCTTTCAGAGTCTCGTCAAAATATAATTCCATAGTTTATCAATCCATTTAAGTATCTTAGGATTCTTCTTGCAGCATTCATGTGTGACACCATTGGTTTACTCATGTATCTGCTCACTAATTCGATTAAGAAACTATTATCAGGTTGACTGTTGCACACATATCTCAGATATCCGACAATTTGTTTGAACAATGTTGCATCGACTTTTCCTTCCTCTCCATGCTTCTCCAACTTAAAATTTGGTTTGACAGGTGAAGATGCAAGAGTCGGATCATCCATCCTAAATATCTTGAGTATCTCTTTAACATACTTTCTTTGATGTATCAACATACCTTGATTTGACATTTGAAATTCCATTCCTAGGAAATAAGACAAGTTTCCCAGATCCAACATTTCAAACTCCTTCTTCATCAACTCTTTGAACTTCGACAAGTTCTCCAAGCTACTTCCAGTTAGTAACAAGTCATTGACATATAAGAAGATGATTGTTATATCTTGTGCTACAACCTGAACATAGACACCATACTCATATTTGCATTTGACGAATCTCAATTCGACCAAGAATGAGTCGATCTTCTTATTCCATGCCCTAGGTTCCTACTTGAGGCCATAGAGTACTTTGTGCAACTTATACATTTTCCTTGCTTCCTCTTGAACCACAAACCCATGAGGTTGTGTGACATAGACTTCTTCGTCTAAGAAACCATTCAAAAAATTTTATTATACATCTAAGTGAAATGTCGACCATCCTTACTTACATGCCAAGGCTACCACCAATCGAACATCTCTAATCTTGCTACTGGTGTGTATACTTCAGAGTAGTCGACACATGTTTTCTAAAGAAAACCTCTAGCTATGAATCTTGCCTTATGTCTTACTATCAACCCATCAACATTGTGCTTTAACTTGAACACCCACTTCACTTTGATAGCATTTGTATGTGTTGGTAATTTTACTAACTCCCATGTATTGTTTCTTTTGATTGCTTGTAACTCTTCGACCATAGTTGACTTCCACTTTTTATCGTTTAAGGTTTCACTATAGTTGATTGGTTGATCACCTACAATTAAGGCAAGATGAACTAATTCTCCATCCGGTGTGACTTCATCATTACCAACCACTTTATAGTCTTGAAGTATTGTTGGGCGAGATCTATTTTATTGAGGTCTTTGACTAGTACTAGCTACACCATCTTCGACTTGGATTGTGTCAGTCATGTCAACAATTGCTTCGACTTCAACTGGAATATCAATAATATCTTTGACTTCGACATCATTACTTGCTTCGTCGAAATCATATCTCATCAATGACTTATCAATTGTATCATCATAATTCCAATCCCAAGCATAATTTTCATCAATCACAATATCTCGAATATTCATGATCTTCTAATTAATTGGATTGAACAACCTGTATGCACCAGTTTTATGATATCCTACCAGAATTATAGGTTCACTCTTATCATCAAGCTTCCTTCTTCTAGCATCAGGAATATGCTTGTAACAAATAGAGCCTTGTTCTTCAACATCTAAGTAGGGCACCTGTTCAAAATATAAATAACAGTAGAAACAACTTTACCCCATAAGGATTTTGGCAAATTCTTCTGCTTCAATATGCATCTCGCTGTGTCCAATATGGTCATATTTCTTCTTTTTGCTATTCCATTACGTTGAGGCGTGTAAGGAGAAGTTACCTCATGATGAATACCATGTTTTGCACATAATTCTTCAAACATTTTTTATCTATATTCACCATTTCCATCTGTTCGCAGAACTTTGATCTTCTTCTCACTTTGGTTTTTAACAAGCATCTTGAATCTCTTAAAGATTTTGAATACTTCATCCTTTCGCTTGATCACATAGATCCACATCTTTTAACAAAAATCATCAACAAACAAAACAAAATACTTGTTTCCACCAATGGTATGCTCTTCAAAAGGTCTACATACATCTGAATGTACAACTTCGAGTATGCAGGAGGATCTCATTGGCATAGTCGAGATGAAAGACTTTCTGGATTACTTTCCTACTAAACAACCTTCACAGAGTTTGTCGGGCATCTCCAGACTTGGTATACCAATTACCGTATCTTAAGTGATAAGTTGACTGAGAGATCGAAATATCAGATGTCCAAACTTAAAATACCACAGCCAACTATTCTTGTGATTGACATTGGTTCTTAGACAATGTACTTCAGTCGTACTAATCATGGTCTTAAATGTCCCATTCTTCGACAGAGGAGACTTCAAGACCAAATTATTCTGAGTGTCGAACAATTCCAAGGCCCCATCTTTCATAATCACCAAGAAACCTTTTTTGACCAATTGTCCAACACTTAGAAAATTGCACTTCATTATAGGTACATATAGTACATCTTTAATCATAGCTTTTCCTTGATTTCTCCACTGAACAACTATGTCACTAGTACCTTCTGCTAGCAATGAGCTATTATTAGCAAGTTTTACCTTGCTCTTCTTCGACGAGTCGAAATTTTCTAACCACGTTTTTCGACCAGTCATGTGATTTGAGCAGCCAGAATTAAGGAACCATAGCTTGGATTCGACATGGTCACCTACAATTGCATCCATAAACACCATATCTTCATAATCATCTGAATCTTGACGTGCAAGGTTCGTTCCTTCCTCCTTGCCTTTTGTCGATCTCTTGTCTTTATTGTACCAATAATTCTTGGCCATGTGACCCCACTTTTCACAGTTATACCACTACACACCTTTTTTCTCTTTGACTTTCTAAGAGGAGTTTCATCCTCCTCTTTTCGAGGATTCATAAGCCCTATCATGGAACTTGTGCTTTTGAGGGTTTGACCAAGACTACTTGCTTTGAGTCTTGTCTCCTTTTACTTTGAAATTTTCATAACCACCATGTTTCTTCCAAGCCTGAGCCTACAATGCTTGTATCAAATCTTGAACCCCTTTCCGTTCAACAATCCTAATCTCATGCGCCTCCAACAAACCAACCAAATCTTCCAGTTTCATGGTTTCAATCTTGATGGATTCTTGAATAGATATGATAGTGTGATCAAAGTAAGAGGTCAACATACGTATTACCTTCTCAACTATCATCTTATTAGTTAGGATTTCACCACAACCCTTCATGAGATGGGCGGGATTCTGCACTTTCGACACATAGCCTGCAATCTTTTCATCTTCTCCCATCTGTAGAAATTCATATTGCCGTCACAAAGTCTTTAATTTGACAACTTTGACTTTCCCACCTCCTTCATAGTACTTGACAAGAATATCCCATGCCTCTTTCTCCGATTCAGCATGAGATCTCTTGTTGAAATTCACTTAATCTACCGTCGATTGAATGCAATATGCAACCTTGCAATCTTTCTTCTTGGCCTCCTTGTTCGTGACTCTCTGAGCATTAGTTGTATTATCAGCAAGATCAAGGACACCATTAGTGACCACTTCAAGGGTTTCATGAAAGCTAAATAGAGATTTCATCTGTTTTCTCCATCGGATCCAATTCTTGCTGTCAAGAATCGGAAGAGAATCTGGAATGTCGTTAGTGTCATTCACCTTTGCAGCAATCACGGTTAACAACCCACGATTATGAAAAAATAATCATTGATATGTGATTCTTGAAAACACGGTCAAGAACCTAAGCATACTCTAGATACCAATTTGTTAGTGCGTTAGGCACTTGTAGTGAGGAGAGAAAGAGAGAGAATATGAAAATAAGGATTATATTATTAAAGAATAATTGTATTACAAACTGATTTACATATGCATGTATTTATATTGAAAGTTACTTGACTATTAAGTAAAAAACTAAGTAAGAAACCCTAAACCCTAATTATCTTTGGGCTTGGGCCTCACACTACTTGGATTATATCTTATATCTCAACAAAATTAACAAACATCTACCCTGCCCCTAGTTAAGATTAAAAGGTTTTTTCATATAGAAAGAAACACCAACTTATAGGCTCAATGGGGTTGATTAAGGATTATCTTCCTTATATCTATGGTGTTTAGGGGGTGAAACAATGTCTTACATCGTTATCAATGTTTTATTCGAAAGCATACTGTCAAAAAATTTAGGTATTTATTCTTCATCATTCTCCATTTGATCCTTGCTTAAGTGAAGTGTAGAAGTATTGATATCATTTTTCCAATTTTTTTATGAAAAATAAAATAAAATGGTGAGTTAAGCATGGAGTGAATACATACAAATAGATTGACTCAAAAATGCATGCTCATTTCATTAATATCACCATTATGAGTAACAATGTTAAAAGCAAACAGTACTTTACAAAAATAAAATGCGAATAAAAAAGCCAAAGATGGCCTAAGGATGATCTGGAAAGGCTTCTCTATAAAGCATGACAACTACTGATCAAGGAGCTATTAAACTTTTGTCTTGAAACTGTAGTAAACTTCTGTAGAGTGCCCCATGTATCCTGCATGGCATTTGCACGCGGTATTAGGATTATACTTATGATGATAGGGAAACCTGACAGGTTTGATCTCCTGGGACACAATTTCCCCAACATGAATCAGAATAGGAGGTAGATGCGTATAAGATATTGGAATTGGATCAAATCATGGACATCCCATCTCTTGATCATTATTCCATTGGTTGTTTTGCTTCTGCTCCTATTTCTGGTTGCCTTGAGTGGGCTTTTGATTCAGTACAAGATATTTCTCTTGGACATAAATTGGAAGATTGCTTGCAGTTTCATTCTGGATTTTACCTGTCTTTAGTCCGTTCTCATTTCATTCACCAATCTCAACTTGATCCAATAAGCCCGTTGTCATATTGCCTATTAATATTTCTAAGATCATGTCGACCTTGCCTTAGGCGTGATCCAAGCTTTCCTTGCACATTGCATTCTCATGCTCAAACTTTTCCATAATTATTTGGTGAATGTCTTTTAGTCAAATATCGTTGTTAGGGACTCATCATCTTCTAGATGAGGAAGGGAAATGGTGACCATTTTTTGGTTTATATGCATGAAATGCAAATGCATGAATGCATGAATGTATGAATATGTTTTTAGTTTTCAGGGAATCCGAGAATTATCGTCAATTATAGAGTATGGAAGTAAAGATAAAAGAGGAAACCAATATGGGAAAAAGAGAAAAGAACTTATGTATTTATGAACTGGTATGTATCTCTTCTGTGTGGTTTTATCTTTTTTGAATGTTCAATAATGACTAGGAATTTGGGATTCCCTGGAAACAATGCATATGGATTTTTCACGTGGATGGAATGCAAATAGATATGCATTATTTTTTGTTTAAATAGTTCAAAGGTTTTATGATGCAATAATTTAGGTTCAAAAGTTTGGTATATATATGATGATGCAATAATGGTATGCGATAATATAGGTTTAAAGGTTTGTTGTACAATGGGAACCGAGTATAGATCTGGAGGGAAGACCGGGTAACCTATGGATAAGGTTCATTGTACAAACAAATCTAATCCCTTCACATGTAGGTAATATTCTTCAAAGAAGGAGGTTCCTAAAAAGGCCCCTAGAGTCATGAACCCATTTTGAGATACCACTGTCTGAAATGAATGACTAGTAAGACAGTGATGCTCCCAAAAGGATCTACTCCAGGTGTAGCATCTCATGTTGACCATAATCGGGACATAACATCAAGGAGGTCAACACGAATCTACCACTTACTATTTTGTGTGTGCTCAAGCTCAAGTGTAGATCTTTTCTCTCAAGTAACATTATGAAACCCAACCCTTAATAGAGAATATAGATAATATCCAGAATATAATAAATATATAAAAGCAATAAATATGCAATAAAATAAAAAAATTAAAGCAATAAAGATAAACATACAAACATGCAAAAATAAACAAAATTAGGCTTGACTTGCTTAGGTACTCCCCAGCAGAGTCACCAGCTGTCGCACCGCGAAAAATACCCGAGCGCATTGCATGCTCAAAATACAACAGAGTCGTCATTGAATTTGATTTATTCTAAAAGAAAGGGAAAATATTAATAAAATCCAAAAGGAAGAGAAAAAGGGTATGGAAGTCGGTTATGCAAGGGGAAGGTATGAACACCCCTTACATCCGTTGTACTCAACAGGAACCGTTTTAATTGTTCTTTATGCATATGTGTGTTATTATCTAAAGGTTACTTGTGACTGGTTTTAATTATGGGAAAATAAGTTTTTAATTAATGTGCTCGCAAAGGTTTCAAAACCTAATGTCTACATATTCTCAAAGTGCAATGAGAAAATCAAAGCTCTGTAGTTCGTGGAGTAGAAAATGAGTATTTGTTGGTTGATTTTAGGGAGCAATGTTATAGTCGTATCCTAGAAGTGTTTTGACATTAGCTGTTTGATCTTAGTTTGGATGCTCTAAGTTGTTAATCTAACTGCTAAGGAATGGATTATAATAGTTCTTTTATGAAAAGAAACTGATGTTTGGTTTGAAAGAAAGACAAATAATTGTAAGGGTGGTGTATGAACCAAGGACAAATAATTGCAAAAAGTGGTGTTTTAACCAAAGACAAAGAATTGCAAAGGGTGGTGTCTTAACCAAGGGCCAAGAATTGTAAAAGTCGTGTCTTAACCAAGTACAAGTGTTTTAACCAAGAGGTGGAAATTAACCCAAAGAGAGATGTTTTATCCAAGAGATGGTGACTAATCCAAAGAGAGGTGTTTTAACTAAGAGATGGTGATTAACCAAAAGAGAGATGTTTTAACCAAGAGATAATGATTGAACTAAGAGAGTGGTGTTTCAACCAAAGAACTATTTGTGCTGAAAATAAAGTACGAAAATAAAATAAAGCAAAAAATAAACTTAAATATTAAAACACACTAAAATATTAAAAATAATATAATAAACTATAGATTTGCCTAAGTACAATAGTAGAAGAAAGTGAATCAAAATACACTGATCAAAATCCCCCACACTTGAACTTTTGCACTCCGAGCAAAATTATAAATTCAAAACTCAAAACAGAAAAATAAGAACAAACAAAACATGTAATTCCAAAGGTTATCAAGATACAAGGTGCAAGCAAAGTTCTAAGTCTAAGCTTCAAGAATATGGTGTTAGTAAGCAACTTTTTGTGACATTCAAAGCAAATAGGAAAACAGGTTACCAAAGAGTACATCAACAGTAGTAAGATCCTCACATGATATTATTCATTCAACTCTCAAGTGTTTAGATTAACTGTTTACACTCAAAGCACAACATGAAAGTTAGTACTACCATAAGCTTGAAAAGACTCTAACATCCACAATTGAAATACATGCACACAAAGATCAAAAGGACTTTTATTTGGTTGTAACGTGGCCAAGGTAAGGGTGAGATAAATCCTAAAGGGGTACTAGGCTAAAATTCAAAGAGACAAAAGAGACTTGAAAGAAACTGCGGGAGTTGAATTTATAAAAGATTTCATTCACTCCAACAACTCTATAGCAACTATTTTCATTCATATTTTTCTTCTCCTTTCTTTCTTTTTTTTCTTTTTCATAAGGAGTGTGTATTGACATGTATACATCCTTCTATTTTTTTTTCATTCATTTTTTTTTATTTTCTATTTTTCTTTTCTTTTTCTACCAACTTCTGAAATATTACAAACATAATCATTCAACCTCACACAACTCCAAACAAGACTCTTTCAATCCTTTGAATAGGACGATAACATTGTTTTTCACTTCTCGGTTTGTAATGAGTTTTAAACAAAAAAAGGATAATAGGCTCAAGGGGGTTTTAAACAAAGGATGATATTATTTCAGGGTGGCTTTTTGGCTAACTGGCTAAAAAAACAAAAAATAAAATTGCCTTTATCATATCAGTGTGCACAAGTAAACAACAGCATCAACAAGAGTCAATTCAAGTTCTAGAGACTAACAGACATGAGTGAATCACACAATAAAGAAAGAGATGGATTTTTGTATGTTATCCATATAAGGCTAATTGATCTACCACAAATGATGTACAATTTAGAGTTTAGTTCTGCCTATCATACTAAAAATGCATAGCAGATTTTTCACATCACACCACAAGACTTTAGTCAAGAGAACTAAGAAAAATACTCATAATTGTGTCGCAACCTGAAAAATACAGTGCGAAAAAAACAACCGGCGAAAGAAAATGACAGAAGAGTCGCCACCGTGCGTTATTCATCCCAAAGGAGAGAAAGGAAACGCTCGAAGTAAACCTGAAAAAGGGAAAGGACAAGACAGGGTCTCGCAACCAAATCTTGGGTTCGGGAGTCGGTTATGCGAAGGGAAGGTATTAGCACCCCTACGCATCCATAGTACTCTACGGGATCCACTTTTGTAGTTTTGTCTAAAGGGTGTGAGTTTATCTAATGTACTATTTACTAAAAGGTTAAGAGAAATGACTCGCGTGGATGTCGCATCCACTGCATACGTATCTTATCTGAATATGAGAATCAGAGTCTTCGTAGCTCGGCTGACCTATGGGTTGGGGGGATGTGTGCTCGCTAAGACATCGCGTCTTATGCCTACGTATCTCATCTGGAATGAGAATCAGAGCAAGCCGTAGTTCGGCTAACTACGGGGTTATGGATTGGGTTTTGGACGAACGACGTCACTACGCAATCTACCGGATGCTCGACCTTTGGAGACTTACTCGCCTGTAGTAGAAGGAGTAAACGTGTTGCTTTGGGTTTTAGGGTTTGGGATGCTCGAGGGCAAACAGGCAGTCCTTGACGAAGGAACCGCGCTACATGTGGGGATATGAATACAAAACACAAAACATGTATCTCAAAGTAAAATGCCACCAAGGGGCCCAAACATTGCCTCCTATCGAGGTCTTCCAGCTAAGAAAGCGATAAAGTACGAGAAAAGGAAAAAATTACCACACGGATAAAGATCCAAAGTTACAGCAATTAAAGGAGTAGCAACCCTGAGATCTCTCCAGCTAGACCATCAAAGAAAATCAGTCAATACGATTAATCAGGATAAACCTCCGGATGGTATCCCTGCAAGAGTATGTGAGTCCTCGCGAAAACTCAACAGAAAGGTTAGACAAACAAGGTGAAATCCAGGGAAAACAATGCCATGGCAACACAAAGACAGGTTAGAGAAACAAAATAGGGTAACCCAGAGTTGCCCCTAAATCAAAATGTAACCACATGAATAATTCCATCAAAATTCACAAAAGGCTCACAAAAAAGGTATCAAATTCACCCATAATACCTCATACATTTAGAGCATTCAAATAAAAGGCATAAAGATGATGGATATAGGGCAAACCTGATTGGAGAGCTTGATTGAAATTGAGTTGCACCCGTGAGGTTTACAAGTTGAGTTCCCTTCAGGGTTTGGAGGCTCCTCTGAGTTCTCTGTCAGGTCTTCTCTCACTATCTTTTTCCTCAGGGTTTTGTTCCAAGGAAACCTCAGAGTATTTTGTTTCTCCTCAAAATCCCCCTTTGTTCTGTCTTCTTTCTCTCACTATCTTTCTCCAGTGAATCTCCCAGTGTAACTCCAACTGTCACTCCTATACTGAAACTTCTGTATTTATAGACTGATTTTCGTGGGTAGTGGGCTCAAATGAGGGAGACCCAAGTCCAAAATAATTTGTTATATTTTATTTATTTATTTTATTTATTTATTTAATTAATTTATTTATTTATTTATTTATTTATTTATTTATTTATTTATTTTATTTATTTATTTTTTGAAAAATGAAGGGTAAATTTTGGGGTATTACAAATTGTAACTCAAAAACCAAAGGAAAAAGCATGCAATTTTTATTTTATTTTTAAGAAAGCAAACCAAAACCAAAACAGAGAAAAAACAAAAAAAACAAAAAAAAAACGGTTCTCTCCCCCACACTTAAACCATACATTGTCCTAAATGAAAGAGCATAAATATAAAATAAGAGTGAGAGAAAGGAAAGAACACACCACAGGAGTCAAGGCGGATAAGTGATTGCATAAGCAGCCTTTCCCAAAGAGAGTTCTTCTACAGTCTCTTCTTCCAAAGTCGGGTTCTCATGTAGTAGCTTTGGATAGTGTCCATTGACCTTGAAATTTTGATTAGTGCATTCGCCTTGTATCCCAGGATCAAAGAAGAATCTTTGATAAGTAAAAGTGTTGAATGAACGCGTGAAAGTGATCTCCTTTTTCATAATATTAAGAATCAAAGGATTACGGGGCTGTCTCACTACTTTTATTTCATCTTTAAGTGAGATCCTATGCATACATATGGAATGGCTAATATCACGAGTGTCAACCAAGGTCCATCCAATTCCCTTCTTATGTTTCTGCTTAAGTTGAAGCTTTGATGAATAATATGAATCCTCGGGAAGTGGTTTAGGCTCTACAGAATGTGGTTGTTCAATGGATGGTATGTTTCGGGCAGCCGGAATGTCAAGAGCTTCAGCTATATAAACAACTTCATTTACATTGTCACCCTGCAAGGCAGCGTCAATCTCAGCACAAACAGCACAAAGGTTAGTGTTAGTACAATCATTACATGAGTAAATATCATCAAAACTAGATCAAGTTGGAAAATCAGCTGAAAACAAATCAGAACAAGTTTCATCAACAACTTCAGAAAGCAACTCTATTTGAAAAATAGAATGATCTTCCTCGTCAATCTTCTTATTTTTCAATACTCTTTATGGGAAAGGGATTGGTGATACATACTTTTTTTCAACCTCAACAATAATAGAAGGTTCAAGTTTATCTTCATGTGTTACACTAACAATTTTTTTATTTTTTTCTGGGGCTGGTTCTGTAACTTTTTCGGATCTCAAGGAAATTGCACTCATATTAGAGACTTTTGGATTAACTATTATTTGGGCATGTAGTTGATTTGATCCTTGAGCTTGTTGCATGACACTCATTGAAGTGGAAAGTTGTCCAATTTGTGTTTGCAAAGTCTGAATACTATAATTTGTTTGCTGCTGAAATTGGAGACTGTTTACAACCATTTGCTTGACAAGTTCCTCTAGTGAAGGTTTAGAATGTGAAGAGGTTGTTACTTGTGGAGGGTTATATGGTGGTGGTGGTGTAATGGGTAACATCAATTGTTTCACTAAAGAGGTAAGTTCATCAATTTTGGTTTCTAGAGCCTTGCTGGAAGAAGAAACTTGAATCTCATTCATACCTTTTTCTTGAACCATAAAATTATCCCTTGTTGTGAACTGTTGGGAGTTAAGTGACATGTTCTCAATCAAGGATTTGGCAGCAACAAGATATTCAATACACAAAGCATTATAATCAACATCAGGGGCAACAAGTTCTCTTAGGGTTCTTTGGTCAGCCGTGTTAAACTCAATAGAAAAGAAAAAAAATCAACAAACAATGAGAAAACACAACTAATTCAGCAATGCATCAACAAATAGAAAAATACTGACAATATCCCTATTAAGTAAAACAATTGAAATACGAAAAAACCGATTAAAATAAAATACAAAAAATACAAAAACACAAAAACTAATCTAATAACGTCAATTAAAAATTTTGAGAATTTTTTCGGAATTTTCTAAAACTATCAAAACAGAAAATAAATAAATAAATAATAGAAAAATAAGGAATTTCGGTTTTTTAGAGCGGCTTCCAGTATTTAGTTCCTAAATAGAGGCTTTCGATCCTTAATATTTTCCTAATGAATCGACAAAGGATTTGAATAATCTGAGGCAATCTTTTTAAAAACAAGTTTTTTTTTTATCCTAAACCGCAAAAAGACCAATACGCAAGAAAGTTAGGGCAAAAAAATGCTAAAAAACAACACCTATGACTATAATAATGGTTAGACTATAATAATGGTTAAAATCTACAAAAGTCCCCGGCAACGGCACCAATTTGATCCGCTGTCGCACACGGGTCAAAAACGAGTTTAAAAGTGTAGTAAAACGGAAGCGACACTCGAATATCATATCACAAGGACTCTTGAATGTTATAACCAAACGAATAGAAAGAGGGGGTTTTTAAGGTTCAAAACTTAAATCGAAGATGATTAAAGGTAAAAGCAAAATTGATAAATAAGCTAATTCATTATATCGATTTCTGACTTATCATCGATTCTTATAATTTCAATTCCCTAGCGGATTCAATCTCATTCGATTACAATACCCACTGACAAGCACAAATTGGTATTATATGATTTATGTTCCTAATTTCCTAATTAAGCAAACGAATTTAAGCAGACACGAATTAAGCAAACGCGACTTAATCAAACACGATAACGAAAGAGCTACGCTAACGTGATTATAGTTAAGGATCATACAATTGAACAATTGAATTAAGCAAACGAAAGAGCTACTTAATCAAACACGATAACGAAAGAGCTACTCTATCCTATAAGAAACAATTGAATTAAGCAAACGAAAGTAATCAAATTAAGCAAATGAGTTTATAGAAAGAATTGAAAAGAAATTGAAATTAAACTGAAGTTAATAAAAACCTCAAAGTGGAATCGAATACAACAGATCAGCTCTTTGGGAATTAGCTCTCCATGAAATCTTCTAAGCAATATTGTATCATCAAAATTCAGGATTAGGATTCATGTAGCAGTGAAAGACTTAATATAATAAAAGGAAAATTCTGGCCCTTATGGGATTCGACCCGAAAATTACAAAAACCGGTCTAAACTAACTATTTTAATTAAGTCTGGAACTTTAACGAATTATCCGACCCTTCTTCATTCCTAATCTACTTTTGACTTCAACATGAAATTTGTATTTCTTTCTCTTAGATTTCCAACGCATATTAGAACGCGTCAATCCGACTCATATAGCCCAAGTTATGATATGAATAGTGACAAGATATCAAATAACCATATATGCTGAAAATAAAGTACGAAAATAAAATAAAGCAAAAAATAAACTTAAATATTAAAACATACTAAAATATTAAAAATAATATAATAAATTATAGATTTGCCTAAGTACAATAGTATAAGAAAGTGAATCAAAATGCACTGATCAATGGTGATTAACCAAAAGAGAGATGTTTTAACCAAGAGATAATTATTGAACTAAGAGAGTGGTGTTTCAACCAAAGAAGTGGTGTTTAAAGCCAAAGAGAGGTGTTTTAACCAAGAGATGGTGATTAACCCAAAGAGAGGTGTTTTAACCAAGAGATTGTGATTAATCCAAAGAGAGTGGTGTTTTAACCAAGAGATGATGATTAACCCAAAGAGAGGGTGTTTTAACCAGGAGATTATGATTAAACCAAAGAGAATGGTGTTTTAACCAAGGTATGGTGATTAACCTAAAGAGAGGGGTGTTTTAACCAAGAGATGGTGATTAACCCCAAGAGAGAGTTGTTTTAACAAATAGATGATGATTAACCCAAAGAGAGGGGTATTTTAACCAAGAGATGGTGATTAAACCAATGATAGGGGTGTTTTAATCAAGAGATGGTGATTCGCCCAAAGAGTTTGAGAGAAAAAGATTATGAAATGTCTTTGATATTGATTGTGATTGATTTTAATTTGAAGGCAAATGTTGAAAATTGCCTTGATTTGAATTATACTAAAGTCTATGAATGAAGGTGAATACTTTGAAAAACTGGATCATACCTCTTGTATCCAAAAGTATTCAGAATAAGGATATGAATGCTCCCTCTCATTCTTCTCCATTTCTTAAGGCTCGTGGCACACAATTCGCATCGTATTTGTTAAGTGTTTTAGTTTATACTTGACATTGGATTTAGTTTATTTTCAAAAATGGTTTTAGTCTTGAATGGACAAAGATAGAGGTATGATTGAAATAATGGGATATGATACTAAAGATGAGGAATGAAGCTTGTTGTTGTCATGTTTTGATCGTTACCTATTTCTAGGGTTTTAAATATGAATGGAATTGGGTTTTTCCTAAGGAAATATGTATTGGTAAACGTCCTAATATTTATAATTCAAGTTAAATGATCAAGATACTTTTTATCACCTGATTGAATAAAAGAACCTAAGGGAACATGTAATTGTTGATCAAAGGAGTGACAAAAAAGTCCTAAATTCATTAATTCAATTAATTGACCAAAATAAGTTCCATCAATTAATTGAATCAAGACACATGGGGTCATGCAAAATAATAGGTCAAGCTACATACATTAAGAGCAAGCTATCAAGAATTATGAACTAAGATAAAGAAAAAGAGAAAAATCAAGGATTAATGATATGAATAAAAGAAAATAACCAAGATTAAAGTCAAGATCAATCCTGATATTAATCAATCAAGAGAACTAATATCCTATTTTTATTATAAAAAACTAGTTTAACTTTAATGTTAATTAAGAAAAAATTAGATCCTAAAAATAATTGTACATGACCATAATGATTTTTTATAGGAAATGCATAGAACCATTTTTTAAACTTAATTAAATTACCAATCAAATAGTGACATGTCCATTATATTATATAAGATAAACAAGTATAATAGTAATTAGAAATACATAGTGACGTGTGTCATATGTATTATAGTAATTAGAAATATGTATAGTATGGCATATGTGTTATATCAGTATTAACCAGGATATTATAAGTCATAAGTATGTGTAATAAGAGGGTTGTTGATAGTCACAAATTTATTCCAATTGCATCTCAATTTATATTCAACATATAATGGTAAAATCACATGGTCTTATATCACTATAGTTGAAATTTGCTATATTATAAAATAATTACACTATGTTATGCTACTACTTAGAAAGATAAGATTGAAGAATGTTTAGTCATTGAAAACATGATTCAATAGCTAGGACATTAACACTCAAAGTAAACTATATATGAGATGAGAAAGACTTCTACTTCTCAATATTAAGCTTCTGCATCAGAAATTGTTTTTATCTTCCTCTAAATATCACAACTTATATCAAGCACGAGTAAATAACTAGAGCTAGCGGTCAACCAGTGCAAAGCATTATTGAAAAAACAACTTATTCTTATTCATATGATTCATATGAGTAAAATGTTCATCTTGAAAAGAAGTCAACTTCCTACACTTGTTCAACTCTGAATCAAACACCAAACATATGAATTTCCCATGCGACCAATGACCAGAAGTACGGTGACTACCAACAAGCACAACATTGAACTTCTGATACACCGAATCACATGTAACCCCACCAAAGTAGCTTCATTGTCAGGATAAAATTGAGTCATTGGTTTTTCCCTACTCTTTGGAAGTAATTGAAACTAATGTGTAATCGGATTACTAACATAGTAAACACCCATATCAGGAATACTAGAACAACACAACAACCCAATACATGACGCTCGAACCTTAACTATATCATTCAAGAAATTGAGTGAAAATTCGAAGACACCCCTTAAACTATCAACATAGATTAATCTAGATTTGGATTCAGTTTCAATCCAGTTTCGATAAGCATTCACATTCGGTTTGGCTCATTTTTATGGTTTATATCATGGTTTTATTATGACTCATTTGGTACAAGTTTTGACTTAAGTTAGAACTACAACAAGCATATCACATTAAATAATAGAAGTGGATGAAAGATTACCGATAAAAGTGAAGAAAAATGTGAAATTCGTTCTTGCTCACAAGATGCTCGGTAAGATGGCTCAACCAATTCGGAAGAGATAATGTATAACACGGAAAAAAGAGGTGAAATATATTACCAATAGAGCAGAGGTTTTCCACGGTTAGTGTTGAAAATCGCCGACGAATTTACCGATGAGAAACTCGAAAAACTTCAAAGTAAGCTCCTTTAATCCAATTAATTTCCAAGCTCTTGATGAACATATGATTGTGGATGATAGTGATTATTCTTGAATGGAAAACCTTGGTAAATTATTGTTTAATATTGATGATGCTTGAAACTTTTTTGAATTAAACTTTAGATGATGAATATGTTAAAGAATTTTTTATTGATGACTATAAGATAGAAAGGTTGAATCCTTGATGAATGTTGATAGAAACCCTTGAATTATTGATAGAAATAGTGCTGAATTTTGTGAATGGTGATGGAAATGTTGCATTTTTTATGAGTTTAGAATGAAGATGGTTATGGAAAAATGGTAGGAATGTATGCTCAATTCAATGGAGTTTCAAGTGATGAAATTCCATCAACTTGGTTTATGGGCTTTTTATGATGGTGATGAATTTTGACATAATAACTTTACTATGAAGTCATGGTTTTTTCCCTCTTAGAATGATGAAAAATAGTAGGTTTTTATAGTTTTTCAAAGGGAGTAGGTTTTTGAAAAAGTACAAAGTTGGAATGTAAGATAGAAGGTCATTGGTTATTATGCATGAAACTTGGAATTTTTGAATGCTTTTGTCTTTGATTTTTTGTCACTTTTACCTGGAATTTTTGGTGAGTTATCACATGACTTTAAGTGCTTTTGAGAAGTGATTTTGTGTTGAAAATGTGCAATTTTTAATGGTGTAAACTTATGGATCAAATTCTTACTTTTGGGCATGAATCAATGTTGGAAAGTGTTGAAAAAACAAGTGATGAATTTATGAAATAGTGCATAATTTTTGTGAAATAGTGCATAATTTTGTGAAGTAGTGCATACTTTTTTTATGACTTTTCCATAGCATTTTGATGAATTTAATCCATGATATGAATATATAACTTGGTGTACCTTCTTACTTGTAGCAAAGTCAACATTTTGGTGGAAGAATGAGCTTGAGGGGACATCGAAGAATGAAAAAAAGACATGAGAATGGAGTTTGATAGTAGATGAAATCTTGAGTTGTTGGAAATTAGCATTTGCAACATAATCATGGAATAATTTATTTATGATGAACAATGATGAATCCTTTGGTCAAATATTTTTAAAATAGGTCTAGGAAAATTCAGAAGCCAAAATCAAGTCAATAGTCAATAGTTAACCAAAAGTCAATTGTTGACTAAAAGTCAACTATACCTAAATTTTGCAGTTTTTTTTGTAATTGATACTTTCCTTGTAATAAAGCTTGTAATGCTTGTAATGTATTCC
This sequence comes from Lathyrus oleraceus, assembly GCF_024323335.1. Classification (NCBI taxonomy): domain Eukaryota; kingdom Viridiplantae; phylum Streptophyta; class Magnoliopsida; order Fabales; family Fabaceae; genus Lathyrus; species Lathyrus oleraceus. The sequence goes on from NC_066581.1 coordinate 283,715,156, forward strand.
AATTACTCATGAATGAAGACATTTCCTTTCTTTCCAAAAAGTCAATAAAAGTCAAAGTATGGTCAAAGAAAAAATATTAAGGAAATAGTCAATAATGATTAATGTTTATAATGATTCAAGGTCAATAACATCCAATCAATGACGAAAAGTCAATAATAATTAAAAGTCAATGGTAATGATAAAGTCAATCATCATGATGAAAGTCAACATGTGAAAAAAGTCAACAATAATGGTAAAAGTCAACATTGGTCAGAGCATGGTTAACAAAATTGAAATGATCAAAGTCAATCAATAGTTAATTATAAGTCACAAACCAACAAAATATAAAGATTAACGGAAAACCTTTAAACCATTAAGTAAAATCAAATGTAAGGTGGACCATATGAAACTTTTTATGGTGTATCAGATGAATTTAACTTGAGCAAGAAAAGAAAGAAAATGGGAAAAAAGTGGGGGGAAATTGGGGTATGACAACTGCCCTTATTTAACTATCTAAAATCAGATGATATGATTGAAGGTAGTTAAATATAGAAGACCCAAATTTTTCCCCTTGAAAGAAATAAAATTTAATGTAATGCAATGAGACTAGATGCATTTCTTTTGAGAACTTATTTGTTAGGGATTAACTGAAATGCTTTGTTGGAGAATAAATTAGTCGTAAAAGAGATGTTTGTCGTCATATTTTGCATGTTGTATGATTTTCTATGCATTATGCATGAAGTACTTATGCTTGACTTGTATGTTATGCAATAATGGGGATTGCTAGGTGAAAGGAGTGACTGGTATTGACAGAGGTAGACTTTGGGTCTGGTTTTTGGTCTGGTGGTGAACTTTGATTCTCTGACATTCAGTAACTGAATCGAGGAACTCACAAGTTGATTAAGAGAGTTTTAGGATGTCACTGCTGTTGGAGGTTCCAGTTTGATCCTTTATGAGAGGAATGTCTAACAAAAGGAAGATCGTCATCGACTCGTTGGTTGGAAACGACACGATTGTTAGAAACAAATCATAAACACGGAGATTAGAAAAAGATCAACAACATGAATTTTGTTAAAAGATCATCAACACGGAGGTTGGAAAAAGATCGTCAAACATGGAGGTTAAAAACAGATCATCAACACGAAGGTTGGAAAAAGATAATCAACATAAAGGTTGGAAAAAGATCATCAACACACAGGTTGGAAAAAGATCATCAACACACAGGTTGGAAAAAGACCGTCAACAACATCATGATATCAATACCACAACAACATAGCTTTCAATTGTTGGAACATGTATTCATAGTAGAAACAACCACAATAGCATAACTTCCAATTATTGGAACATGTATTCCTATTAGAAACAACCACAACATAATCATAACACAAAACCCCAATCCATCACAACAACACCAAACATAACATCAAGAATAACATGCATTCATAATGACAACAATAACATGGTATCATCACAACATTCAACTACACAACAGTTAATCATCAACATGATTCATATCATCAAGATCACATGGACACCATGGTTATTCAAACACAATTCACAAAAATCATGTATTGATCATTAAAACCCTAAGATTATCTAAATCCCCGAAGTTCTAACTAAGGACTCACCTTGATAAGATGAACATGATGAAGTTTGGAGATGAAGTTGGTGATGATGATGATGATCTCCCATGAATCTTCTTCTTCCTCCAAGCTCCCCTCTTTACTTTTTATCCTCCTCTATTTTTCCTTCTTTCCTTTCCTTTCTTCCCTTTTCTGATTTTCTTCTTTTTCTTTTCTTCTTGCCACCACACATATATAACATATAATATAAAGAAAGTAGAGAAATAACTTAATTGGGATTTTCCTTCTAATACCAATTGACAAATTATTAATATTACCAAAATTCTCATTCTTGTACTTATTAATAAAGGCCAGTCTCTTTTAATAATAAATGATATTTTAAGAGTTCACTTGTTACTCCATTGGTCTCAACTGACAACATTTAAAGCATATAGAAGTTCAATCTGTCTCAACTGACACCAAATAGAGTACGTAGGAACTCAGTTGATCTCAACTGATAACCAATTGAGCATTTAAGAGAATATGGGATGTTACAGAATACATGACTAAAATAGGTGAAATTGAAATATTTGAGGGTGTCTAAGCCTTTTACGGTCGTAAGCCATGCTTACGGGCTCCCTTATGGCTGTAATCAAGCATGCAACTCGATTGTAAAGATGACTGCCTCAAAATAGTGAAAAATATTGGGTTGCTTACGCCCGTAAGCCAAATTATTGTTGACCTGTAATGCCCATTGTCTGGAAAATAGAGTCAACTCGTAACAAACGTATCTTGAGTTAGATAACTTTGATTGAGACACAATCATTTATGTTGGAAAGCTAATTCAAAAATATATCCTATAGTAAAGTATTATAGTGTTTGTATTTATGTTTGTTGTTTATGAAAGTAACTAATTATGAGGTAACCTAAGGATCAAAGGTAAACTAAGTCATAAATCAAAATAATTTCATAGTGAGACTTGGATACTTAGGTGTTCTTGAGATAATGAGCATACGATGACATTGGTTCCAAAAGGGATATATTGAAATACATGTGAGGAATGTCGAGAATTTATGTGCGTTCCTGAATTGTTTCCTTTAACTAGGAGGGTAATCTGATCAGAAACGTAGGTCACACTATAAAATTAACCTTGACAGAAAGGATCAACAAGAAATAAAAAAGACGATAAAACTAGGCTTTAGAAGCGCTAGTAGGTAGTTGACATTTTACGAGGCTGACCATCTTTTGTTGGCATACATGGACGTGAGAGGGAGTATGTTGGCATTCATACATTGTATGAGGTTGATTATGCCTCGAACCCCTTAGTTTTATTTTATGTCACACGAGTACTGGAATTTAGTAGAAACTTGAGTAGTTCTAGATGACCTAATATCCTAGAGGACTTGTGGTTTTATAAGGACTCCACTGAGATGGTATTATCTCACCCCATATTGTTGAATATATTTTCAAATGAATAGGTTTCCTGTAAAGGAAATGACAAGATGACTTGATGAGCACGTGAAGACTTTCCTTATGTTTTTTTTCTATTGTGTATTTTACTCTTAGAATTTTATGTTTAGACATGTTGTATCTGCATGCACAATATTGTAGGCTATGTGTTTCTATATACTTATGCTAGTTATGTACTATTAAAAGTATCAATACTAATATTTAATATTCTGAATGTGATGATTTTAGACACTATCGTATATGGGGGTGTTACAATTATATTTATTTAATAAGCGATATTGAATTCTAAAATATAAGGAGAATAAAATTTAGGCTAAAATCAAGTAGTTTTACTAACAAAAATTATTATGAACTTTTAAAATGTCTCTTTTTTTCATAAAAAGATTTCAAATTTAAACTCACCTTTGGTTTCATAATATATATGGTCAGGCCTGACTATTACCTAATGCACATCATTAAATAAAAATATGGGAAGATGATAGAAATATAGAAGAGTAAATGATAGTAGGATAAAAAAATTCACTCAACATTTTTCTCTGTTTTTCTCAATTGTGTTATGCATTGTTTCATATTTTGCTTCAATTTAACAAATTGTATTTTCTTTCTTCTAATATTTTGGTGTTGTGTTTTTGTATGTGTGTATTTATAAGATGATTCATAGGGGGATGATTGTTCGAACCCACAATACATCTCTTCTCCACACTTATGGTAGGTGAATTTCATGTGTAAACTTTTTTTAAAAAAACTTATGAATGTATTATAAACTATTTGCACAATTTTTTAAAGACAAATATAATAGAGATAAATAGGAAGAAAAATAAAGGAATAAATTATAAAATGTATCCACCAAAATATGAAAAAACAAAAGGAAAGCAAAAAGGATTAGAGGTGCACTGCAATCCTAAAAAACCACCAACCAAAAGGAACCTCTTAAAAAATTGATAACATTATTGGAGAAAAGACCTCGATCCTTAAGAAAAAGCATATGAAAAAGGAATCTGGCAAAACTAAAAGAATATCATAAGCATAAATCAACAAAAACTTGCAAAACATCTCCTAAAGCAAAAATTGACCAACCATCCCAGCTCTACTGATTTAGGAAGATAATAGGTTATGACATCAAGTTTTGAAAAGTTCAAGAGTAAAATATGTTCTTCCTTAAAAATCAATTTCCAAAAGAGAAAATGATCATACCCACAATTTCCTCCAAGGTCATTGTCGTACCTCAAGAAATAGAATCATTTTGGAATTTCAAATTAGAACACACCATAGGGTGTCAAATTAGAATCAAATCAACTTTAGTCATATACCTAAACCATAAAGATCTAGTCAACTCAAAAGCCACACATTTCTCTTTTGAGATCATTCATTAGACAACCTCACCACCTAACAACTTTAAACCCCAAGCTAGATCCCACGTCATAAGTAACAAAAGGATGGGAAGAAAACTCCAAATATATCTGGCGAAGAGATTAAGTCTAAGATATTATTCTCTTAAAGAAGTTAAAAGTTTCCTCTTTGCATGAAGATGAAAGTAGAGTATGATACACAGTTTTAAAGACAAATATAAATAGTTTTAATGTTTGGAAAATTTGATATTTTAAATTTTCTAAAATGATATAAAACCCATTAGAAATGTTTTTATTGATGCGAAAATGTCAAACTCTTAAAGATTTCAAGGAGTTGCATGCTTATATATAATGAGAATTATGAATAATAATGAAATGTTTGTGATTACTTAAGAGTTTTTACTTGAAGGAATATCATGATTAAAATGCAGAGAAGAAAATAAAAATAACCCTTAACTTACTCCTTATGAATGTACATGATCAATGATATAATGGTTACCTCTTGTGGCAATTAACCATTGATGCAGAATCAGAGAATGGTCGCAATTGTTGAACAAAACAAAACACCTATACTCATTTCATACAAACATAGTGCCACCAATCTTAATTCTATTTATTATGAATGAAGAATTTAAGAGAGGTAAGTACAGAGAGAGTTTCACAAATCGAGTTTGGTTAGGAAATTAATACTTCAGGACAAGGGTTCTATTTATATAATTGCTTGTGTGGGTTGCAAGTTGAACAAGCCAACTAAGCATATTATACCTTACAGTGTACTGTATTTCACTTTAGGACATCATATGTTACAATGTTATAAATTCCACTATCATACCTTATAGTGTTTCGTGTTTTACTTAAGTACATTATACCTTACGCTGATCCTTAATGGTTTTAGATTGAAGGGCGGTATACACCACTATCATCGTGAGAATAGCTTATGAAACATGCATAACATTTTATGTAGTATTCTCATGGCGGACGAATCAAATATAAATATTACTCATAATATTTATACCTATATGAAAACTTTATAATTCTTCATCCATGATTCTTGAGATGTAATCATCAAGCTATCCATATAATAGTCTCAATGCTTTAATGTTATCTATATAAAATGCTTTAATGTTATCTATATAATAGTCCTGATTCTTGCAAGTAGTGTCAAAGAAGGAGTTATCCAACCATGTATAAGGAAGAATGTCAAAATACATCATCAAGGCTCTTCATCAATCATCTTCATCCTCTTTCTAATTTAAGGTTTTTTATCACTTAAAGGTGGGGTTCTTTAGGTGATGATTGGGATAGTTTAACATAGGGTTTCATGTGGGAAAATGGGTATCCTAAGTTATGAAATGTTTTGTTTGCACGTTTGAAAAGTTTATTTGATTGTGTTTTGATGTCTTGATTATGAGTGCATACTTGTTTCCTACCTCTGAATGTTTGGATTATGCCTTAAAATAATGTTTGTAGTAAAGAGGAACCTTAGGGATTGTTTTGATACAAGTTTATGCAATAAAATGTTGTCCTTTTAGTTCTTGTATGAGTGGTAGTCGACCACCATTAATTGGTATTTGACTACTAATGTTGAAAATGTGAAAATATGACTTCTGGGTGAGTGGTAGTCGATTACCATTATTTTATATTCGACTAATAATGTTACAAATTTTGAAGCAGAATTGAAAATAATAGAGTTTGGTAACTCCAATTGAGATACAATCAGTTGCATTAGAAAGTCAATTCAAGGATCTATGTTATGGTAAAGAGTTATAATTCTTCTCTCTCTCTCTCTCTCTCTCTCTCTCTCTCTCTCTCTCTCTCTCTCTCTCTCTCTCTCTCTCTCTCTCTCTCTCTCTCTCTCTCTCTCTCTCTCTCTCTCTATATATATATATATATATATATATATATATATATATATATATATATATATATATATATATATATATATATATATATATATATATATATATATATTTGTGTGTGTGTGTATGTGTGTGTGTGCGCGCGCGTACGTGCGTGTGTGTGTGTGTGTATGTGTGTGTGGACTTTTGGCTTTGGTAGAACTCCACTGAGATAATATTATCTCACACCCATATTTTTTATTATCTTTTAAGATGGACAGATCGCTGATAAAGGGAAATGCAAGATGATTTGATGGATGCAATAAGACTTTCCTTATATTTTGATTTGTGTTGGGTGTTATTAGTATTTTTATATTTTAAAAATGGCAGTTATATGTTATTTTATGTATAAGTACCATCTATTATAGTATCTCTGTTACGATATTTTAGATCATATCTGGTTGGGGTATTACATTATCCCACTTCACAATAAAAATTGACTACATATGTTTTAAGAATAATATATTTATGTTTAACAGAGTCTCATGATTAAATCATACTCGATGCTTCATCAAAGAGACTAGCTATTCTAGGGACTTTATTACCGTGGGAAAAAAACATGATAAAAAAACCTTATTATTATTAATAGATAATTCAATATAAATATCGAGTTCTAATAAAAATATTGGCCTCTAGGGCTTACTCGAACATTACTCATTAGCTAGGTGTAGCAAATTTATGAAAATTAGTATTCTTTTTTTTGTTGGGATAAACACATTAGTATGAAATCAAAGAATGTATTAGATAAAAGCGATATGAGTCTGACCAAAAACATGAGGGGTTTTAAGTAATTGGGTGAAGTAGAATTAAATAACACGAAGAAAATGTTTCTTATTCGAATATATCTACCTTAGTTACGAAGGTGAACACTTGTAATGTGATATAACTTCTATAATATAATAACAACATAAGTAATATTAATCTTTGTGTTATTAAGTAATATAATTTAAAAATAACAAGTGAAGTTAACTTTAAATAATCAAAGCTATGATGATGATGGGCAGGTGTAGATCATAATTATTTATGACATACTTTAAATAAGTTTATCATTTACTCATTTTTTTAATATATTTATTTTAGAAATAAATTAATATATGCAAATGTATTTTTAACATGATGATGTACAATTGTAACAAATAAACTATATTTTATATAAAATAACAAACTAACAATGTTATTTTGTTGGAATATATATATATATATATATATATATATATATATATATATATATATATATATATATATATATATATATATATATATATATATATTTATATATATTAAGATTTATATTCACCATGATCAAACAAATATGTGGTCAAAAAAAGGTCAAAGTAATTTCAGACAGCACAATAATATATTTTTGTTAAAATATTTTAGAAGACTAGTCTGGTCTTTTTTAAATTAGAAAGTGATCTAACAGATTGCTATATTTGTTTATTTTTTCGAACTATAAATAAAGTAAATTTTTGAATTTTATATCAAATTTTGGCATTCTCCTCATTGCGCAAAATGGAGATTTTGTTAGCTTTGAGAATTTCTAAAACTACTATTACAATCTTGTCTCTTATTTTGATTTTTAACATTCCTTCTCAAGCATATGGGTGTATGTATTTTGATTTTTCTGATAATAGTTCTCTTAATTTAAACCATTAAAACTTTAGAAAAATTAAACTTACACATATGTAAAATAAAATACAATTCAATATTTTATCTTCATCAAACCATGTTAATATATGTTCCTTCTATATCTACTTGTTAATCTCTTATCATTTTAAATATTTATTTTTTCCTAAATATAAGATATTTTTCAAAATTTTAGATACATTTATTTATTAATTTTGAAATATATCACTTATTAGTATTATAATTTCATCATCAAAATTTTAAATTAAGGTCAATATAATATACACAAATGATAATTTAGTAATAGTCATACACTTATTGTACATAATAACTATACAAAATGTTATATGATATATATATATATATATATATATATATATATATATATATATATATATATATATATATATATATATATATATATATATATATATATATATATATATATATATATATATATATATATATATATATAATTGTAATGAAATTTGTGCTCTTTATTTTCTAATATAAATTATTTAACTATTTACATTGTCATAATTGTCTATATTATGTTACGATTGTAGATCTACTTCCCAAGCACATGACAATCAAATATGACTTATCTATTTCACTTCTGATTAAGTTAATTAGTTTATCCATATATACAATAATATTAATTGAGTAATAGTTACTTAATTTTAGTTTTTTTGTTAACATATTTTTTTGTTGTTGAGATTTATAGATTGAAGAAGGAAATACATCTAATTCATATACCTCTATATTGAAATTTTTAAATTCTTCAAAATTTCCAAATCATGAATGATTTTCACATGGATTTTTATTTGGTACCGGATCTTCTGCCCTTCAGATACATTTTAAAAGTCATATATGCTTAGATATATAATAATAACTTTGATTAAAAAAAGATATTTACTAGTTTAAAATTATAAAAGTTTCGTATTACTAATAAAATTTTGGTAACATCAAATTGAAGGAGGTTCACATGAAGGAGAGAGAGGACTTGATATCTGGGATGATATAGTTGAACAACACAAAGGTTTGAAATATATACTTATAGTAAGAATAAAAATGTGAGTACTTTGGTACTTTTATATTTTGCTACGTATGTTAACCAATATTCAATAATTTAATGTTATTTTATCTTTCATATAGTACTAGTATTCAATAAAACTTTAATTTACCAAAATATTTTCAAAATTAAATTATCAAATAAAGTTGATAGATGAAATGACAAACAACTTTTAACAAATTGTAAAAGTTACTACAATGAAAGGTGACATGGTCACTTTACAACAAAACAATTATCTTATAAAATTTGAACTTTGTTTTTGGATCCAATTATCGAAAGATATTATCTAATGAACTTGTGACAAACAACTTATCTTTTTAATAATTTATTACATCCTTCCCAATTTCAGTGATTAACTTTTATTTTTCTATTTATCTTGAAATATGTAGTATTGTTACTTGATTATTTCTATTCATCTTGAAGTATAATTCTCAGTTATAATGATTAACAATAATCATTTTTTTCTTTCTTCTTAACAAGCAGGTCAATATTTAGATGCTGATAAATTTTCATCAAAAATTGAACATTATAAAAGATATGAGGTGAGTTCATCAAATATGAACTCAATTGTTTTTTCTTTTGATAAGTATTATATTTTTATTTTCAAATATTATACGTTAATTATTATTTTGATGAAAGTAAGAATACATCCATTTTTTGTCGGAATTCTTGACTCCAAGTCTCCAACCATAAACATAATAGATTGATAATGTAGAAATAAATTTAGAAAAAAGTGAACACCTTAGGACAGTTAATTTTTTGAACTTATTTTCTTTATTTTAATTTCTAGGATTTTGTAGGAGGACGTGTAACATTTAAAGAAACTTGGAGTAAATTCTTATCGAATGTCTATCTCTTGGAGTAGAATATTACCAGGTAATTTTTAAAACTATAAGAATATATTTTAACATCTAGAATAATAAAATATCTAATACAATACCACAAAGATAAAGATATTAAGTTTCTAATGTTGACTTTATAAAAAAGAGAGGGTATATGTTAAAAAAAAATATCAACAAGAGTTGTTAGTTAATACACTCTCATATTTGTTAGAAGAAGAATATTAAGTAATTAAATATTTGAGTTATGTTTGGTGCTTTGGTTCTTCCTTTTATTTCTATCTTTGAATCTAAAATAAGTTGTGCTTGAGCATAAATTATATTCTCTAACATATTTTTGTAAGTGTGTTTACTTTAGTTAGATCTTTATATTTATTTTGCATTACATCTTTAATTAATATCTAAAGTGAAGAATATTAAACAAAGTTTGAGTTTGAAATTTAAGCAAGGAATCTCATATTTCAATGGTTGTTTAAAATTATAAATTATAATTTTGGTCATTTAAGTTGTTTTTAGGTTTTAGTTTTGTGTTTTAAATTTGTGTTCTATTTTTCTTATTCTTAAGATACAAAAGTTAGACACTTTAATCTATAAATACAAAGATAATTTCATATATTTAAGTTGGCTAGATTATACTTTTATTCTTCTAACTTATTTTTATATTTTAAATTTATTCTTTAAGTTTTTTTTTCATTTTAAATGTTAGAGATTTTAGCTATCTTCGTCGATACTCGATTTGAATGAATATAATATATTTTATGTGTTAATTTATACTTATTTTGTAAATGACTCTTCATAGTGTCTTTCTTTCTGATATTAAACTTTGATGTTTGTTGTTATTCATACTAAAGATATGAGAAAAATAATCATTTTTAAATGCACAACAATTAGTGATTTAATATATTCTTTTATTGAAATACTTAATAATACTAATATATTTATCTTTTTGTTTATTTTTAATGATTGATTATATAGATGGAACTTTGAATGGAGGTATAAATCAAGAAGGTATCAACTTCTACAACAACTTGATTGATGAATTACTAAATAATGGTATGGTGTGAAGTATCTAATATTTATTGCAATAATCAGATTTAACAAGAATTTTGTTAAAAATAAAATACATACACTTTTTTCCGCTTTTACATGATCCATTTTTTTATCTATATATGTAGGTATTGAACCTTTTGTGGGTATCATGCACTTTGACTACCCGCTAGCTCTTAAACAAAAATACGGTGGCTTCTTAAATCGGTCCATTGTGTAAATTTTCCTCAATAGCATCTCCTCTTGATATTTTATTTTCAATTAATTTATTTAACCTTGATGTTAGTGTACACCAAGATAATGGAATTTCAACATTTATGCTTATATTACTTATGTAAAAAAAAATCAGAAAATATTACAAGGATTATAGTGAGCTCTTATTCAAAACATATGGAGATCGAGTAAAACATTGGACTACAATCAATGAGGCAGAGTTCACGGCTATAGTTCAACACATGTTCAATATTGATAATTTATGTACTGATCAAGCATGCACAAATACTAAAACATGTACACAAGTATATACTCTACTTCATAACTTCCTTCTTGCCCATGGTACAACCTCAAAATTATACACAACAAAATTCCAAGTAAGACATATTTTAGATATTCTATTTTACATATATAGTATGAATGTTAGCTTAAAGTATATGTAGATTAACAATTGAGATTCACAACATAGTGAATAAAATATAAACCATTGATAAAAATAATAATAATAGTTATAATTGAATTAGTTAAAAAAAAAAATTAAAAAGTACATTGACAATTGGTAACATTAATTAAAGATTATAAAATAAGGAGAATTATTTGATATAGGCAATACAATGGGGAGAAATTGGACTTGCTCTTTCATCAGGAAGATATGTTCCCTATAGTTCTAACCCAGAAGATGTGGTTGCTGCTCAAAGACTAATGGATTTTTATTGGGGATGGTTAGTCTATTTTACTTACCCTACAAACAACACACCATGTATGCATTATCACAAGTTCGATGTTATGTTTATTTAACTTTTATATATCTTCTTTAAATGGTAATTGCATATACATATAAAAAAATATTTTAGCTACATTATATTTCAATGTGTAGGGTTTTAGATCCCGTGTTTCATGGAGATTATCCAAGAATAATGAAAGAGTTGGTAGGGAATAGACTACCAGAATTCACTGAAGAGGAGAAACGTATATTAAAAGGAAGCACAAATTTTATTGGGATAAATTATTATACTTCTCATTTTGCTAGACACGAACCAAATAGAACCAAGATTACGGCAGACAATTATGATGCTTTAGCAGTTTCAGAAGGTAGGTTTTTTCTTAAATTAAATTCTACTTTTAAGTCGGAAAAAATGGTACATAAACTATATCTGTCGCATTACGCGAAAAACCGGCGGGAAACGAAGAACAACAGAGCCGCCACCGTGTGTTATTTATCCCAAAAGAGGGAAAGGAAACGCTCAGAGTAAACTTGGAAAAGACATGGTCTCGCGACCAAAGAGAGATGGGATCGGGAGTCGGTTATGCGAAGGGAAGGTATTAGCACCCCTACGCATCCGTCGTACTCGACGGGATCCACGCACAAAAGGAAGGAAGATGGTTGCTAAAACACTGCTCACACACACACACTGGCTGAAAGAGACACAAGAAACAAACAAGACTGAAACTGACTCGGCGGGATATCGCATCCTGGGCCTACTTAGTCTATCAAGCCTAGACATCAGAGTTAAAGTAGTTCGGACTGGGGAAACGACACATGCTCGCTAGGATATCGCATCTTATGCATACGTATCTCCTTTGGACGAAGGAGAATCAGAGCATTCGTAGCTCGGCTAACACGCACACAAACAAATGCAGGCAAAGGCAAACATGGAGCCTGAATGCCAATCACTGGGCTTACATCAGCATCCGAACCAAAACACACACTAGGAGGCAAACGTGGAGCCTGAATGCCAATCACTGGACTTACATCAGCATCCGAACCAAAACACACGCACACTGGAACCCGAATGCCACTCGATGGACTTACGTCAGCTTCCAAGCACACAACAACACAAAACGAAGACACAGGCAGAAGAAGGGTCTCGATTGCAACTAGGGCAAGAGAAAGGGGAGGTCTCAATCGCAACGAGGGCGAGAGAAAAGAATTAGTGTTAGTTGTTAGTCAAACTCGACAAGACATCGCATCTCGTGCTTACGTATCTCATCTGGACATGAGAATCAGAGTTGCCGTAGTTCGGCTAAACTATTCCTGTTGGTTTGTGTTTTTTAAGTGGACAACGTCACTACGCAATCTACCGGATGCTCGACCTTTGGAGACTTACTCGCCTGTAGTAGAAGGAGTTGACGTATCCTTAAGAGAGGATACTGTTTGTTTGTGTTTTAGGAAAGCTCAAGCAAGAAAGGAAGTCCTATACGAAGGAACCGTGCTACCTTAATTGTCATGCAAACGAGACTACGCGGAGTCTAGCAAACCTAGGGGATACAATCACACCACACAAACATATACAGCATGAAATAAACACACCAACAAGGGGCTCAAACATCAGGGCTAGGCTTTAGTCGAGGGGTCATATCAACCTCAACAAACAAGCCTCTGTATCGGGGTAAGGTTAGCTCTTAACCTTGCCATTGAGGGGCTAAGGTGAAGCTGATGAAAGGTGAGTGAAGATGAGACTTCACAGCTCTTATCCCTGGTCAGGGAGAGCTTCAGACAAAGGAGCGTGGGTTCAGAATGTGGGAACCCTTCTACGCTCAAGACTCTGACACAACTGTACATTGTACAAGATCTTGGGTTTGTGTCCCAATGCATCAACACAGTGGTGTGAGCAGAGGGGCGACTCAACAGAATAGTGGGAGATAGATTGCATATCTCTTTGATCCACCAATTGTCTCATTGAGGTCTTTACCTGCTTGGCACAAAAGTAAACAATCACAGACATCGCCTCTTAAGGAGGACTTCAGACGGTTGCCTGGCCAAGTAACAGGCCAGGTCTTCCAGACTACATGAAGTATAGAGAGTCTACCTCAACTGGTTTATACAACCAAGCAGCAGCAAGCGAGTTCTTAAAGAACTGTAAGCAACTAAATGTACCTGAAATCAATCAAGTATCATCAGTACTCAGACAAACCAACAGTAAACAGCAAAAGTCCATCTATACAGACAACACAAATTAATGCACATAAGTGCAAGCCATGAGCTCAAGCTTAAGCATCAAACCTACAACACAAAGCCAATGTTAGTTTACAACATCCAACAAAACTCAATTTAATCAACTTGCACTTTTTCCCTTAAGCCTTTTGCATTTCAACCTGAAAATCCACACCAAATGTGAGAAACTAGACCACTAGGCCAAGCCTAGGGTCCAAAAGGGATAAAAAATTCTAAACAGCAAGTGCAATTCAACCAAAATCATATTCAAACAAATTAAAAGCAAATGCAATTGGTCCCATGCTCATACCATTCACCATTATCATTTCATGCACAATTTAACATCAATCATGCAATTTGCAACACCAAAAGACCAAACAGAACTATTTCACTCAAAAGCATACCAAAACCCTTCAATTAATTCCACAAAAATTCACACCAAAACAGAACATATTCAATATATAGCATGTCAATTTTCAGCTCAATTGGACAAAAGAAAGTAGGTCAATGAAAATCAAAAAGTCCAGACACAATTATGTAAGCCAATTCATGGTAACAAAATGAGCATTAACTTCAATCACATGCCAAACAGTGAAAACAATTAAGAAATTGATGGGACCAAAGCCAAACTACACCTAAACATGTTATGAATCACTCCATCAAATTTCACCTTCATATGATATAGTATGAGCATTCAACAACACATATAAAGTTTGTTACACAAGAAACAACCCAAAGATGCTAAACGGCAATCAAAAACCCAAATCAATTAGAAAATGGACCAATTAAATCCACAAAAAATCATGTTGAAAGTTAACATACATATTGTATCTCATGCAAAAAATCAGAGCCATAGGCCTAATGGAAGCATGGTAAATTAATTCATGAACTCAGCATGGCATAATGTGACACATAATGTCACACTCAAAAAGAAAAAATCATATCTACAACTCTAGAGATCCAAAAATCACAAATGATATACCAAAATCTCCAGAAATGTGTCAAGAATCACCATATGAAATTTCATTAATTTTGGATAATGTATGAGCATTTGGTGATTAAAATGGCAAAACATACAATTATGTCACACATGTCAAAGATCAATATACCATTCCAAAATTTTACCAGGCACAACTTACACTATTATGCCTAAAAAAAGTAGATAAAATTTGGAAACTAACAAAAAAAATCCCACCTAATTTGGATTAATATTGAATTTTTTATGAATTTTTTAAGTTTTGTAATATTATGTGATAATTATTTAAGTTGGAAAATAAATTAGATTAAGCTGATGGCATTATTGTAAATACCAAAACGTGGTACAGCCTTCATTAATGCCGTGGCGGCTCACCATTGGCCAGATTTGGTGGGAAACACATTTTGAACATGGCCATGCGAAATTAATGGATTGAACGAGAAAAAATTTCCAGATTCTGCGTCTTCATCGCGTGCGTTCGTGTTCATCAAGCGGCAGCTTCGGTCATGAGCAATATTGCACCAAAATGCGCAAACGATATACCGATTTCTTCCTCTTCCAACGTAGATCGCGATTATGTCCATGAAATCGGCTAAAGATTAACGTACAAAAAGATCTAATCGAAAGAAGTTTCACACACAAATATTCGGATCAACATATCTAGCTCAATACTTAACGGAATCGCGCGATTCAAACATCAAATTAACCTACATTCCACGAACTATCTAAGCCATATCTTGATTTCACGAATTAAAAATTTTGAAAAATCACCTTCTTGAAGTGCAGCCGTGAAATTCTCGTGTTATTGGCCTTGATTCTTGAAAACAGATTGTGATTGATGGTTATGAAGATGAATGATGATGATTTCGCAGCTCAACGATGCACGGATCAGTGAAAAATCGTAACTGCCATGTGAGAGCAAGCTTGTAGCAGCTGGAGTTTTGGACGGTTTTTGCTTCAATTTGCTACAAACAGAACTCTAATATCACCTGCAAATGAAGATTCAACCAAGGATTCGCAGAAACAATAGTGAATTATTGAAGAATTGATGAAAAAGTGTATGGGAAAATTGGAGAAAAAGTGAGAGAATTTGAGAGTTTTTTGGATGAATCTGAATAAATGATTATTGGTTAAGCAATACAGTTACAATTATCTATTTATACCTCTCCCTAATCCAAAATTAATTAAGATTAAGCAAAATGGAAGGATTAGTGTTAATGTGCAATTTTTAAGCTTTGGCCAAAATGCCCTTTCTTAAACCAGCTGATTTTTCTGTCCAAACTTGGTTCCAGCAGGTCACAAATGACATTTAGAAAGTGTTGCAAAAAGCCTCATGCCAAAATTCCAAGTATTTCTCAAATTGGACCATTTTGCCCTTGGATTTTAATTAGTGCACTTGAAAAATGGCCTTTTTATGTGAAGGCTTTTGGCAAAATGTGATGATGGATTATGAAAGTGCACATCAAATGTGATTTTCTCAAAGAAAAACCATCCAATTTGGCCACTCCATGTGAAAGTTATGGCACTTTGATTTTGTGCATTTTTGGAAAATGATTGGATCATATCTTGCTAACCACACATGGGAATTTCAAGTTCTTGGACTTTTTGGAATGGTGAGATCAAGATCTTCAACTTTCATGTTGGACAAAAATCCATTTGAAGCTTTTATGATGAAGTAATTTTGGGGAGAAAAACTTCCCATTTTGGGCAGCTGAAATTACAGGTCACCTGCCATTTTAGGAAACTTCTGATCTGACCTCCAAATCTTCAACCTTGGTCTTTGATATGTCAAATGAGACTTATATGGACATGAATGAGGTCTTTCAAACCATCCTACACCTTCCAATCCATAAAATCGGGCACAGTTGACCACAGTTGACTTTCTATGGTTCCAGCTGAAATTCAGCTTGACTGATGAGCCTTGATCATCCAATCTTTGTCCAAATCACTCCACAATGATCCTTAGACCATATGAGCTTGATAAATCAACCCCGGGGCTTTGTCTCAATGAAAATGGCACTTGCTTGCTTGATTGACTGATTCTCCTGATCAGTTCGACCCAATTGGTCAGCTGAGCTTGCACTTGGGCAAATGGACAATGCAATGTTATGCAGTGGCCTATGTTATGTTATGACCTAATATGAAATGAATGTACAAAAGGTAGGGTGCAAATTTGAGGTGCTACAGCTGCCCCTATTCAATCAACTGGTAACCCGAACGGATGAGAGCAACGGCTGTCAGACTTTCAGGGTAAACAGGGATTGAATACCAAGTACCGTAGAAATTTGCACACTGCTGGGAAATTTTCTTGTTTTCTTCTTTCTTTTCAGGGTAAAGCACATCCAGACATCGACACACGATGAATGGGAACAGAAATCATCTCAACTAGATGCCAACGGACAACTAGGAAACACTCAACGTTTACCAAAACCAACGGAGAGGTAACTCAACTCTACTGGGGATAACCAGGAAAGGATACAACCATACGTCAGCGGACGTAATGGGGAAAAACTCAACGTTTACCAAGACCAACGGAGAGGTAACCAATCATTAATGAATGACTGGAAGGATAGTGATACAACCATACGTCAGCGGACGAAATGGGAAAGACTCAACGTTTACCAAGACCAACGGAGAGGTAACCAGACATCATAGGATGAATGGGAAGACTCGACCAGACGTCATAGGACGAAAGGGAGAAGCTCGACGTTTATCGACACCAACGGAGAAGGAGGAAACTCAACCAGACGCCAACGGACGAAAGGGAGACTCAACGTTTATCGACACCAACGGAGAAGGAGAAAACTCAACCAGACGTCATAGGACGAAAGGGAGACTCAACGTTTATCTACACCAACGGAGAAGGAGAAAACTCAGCCAGACGTCATAGGACGAAAGGGAGACTCAACGTTTATCGACACCAATGGAGAAGGAGAAAACTCAACCAGACGTCATCGGACGAAAGGGAGACTCAACGTTTATCGACACCAACGGAGAGGAGGTTCAACTGGGGAAGACCCTGTGGGGAAAGATATCAACTATACGCCAACGGACGCATAGGAAAAACTCGACGTTTATCGACACCAACGGAGAGGAGGACTCTTCTAGGGAGAGCGAACACAACCAAATCATCAATGGATGATGGGGAAAAACTCGACGTTTATCGACACCAACGGAGAGGAGGACTCTTCTAGGGAGAGCGAACACAACCAAATCATCAATGGATGATGGGGAAAAACTCGACGTTTATCGACACCAACGGAGAGGAGGAAATCACTGGGGATCAAGGTCATGACAGAGAGTAGACAGGAAGGAACACCAAGGATGTCGGGTTGTAGGCAGAAAACAGGTGACCGACCAAAACGTGAATTGGTTTGTGTTCAAAAACACTCAACATCCTGAAGAGGGCTAGAAAAGCAGTCTTGTTAGAGGATGGACATTCAATTCCACAGGGAATACGAATCTTACTCAGCTGGTGAAAACAATCAAAAGATTGACCAAAGAGCGCATGAGATACATTATCTATAGCCGTCAAAACGTAGATAACATACTCGCATGGAAGATTATCCATAACCGAGTTGGAGGTTGTTAGATGGATAGATCGACCGACATCATCCTGAAGAGAGCAAAGGCAAACTTGTTAAAGGATGGACATTCGATTCCGAACAAAGGAATACGAATCTTACTCAACTGGGGAGGACGACTTCGACCCAAGAGCGCATGAGATATATTATCTATAGCCGTCAAAACGTAGATAACACACTCGCATGGAAGATCATCCATAACCGAATTGGTTGTTAAATGGATAAATCGACCGAAAAGAAAGGCATCGGGGTACCAGGAATAGGTATGCAAAAGATGACCAATCAAAATAGGATAAAGTTGCTAACGCGGTGCAAATACCCAAAGGAAAAGGGAAGACCCACTAGGGACAATACTGCTTGATCAAGGCGAGTATCCAGAGGGGAAAAGAATATCAATACCGCAAACCGGATACTGATAACTGCAAAGAGGGGATTACATCTACCGGTTAGTAGGCAGAAAACCACGGAAAAGTAATCAGTCATCGATAAGATGAGCACACAGGGTTAACTCCACCAAAGGGATGAAAGTGGGATTTTACAACTACCGATTTGTAGGTAGAAAACCACAAAGATAGGACTTACAACTACCGGGTTGTAGGTAGAAGCCAACCGACAGAATGAACCACAAAGGCTACCTCTGCTAGGGGATGAAAGTGGGATTTTACAACTACCGGCTTGTAGGTAGAAAACCACAAAGATAGGACTTACAACTACCGGTTTGTAGGTAGAGGCCAACAAACAGTCTGTTGAGAAACAGAGTGAGAAAAAAGGATTTACAACTACCGGGTAGTAGAAGACCGCAAAATCCGCCAACAACCAGAATGAACCACAAAGGTTACCTCTGCTAGGGGATGAAAGTGGGATTTTACAACTACCAGCTTGCAGGTAGAAAACCACAAAGATTACCTCTGCTAGGGGATGAAAGTGGGATTTTACAACTACCAGCTTGTAGGTAGAAAACCACGACGATAGGACTTACAGCTACCGGTTTGTAGGTAGAAGCCAACCGACAGAATGAACCATAAAGGTTACCTCTGCTAGGGGATGAAAGTGGGATTTTACAACTACCGGTTGGGTAGAAAACCACAAAGATAGGACTTACAGCTACCGGTTTGTAGGTAGAAGCCAACAAACAGTCAACGGGGAGCCAATTTAGGATCAATCCCAAAAGGCAGACTGAAACAAGACTCATCCTAATGAGGAAAGAACTCAATAGGGAAACCCGTCCCGTGAGGGAGGGAACGGAAACAACCGTCATCCACGAGGATATAACTCCTAGGGAAATGCAGAAGGAAATGACAGACACTTTCTGCTTAAGGGGTCAACTCTACATGGAGAGATCAGACACACCCACGTCTGCTAGGGAATTTGACCCAAGCTTGCAAAATGTTGTCATCTTCGGGGAGTAACACTGTCGGGGATACCCACTCGACTAAAGAGTCACTTGTTGGGGAAACACTTCTCTCAACCCTGCTGGGGAACCCAATTCTGAAATCGATCCAAGCGATGCTAAACTCTTTCCAACAATCCATTCTCGGTTGGTCACCACGGCCAAGGGCTAATGGATATGTATGCAATGTTGATGCATGAGTTTTTTTTTTTTTTTACACAATGCCCCATGATCATGGAAATGCTATGCACTAATGATGCAATATGCTATGCTTATCTAAATGATGAATGCATGAACACACGTCTCCTCCAGAAACAACACCGGGCCAGGCACTACGCTGAAGATTTCGATACCACATCCATTTCCACCCTGCTGGGGAAAGACAAACCTCGCTGGGGATGAACTCCATCGAACCCGAACTGCTTGGCGATTACCCTGCTAGGGGAGGCAACCCATGCTTATCTCTACTGGGGATAGCCCCACTGAACTCGATCCGCTTGTGGACCTTGCTGAGGGAAAACCATCAACACAACCTCTACTGGGAAGACAGCTTCAGACTTGGAAAACAATCACAACTCCGCTAGGGATATGGTAACCTTCAGGCTTGTTGAGGAGGCACCGATCTCGAATCTGCTAGGGAGATGACACTCTCAAACCCATTGGGAAATACGGCCTATCGGACACGGGCCGCCCTTCGATTCGTCGAACACTGGTGTTCACCATCCTACCACAGTGTTGACTTTCCACTTTTGAGAACTCCCAGACTCGTCTGGACTTTTCTGATTCATCCCACGAAGATCGAGTTCCTGGGATTCATACAAACTTTCCAGTCCTTAGACTTTGAAGAGTCTTCTTGATTAAACCTTCAAGGATCGTCGTCGTCATCCTTTACCGTCCTTTCGTTGTTCGTCTATCCCTTGCCCCTTGTTGGACTCTGTGGGGATCTTTCGTCAAAAGGCTTCATATCACCACCTGTCAGCGAATGAAGATACCTAACAGCACCTGTACAAGAGATTGTTAGATAAAAGCGTGCCCCAGGCGTGCCAACACTTCAACATCTGGGTCACTCAAACCTCCGAATAAGATTTCCAGATTTCAATTTTATAAGCATGCATCGGAAGGGACCTCTATGTTTCAAAATGCAAATATTCTTATCAAAATGAACGGATGTTTTCGTAATCAAAGCGGTAATGAAAACAAAAACAAAATTATTTGACTGAACGCATTTATTGACTGAAACAAAAAAAAGTGGCTCAGAATTGAGCAACACACAGGAAGCAAACCCTGGAAAGAGGTGATTGCGCACAAAAGGAAAAAACCTATCCTAATGGCAATGTGAAACCGTGATCTCATCGGGTTCCAACTCGGTTACACCCCATATGTCCTCAAGACTTTCCGCACTTTCGGCCTTCTGAACAAGACACTTCCGATCGATCTCCGTCGGAGACTAGCCGAGTCATCTAAAGCTCACACGGTCATGCTAGACGCAGTTGTTCGTTTCAATCCCTCTTTTGCCTGGACCGCCCTTTCGGGTTTCAGTCCATCGGGATACCCATTTTTGCCCAAGTCGCCCTTGTGGGGTTTTCGACTTGCCGGGTGTACAGCTTTTTATTATCCCTAACTTTTGCCCGAACCTTCTCTCCTTTTTCTTGGTTC
Organism: Lathyrus oleraceus; assembly: GCF_024323335.1. Taxonomy (NCBI): domain Eukaryota; kingdom Viridiplantae; phylum Streptophyta; class Magnoliopsida; order Fabales; family Fabaceae; genus Lathyrus; species Lathyrus oleraceus. The sequence continues at coordinate 283,736,752 of NC_066581.1, forward strand.
GCCGGGATGCCCCTTTTTTGCCTGGACTCTTTTATTCTTTTTGTCCAGCGGGTCTTTCTTTTTTTCACGAAGTATCTTCTAACTGCGTCCGCATTCACAGGGAATGGAAAATCCTCGCCACTCATGGTCGTCAGTAACAAGGCTTTGTCGGAGAAAACCTTCTTGACCATGTTGGGGATTCATGATTGGGTGTCCACTTGCCCCACGATCGTCTTGAGGAGGAAGGATCCTTTTCACAACCACATCTCTCACGTGGTACGCACGAGGTCGCACTTCTTAGTTAACAACACGCTTCATTTACTGGGTACCACTGCCCCATGATAAGTAACTGTCAACCTCCTTTCTTGATCATGCTCAACGCGTCATACCGAGTCCTTATCCACTCGCCTTTTTCTAACTTCTCATCCATCCGGATTCTCCACAATGAGATCTGGCCTCCAGCAGGCAATATCACTTCCATCTCATACTGAATGAGGAAGGCGCTGCCCCAGTAGATGCACGTATCGAAGTACGACACTCAGGATACCAACTTCGTACTCAGCCACCATCGTTGGTGCTTTCAACTGTTATCGGGGAAGCACTAGCTCATTCACTTTAAACTCTCCCCATCAGACATCAGAATCCGTTCGGATTCAGGGTCAGGCCCCTCCTCCGGGATCGGTCACTCTCAATCTTTCGATTTGAGTACCTCGAGATGTCCTCATCAGGGACTTCAAACTTCCTTGGTTGAGAATCATCGATGGGTTGTTGGGCGAGATAACCATACAATACCCTCTTCTTGATTGCTTTCTGGGAGGTATACCGAAGATCGTATTCAGTCGACACCATTTGCCCTCTCGCAACCCATCCGTTCAACGCTATCTCCTCAAGCACATACTTGATCAGATCCATTTTGGACATCCACAAGGTGGTGTGAACCAGCATACTGTCTCAGTCGGCGAGCAGCCTATGCCAAAGTACATCAAGTTTTCTCGAACAGTGAGTGTATTGTTTCACAGTCGATAAACTTTTTGCTTAGGTAAATTGCATGCTCTTTTCGACAAGACTAGTCATGCTGACCCACCACACACCTCCTAGACCCCTTGAGGGCTGTCAAGTACCAAATCAACATTTATTCCTTCCACGAGAGGCATTAGAATTGGAGGTTCCTGCAACTTATTCTTTTTTTCATTTTTCCATGCCCCTTGGCAGTCATCATTCCACCTGACCATTTGATTTTTTTTTTTTCGGTTCAGGCGTTTCTAGTATTGTTTTTTTTTTTTTTTTTTTTTAGCAGGATCGACCTCGACTCCTCTTTCCTTCGCAACATGCCTCGGCAGCTTGCTGGACGGCACTCCATAAGTGCGCTAATTCGAACTCAACAGTATGAGTTATCTCTACCTGTCAAACAACTTGATCCACCGGATGCCCCTCTTCTGCTTGGGACTTTGTCATCATGTCATCAACATGGCATTCGCTTTCACGATGAGTCATATCATGAAACAAAGTCACCGTAGCCCTTTGATCCGTGGCGCCGGTTTTCTTCTTCACTAGAGGATAGTCTTCTCTCGATGGTAGCTCGTGCCCCACAACATGGGTATTCCACCCTGGTGTACCTTGATGCAACCAGGTGAAGATATCAACCTGCTCTTTCGACAGGGCTACCATTCTGTTCTTGACTTGCCTCTGAAGCGGCCTCAACTTTCGTTTCCCCTCTGACCTCGGCGGTACTTGGGATGACAATCTTGAATCGCTCCTCGTGTGGTTGAATCACCTTCTCCCCTTGTTTCAACGCCCTGGCTAATTCCAGCAGATCACAATCTTCTTCGCCTTATTCTTCGGCATGATAGATCGGAGTGTCGAAGTCATACAGAGGTGTAACCAAATTGTTATCGATGAGATCAGGAGAATAATCACTTTTGTGGTTGGAACGAGACAAGTTCAAAAGAAGAACGAAAAACATTGCCATTTTTATTTTTTAAAACTGCAAAAAATGAAAAACAGGGAACACCGCTTTTGATCACAAAAACATCCATTTATTACTGATGCAAAATGTTGCAGAATGAAACACATGAGATGGCCCTTACAATGGACCATTACGTTCCGGGCAAAACGTATGGCTTTCATGCAAACAACATTAAAACACAGAAATACTACACTTCCGGATGAGCGCCCGCGGTGATTTTGGAGGCTTTCCAATTGTCTGGTACGCACGACTTCATCCACAACTCGAGCTCGCGGTCACAGTCGATCTCTTCACCCACTGAACAGGCATGATCAGGATTCAGCATTTTTGCACTGACAAAGATGTACGGTGGACGACGTCCTCTGTTAGGTCTAGACGACTCTTGATCTGGCCGATAACCGATCCCAAACATGTCTGCCTTTATCGGTGTTAAGTGGATCCATCAGTTTGGATTTGTTGCCCCTAGCAGGAAATTTAAACAAACGAGCTATGCGCACCGGTTGACACCTACAAACAGCAAAAGGGTTAGTATGACTCACACATGCAATGTCTATCCGTACCAGGAATATTCCGTCCTTTGATTCTAGCATCACTGAGACAGATAATTTTTCATTAATAACAATCTGACATCTGGATGTCCCTCAACCAGAATCTCAATCAACAATGGACCCTGAGTACGGATCGACATGGGTTGAATGCAGATGAATGCGAAATGGGATGATGCAAATGCATGAATGCAAGTCATTGTGCCACCAAGTCATCTGAAGACCCAATCTCTGAACCAGTCACAGTCAACTGAGTCACCATAAATCCGACTTGGGGAGTTCCGAAATAAACGGAACTGGAGATTACATTACTATCATCACAGGAACATCCGCTGAACGGATGACAGCCAGATCCTCTGAACCGGTACTCTCAAATTCAACCCGGGGAACCGAAATAAACGGAACCCACTGATAAACCACAGACAGAACTCTGGCGTCCCAGAAATAAGTGTCCACAATTCACAGTCACCATCAATACCAAGAGTCACCAATAAGTCACCAACCAGTCAGCAACTGTACCTGTAATAATCAACCCCTCCCACTCACGGGTGTCATCTAGGCCAGGGTAAGGTCGAAAGAAACGCAGCATAAATAACCTTTCGCAGAATACCATCATATACACACCTGAAGTATGTAACGATGACATCCTACCAGGGTCTGAACTGCTCGTGATGTCGATGTTCCGCTAAGTGGCGCATACCACCCGCTTCCCATGACTCACTCTATTCCTAGGTTTCCTAGATTGCACTCATAGCCTGGGTATTGGGCCTTTTACCTCGAGTAACACCCACCCCCAATCAGAGAACACACAGCCAGCACAGCAGATGAAATGAATGAATGCAAACATTAATGCACACATCGAATGCAAACAATGAATAATGAATGCAGTAAATAAAGCAGCAAATAACAACCAAAGCCCTAACCTAGAGAGCGCTAGGAGAGACTCGCTTAGGGAAGATGGACCAGCACAGGTCTACATCCGAGAATCCCCAGCAGAGTCGCCAGCTGTCGCATTACGCGAAAAACCGGCGGGAAACGAAGAACAACAGAGCCGCCACCGTGCGTTCTTTATCCCAAAAGAGGGAAAGGAAACGCTCAGAGTAAACCTGGAAAAGACGTGGTCTCGCGACCAAAGAGAGATGGGATCGGGAGTCGGTTATGCGAAGGGAAGGTATTAGCACCCCTACGCATCCGTCGTACTCGACGGGATCCACGCACAAAAGGAAGGAAGATGGTTGCTAAAACACTGCTCACACACACACACTGGCTGAAAGAGACACAAGAAACAAACAAGACTGAAACTGACTCGGCGGGATATCGCATCCTGGGCCTACTTAGTCTATCAAGCCTAGACATCAGAGTTAAAGTAGTTCGGACTGGGGAAACGACACATGCTCGCTAGGATATCGCATCTTATGCATACGTATCTCCTTTGGACGAAGGAGAATCAGAGCATTCGTAGCTCGGCTAACACGCACACAAACAAATGCAGGCAAAGGCAAACATGGAGCCTGAATGCCAATCACTGGGCTTACATCAGCATCCGAACCAAAACACACACTAGGAGGCAAACGTGGAGCCTGAATGCCAATCACTGGACTTACATCAGCATCCGAACCAAAACACACGCACACTGGAACCCGAATGCCACTCGATGGACTTACGTCAGCTTCCAAGCACACAACAACACAAAACGAAGACACAGGCAGAAGAAGGGTCTCGATTGCAACTAGGGCAAGAGAAAGGGGAGGTCTCAATCGCAACGAGGGCGAGAGAAAAGAATTAGTGTTAGTTGTTAGTCAAACTCGACAAGACATCGCATCTCGTGCCTACGTATCTCATCTGGACATGAGAATCAGAGTTGCCGTAGTTCGGCTAAACTATTCCTGTTGGTTTGTGTTTTTTAAGTGGACAACGTCACTACGCAATCTACCGGATGCTCGACCTTTGGAGACTTACTCGCCTGTAGTAGAAGGAGTTGACGTATCCTTAAGAGAGGATACTGTTTGTTTGTGTTTTAGGAAAGCTCAAGCAAGAAAGGAAGTCCTATACGAAGGAACCGTGCTACCTTAATTGTCATGCAAACGAGACTACGCGGAGTCTAGCAAACCTAGGGGATACAATCACACCACACAAACATATACAGCATGAAATAAACACACCAACAAGGGGCTCAAACATCAGGGCTAGGCTTTAGTCGAGGGGTCATATCAACCTCAACAAACAAGCCTCTGTATCGGGGTAAGGTTAGCTCTTAACCTTGCCATTGAGGGGCTAAGGTGAAGCTGATGAAAGGTGAGTGAAGATGAGACTTCACAGCTCTTATCCCTGGTCAGGGAGAGCTTCAGACAAAGGAGCGTGGGTTCAGAATGTGGGAACCCTTCTACGCTCAAGACTCTGACACAACTGTACATTGTACAAGATCTTGGGTTTGTGTCCCAATGCATCAACACAGTGGTGTGAGCAGAGGGGCGACTCAACAGAATAGTGGGAGATAGATTGCATATCTCTTTGATCCACCAATTGTCTCATTGAGGTCTTTACCTGCTTGGCACAAAAGTAAACAATCACAGACATCGCCTCTTAAGGAGGACTTCAGACGGTTGCCTGGCCAAGTAACAGGCCAGGTCTTCCAGACTACATGAAGTATAGAGAGTCTACCTCAACTGGTTTATACAACCAAGCAGCAGCAAGCGAGTTCTTAAAGAACTGTAAGCAACTAAATGTACCTGAAATCAATCAAGTATCATCAGTACTCAGACAAACCAACAGTAAACAGCAAAAGTCCATCTATACAGACAACACAAATTAATGCACATAAGTGCAAGCCATGAGCTCAAGCTTAAGCATCAAACCTACAACACAAAGCCAATGTTAGTTTACAACATCCAACAAAACTCAATTTAATCAACTTGCACTTTTTCCCTTAAGCCTTTTGCATTTCAACCTGAAAATCCACACCAAATGTGAGAAACTAGACCACTAGGCCAAGCCTAGGGTCCAAAAGGGATAAAAAATTCTAAACAGCAAGTGCAATTCAACCAAAATCATATTCAAACAAATTAAAAGCAAATGCAATTGGTCCCATGCTCATACCATTCACCATTATCATTTCATGCACAATTTAACATCAATCATGCAATTTGCAACACCAAAAGACCAAACAGAACTATTTCACTCAAAAGCATACCAAAACCCTTCAATTAATTCCACAAAAATTCACACCAAAACAGGACATATTCAATATATAGCATGTCAATTTTCAGCTCAATTGGACAAAAGAAAGTAGGTCAATGAAAATCAAAAAGTCCAGACACAATTATGTAAGCCAATTCATGGTAACAAAATGAGCATTAACTTCAATCACATGCCAAACAGTGAAAACAATTAAGAAATTGATGGGACCAAAGCCAAACTACACCTAAACATGTTATGAATCACTCCATCAAATTTCACCTTCATATGATATAGTATGAGCATTCAACAACACATGTAAAGTTTGTTACACAAGAAACAACCCAAAGATGCTAAACAGCAATCAAAAATCCAAATCAATTAGAAAATGGACCAATTAAATCCACAAAAAATCATGTTGAAAGTTAACATACATATTGTATCTCATGCAAAAACTCAGAGCCATAGGCCTAATGGAAGCATGGTAAATTAATTCATGAACTCAGCATGGCATAATGTGACACATAATGTCACACTCAAAAAGAAAAAATCATATCTACAACTCCAGAGATCCAAAAATCACAAATGATATACCAAAATCTCCAGAAATGTGTCAAGAATCACCATATGAAATTTCATTAATTTTGGATAATGTATGAGCATTTGGTGATTAAAATGGCAAAACATACAATTATGTCACACATGTCAAAGATCAATATACCATTCCAAAATTTTACCAGACACAACTTACACTACTATGCCTAAAAAAAGTAGATAAAATTTGGAAACTAACAAAAAAAATCCCACCTAATTTGGACTAATATTGAATTTTTTATGAATTTTTTAAGTTTTGTAATATTATGTGATAATTATTTAAGTTGGAAAATAAATTAGATTAAGCTGATGGCATTATTGTAAATACCAAAACGTGGTACAGCCTTCATTAATGCCGTGGCGGCTCACCATTGGCCAGATTTGGTGGGAAACACATTTTGAACATGGCCATGCGAAATTAATGGATTGAACGAGAAAAAATTTCCAGATTCTGCGTCTTCATCGCGTGCGTTCGTGTTCATCAAGCGGCAGCTTCGGTCATGAGCAATATTGCACCAAAATGCGCAAACGATATACCGATTTCTTCCTCTTCCAACGTAGATCGCGATTATGTCCATGAAATCGGCTAAAGATTAACGTACAAAAAGATCTAATCGAAAGAAGTTTCACACACAAATATTCGGATCAACATATCTAGCTCAATACTTAACGGAATCGCGCGATTCAAACATCAAATTAACCTACATTCCACGAACTATCTAAGCCATATCTTGATTTCACGAATTAAAGATTTCGAAAAATCACCTTCTTGAAGTGCAGCCGTGAAATTCTCGTGTTATTGGCCTTGATTCTTGAAAACAGATCGTGATTGATGGTTATGAAGATGAATGATGATGATTTCGCAGCTCAACGATGCACGGATCAGTGGAAAATCGTAACTGCCATGTGAGAGCAAGCTTGTAGCAGCTGGAGTTTTGGACGGTTTTTGCTTCAATTTGCTACAAACAGAACTCTAATATCACCTGCAAATGAAGATTCAACCAAGGATTCGCAGAAACAATAGTGAATTATTGAAGAATTGATGAAAAGGTGTATGTGAAAATTGGAGAAAAAGTGAGAGAATTTGAGAGTTTTTTGGATGAATCTGAAAAAATGATTATTGGTTAAGCAATACAGTTACAATTATCTATTTATACCTCTCCCTAATCCAAAATTAATTAAGATTAAGCAAAATGGAAGGATTAGTGTTAATGTGCAATTTTTAAGCTTTGGCCAAAATGCCCTTTCTTAAACCAGCTGATTTTTCTGTCCAAACTTGGTTCCAACAGGTCACAAATGACATTTAGAAAGTGTTGCAAAAAGCCTCATGCCAAAATTCCAAGTATTTCTCAAATTGGACCATTTTGCCCTTGGATTTTAATTAGTGCACTTGAAAAATGGCCTTTTTATGTGAAGGCTTTTAGCAAAATGTGATGATGGATTATGAAAGTGCACATCAAATGTGATTTTCTCAAAGAAAAACCATCCAATTTGGCCACTCCATGTGAAAGTTATGGCACTTTGATTTTGTGCATTTTTGGAAAATGATTGGATCATATCTTGCTAACCACACATGGGAATTTCAAGTTCTTGGACTTTTTGGAATGGTGAGATCAAGATCTTCAACTTTCATGTTGGACAAAAATCCATTTGAAGCTTTTATGATGAAGTAACTTTGGGGAGAAAAACTTCCCATTTTGGGCAGCTGAAATTACAGGTCACCTGCCATTTTAGGAAACTTCTGATCTGACCTCCAAATCTTCAACCTTGGTCTTTGATATGTCAAATGAGACTTATATGGACATGAATGAGGTCTTTCAAACCATCCTACACCTTCCAATCCATAAAATCGGGCACAGTTGACCACAGTTGACTTTCTATGGTTCCAGCTGAAATTCAGCTTGACTGATGAGCCTTGATCATCCAATCTTTGTCCAAATCACTCCACAATGATCCTTAGACCATATGAGCTTGATAAATCAACCCCGGGGCTTTGTCTCAATGAAAATGGCACTTGCTTGCTTGATTGACTGATTCTCCTGATCAGTTCGACCCAATTGGTCAGCTGAGCTTGCACTTGGGCAAATGGACAATGCAATGTTATGCAGTGGCCTATGTTATGTTATGACCTAATATGAAATGAATGTACAAAAGGTAGGGTGCAAATTTGAGGTGCTACAGCTGCCCCTATTCAATCAACTGGTAACCCGAACGGATGAGAGCAACGGCTGTCAGACTTTCAGGGTAAACAGGGATTGAATACCAAGTACTGTAGAAATTTGCACACTGCTGAGAAATTTTCTTGTTTTCTTCTTTCTTTTCAGGGTAAAGCACATCCAGACATCGACACACGATGAATGGGAACATAAATCATCTCAACTAGATGCCAACGGACAACTAGGAAACACTCAACGTTTACCAAAACCAACGGAGAGGTAACTCAACTCTACTGGGGATAACCAGGAAAGGATACAACCATACGTCAGCGGACGTAATGGGGAAAAACTCAACGTTTACCAAGACCAACGGAGAGGTAACCAATCATTAATGAATGACTGGAAGGATAGTGATACAACCATACGTCAGCGGACGAAATGGGAAAGACTCAACGTTTACCAAGACCAACGGAGAGGTAACCAGACATCATAGGATGAATGGGAAGACTCGACCAGACGTCATAGGACGAAAGGGAGAAGCTCGACGTTTATCGACACCAACGGAGAAGGAGGAAACTCAACCAGACGCCAACGGACGAAAGGGAGACTCAACGTTTATCGACACCAACGGAGAAGGAGAAAACTCAACCAGACGTCATAGGACGAAAGGGAGACTCAACGTTTATCGACACCAACGGAGAAGGAGAAAACTCAGCCAGACGTCATAGGACGAAAGGGAGACTCAACGTTTATCGACACCAACGGAGAAGGAGAAAACTCAACCAGACGTCATCGGACGAAAGGGAGACTCAACGTTTATCGACACCAACGGAGAGGAGGTTCAACTGGGGAAGACCCTGTGGGGAAAGATATCAACTATACGCCAACGGACGCATAGGAAAAACTCGACGTTTATCGACACCAACGGAGAGGAGGACTCTTCTAGGGAGAGCGAACACAACCAAATCATCAATGGATGATGGGGAAAAACTCGACGTTTATCGACACCAACGGAGAGGAGGACTCTTCTAGGGAGAGCGAACACAACCAAATCATCAATGGATGATGGGGAAAAACTCGACGTTTATCGACACCAACGGAGAGGAGGAAATCACTGGGGATCAAGGTCATGACAGAGAGTAGACAGGAAGGAACACCAAGGATGCCGGATTGTAGGCAGAAAACAGGTGACCGACCAAAACGTGAATTGGTTTGTGTTAAAAAACACTCAACATCCTGAAGAGGGCTAGAAAAGCAGTCTTGTTAGAGGATGGACATTCAATTCCACAGGGAATACGAATCTTACTCAGCTGGTGAAAACAATCAAAAGATTGACCAAAGAGCGCATGAGATACATTATCTATAGCCGTCAAAACGTAGATAACATACTCGCATGGAAGATTATCCATAACCGAGTTGGAGGTTGTTAGATGGATAGATCGACCAACATCATCCTGAAGAGAGCAAAGGCAAACTTGTTAAAGGATGGACATTCGATTCCGAACAAAGGAATACGAATCTTACTCAACTGGGGAGGACGACTTCGACCCAAGAGCGCATGAGATATATTATCTATAGCTGTCAAAACATAGATAACACACTCGCATGGAAGATCATCCATAACCGAATTGGTTGTTAAATGGATAAATCGACCGAAAAGAAAGGCATCGGGGTACCAGGAATAGGTATGCAAAAGATGACCAATCAAAACAGGATAAAGTTGCTAACGCGGAGCAAATACCCAAAGGAAAGGGGAAGACCCACTAGGGACAATACTGCTTGATCAAGGCGAGTATCCAGAGGGGAAAAGAATATCAATACCGCAAACCGGATACTGATAACTGCAAAGAGGGGATTACATCTACCGGTTAGTAGGCAGAAAACCACGGAAAAGTAATCAGTCATCGATAAGATGAGCACACAGGGTTAACTCCACCAAGGGGATGAAAGTGGGATTTTACAACTACCGATTTGTAGGTAGAAAACCACAAAGATAGGACTTACAACTACCGGGTTGTAGGTAGAAGCCAACCGACAGAATGAACCACAAAGGCTACCTCTGCTAGGGGATGAAAGTGGGATTTTACAACTACCGGCTTGTAGGTAGAAAACCACAAAGATAGGACTTACAACTACCGGTTTGTAGGTAGAGGCCAACAAACAGTCTGCTGAGAAACAGAGTGAGAAAAAAGGATTTACAACTACCGGGTAGTAGAAGACCGCAAAATCCGCCAACAACCAGAATGAACCACAAAGGTTACCTCTGCTAGGGGATGAAAGTGGGATTTTACAACTACCAGCTTGCAGGTAGAAAACCACAAAGATTACCTCTGCTAGGGGATGAAAGTGGGATTTTACAACTACCAGCTTGTAGGTAGAAAACCACGACGATAGGACTTACAGCTACCGGTTTGTAGGTAGAAGCCAACCGACAGAATGAACCATAAAGGTTACCTCTGCTAGGGGATGAAAGTGGGATTTTACAACTACCGGTTGGGTAGAAAACCACAAAGATAGGACTTACAGCTACCGGTTTGTAGGTAGAAGCCAACAAACAGTCAACGGGGAGCCAATTTAGGATCAATCCCAAAAGGCAGACTGAAACAAGACTCATCCTAATGAGGAAAGAACTCAATAGGGAAACCCGTCCCGTGAGGGAGGGAACGGAAACAACCGTCATCCACGAGGATATAACTCCTGGGGAAATGCAGAAGGAAATGACAGACACTTTCTGCTTAAGGGGTCAACTCTACATGGAGAGATCAGACACACCCACGTCTGCTAGGGAATTTGACCCAAGCTTGCAAAATGCTGTCATCTTCGGGGAGTAACACTGTCGGGGATACCCACTCGACTAAAGAGTCACTTGTTGGGGAAACACTTCTCTCAACCCTGCTGGGGAACCCAATTCTGAAATCGATCCAAGCGATGCTAAACTCTTTCCAACAATCCATTCTCGGTTGGTCACCACGGCCAAGGGCTAATGGATATGTATGCAATGTTGATGCATGAGTTTTTTTTTGTTTTACACAATGCCCCATGATCATGGAAATGCTATGCACTAATGATGCAATATGCTATGCTTATCTAAATGATGAATGCATAAACACACGTCTCCTCCAGAAACAACACCGGGCCAGGCACTACGCTGAAGATTTCGATACCACATCTATTTCCACCCTGCTGGGGAAAGACAAACCTCGCTGGGGATGAACTCCATCGAACCCGAACTGCTTGGCGATTACCCTGCTAGGGGAGGCAACCCATGCTTATATCTACTGGGGATAGCCCCACTGAACTCGATCCGCTTGTGGACCTTGCTGCACATTTAAATGCTACCAAGACGGTAATAAAGTAAGTCACTTTTACTTATCAATATAATTATATGGATAGTAAATAAATATACCATGATATATTTGATTGTTTTTAGAATTGAATGTATTTCTCCTAGTTATTAAACATGTGCATATATTTTATTTATGTATGAGAGCCTTTTATTTATTATATTGTATTTGTATAGCACACATATTATTAATACTTCTACTTATGTAAAGAGAGTAATAAAAAATTCAAAAATGTTTCTTAATTGTATTGTATTGGTCTTTACTATGAATTGAATCAAGAACATTTTAAAATAAAAAGAATGAAATTCTAACATGTTTGATTATAATAAAGGTCAATGATTTTGAATTGATAGTAAAAAGTGGTTTTACATAGTTACTAAGTCATGTTAATATTTAGATATTATGTTGAGATAGTTTAAAATATGATCAAATAAATTGACATTGTATTAAAATATAATTGAATGACTATGTGATAATTTAAATTGTCTACAAATAAATTTTATGCCATTTCTTAAAGCTTTTTATTTTTTTCTCAAAATTATATTGTTCACTTTAAGTATTTATAATTTTTTGGTTCTAAATATCTCTAATATAAAAAAGAAATCAAATTTAAAGTGATGAAACTTGAAAAATATCGGTATGACTCATCTTCAATATTTTTCTATTTAAATTGATAGTGATGGCGTAAATGTTCAAGGTTACTTTTTATGGGCAGCATTTGATACATTTGAATTTCAAGCGGGTTATTATGGAAATTAAGGTCTTTATCATATTGACTTTAATGATAGTCTCAACCGTATACCGACTAATGCAGCAAAATGGTACAAAGAATATCTTACACGTGATTTGAAACACTAAAGTACATATTTGATTGAAATCATCGTAGAAGAAAAGAAGATCATTATAAATGGAGAACTGAGACATGAATCTCACTTCAAATGTGATTATATATATATATATATATATATATATATATATATATATATATATATATATATATATATATATATATATATATATATATATATATATATATATATATATATATATATATATATATATATATATATATATATATATATATATATATATATATATATATATATATATATATATATATATATATGTGTGTGTGTGTGTGTTATTTATTTCTTTTATTGTTACTTAGAATTTTTAAATGTATGTATGTATGTGGTTGGAATTTATTCTAGTGCATATAATGTGATGCATGTGACACACTATACCCCGAAATCACTTAATTGTTGATATTTATGGAAAACAAATATTTTAAATAAATGAAAATTGAAAATAATAAGATCTTTTAATTAAATCAACTTCAAATAAAGAGTACCACAATATTAATTATAATAATACACAATAGTTTTCACCATTTAATAATTAAAAAAAATCATAAAATCTCAGGTGACATTGATACAACTTGAACTAAGAATGAGCATTAGGATAAGTTTCCCAACTTTTAAGACCATTTTAAAACTAAAATTCTTATGAAGGTCTACACTCTATCCTCTAGACCACTATTAATTGTAG